>NC_134884.1:42651528-42781528 GCF_041734735.1 Babylonia areolata
AGAACCCTGGCGCAGTAGACACGTTACTCGGTGAAGAGAAATGGTCCACCTTCCCCCCCCCCCCTCCCCTCCTAATAAATTTGTCACATGTATTTTTTGGTGCTTTAGAGTGTATAGATCATGAAAAATCATGTTAACATAAAAAATCTTGGGTCTTACTGTCCCTTCTGGCTTAATTTTGAAGGGTACCCATTTCAGGTGCCGCGGCTGCTTTTCGTCGCTCCAAAACATTCCATGAGTTTGGTGATCACTTGTGTCTTTGTTATTTGAGCTACAAGAATTTCCTTTACGTTTTTGTTGACAGTGATGCCTTCTGCACGATATGCAATAATCAGAACGACAATATATGTAATAAGGTGACCGCAGTGAAGCTACGTGTGTACCCACCGTCTGTCACACGTTGCGAACTGTGAATTTGCCAAAGTATTTGCAATAAACCATCTCTCTCGAAAACTGTGCAACTTATTAGAAACAAAGTACACCACAGTTTCAAAGAACAGTCTCTTGTAATTCTTTTGAGCTATGCCACATCACCATGGGCCTATTCTGCTGTCTTCTGTCGCCGGTTTATCTCCCCTACCCCCAAGTAGAAAGCGACTCTTCTGTTACGTAGGATTTGACAGCTTCTTCTTCGTCGTCGTCAGAGTCTGGAAAGTCCACAAGGAAGTCAACCATATCTTCTGCGGACCACACTGGTTCCAAGGTGCCATCAACGTCGATCCATCCATGTCCATTGCTTGCTGCTGGAACATCAGGCGCGGGTTCGAGAGCCCTTTTTCAAATGGCAACTTGATAGTTGCTCCGTTTGATGTGCTCTTGAAGAGTTTGTTTGCACGGAGGCATGCTTGCCATGTCAATGTTGTTTGCGTTCAATGGCTCATCTCCACATCTCTCCTTGAGTAGCTGGTGTCGGAGGTCATTGACACTGGTGGAACGATGTCTGCCGTACATGACACAGGTGAAGGTCTCAAGATCGGCTTTGATTTCTTCAGCGATGGCCCATGTATCTCCAAGGCGGCAATTGTTTCCACAAATCTTGGACTCTGCTGAAGAACTTTGATAGGTTTAATTTTCCCAATGCACTTGAACTCACTTGTTCTGTTGCAGCCGGTATAAGCATGAAGAGCCAGGAAGGCGGTGCAGTGCTGTTGCCCGTATGCTTTTTGCGATGTCAGTGACGTTGATGAGCCACTGTTTGTGCACCATTCCTGTGTCGAACAGAATCACCACATCCTTCAGCTGCAGAGCGAAGTTCAGGAGAATGAAGAACATGTTCAAGTCGGGACTCTTGACGCGGACGAACCTGTAGCCATTCCATTCAGCTTACGCACAGTAGAGGGCAACTCTGGAATCCGTCTCTTCTTGTGTGGATTTGAGCGTTGCGATTGGCGTCCTTGTTGTCTTCAGCTCATCTGTCGATTCAAGCAGGACGGCTTCTCCCTCACATATCAGCATGACTTTTCTGTCCTTGAATTTTGGCGCATTCTCATCTTTGCTCCAAACGTCGAGTAATACTTGGGTGAGCTGCTTCTTATTTTCGTCGTTTGACAGAAACGTCTTCCAGTCTGCAGGACGCTTAGTGCTTTCTCCTTTCATGATGATCTTATCGCCAGTGCCTCTCCTTTTCCTTTCTATTGCTTTGATTGAGTTTTGTACATGTCTGTACTGAACACCATGTCCGTTCCCTTTGGCAGCATGTCAAGTATCTTCTGGCTGATCTCCCTGAAATTGGAAGGAAGCTGTTGCAAGCAGTGAAACACTGCATTGCCATCGATCACAACCAGCGTCGCATCATGGGGAGGTAGATCGGCATCTTCCATATCTTTGGTGAGGTAGTTGAACCCTTTAGCTTTGTTGGTCTTGGCAAGGAAATTGTCAGCAGTGGCAATACTGTAAGGTACAGGAGTAAGTTGGTATGTCATCAACTGTTTCAGATCGAGTTGAGCACCTGCTTCCTGTGCCTTCAGAAGGAGTTGAAAGGCATTGTTCCCTTGTTGTTTGTATTCCACAATCTTCTTGGTAGTCTTCATGTGGACGGTTTTGTTCATCTCTGCCATCGTTTTGAGGTTCAGCCGCTTGACTGGTTCAAAGAAATGGTCATTTGCCATCAGTCTCTGCGTGACGAACGCCTCCTTCGTGGCTTTACCAGTTTTTTCTGCCCTCAACACATCATGCTGAATGCCAGTTCGGACAGACGCTCCAGATGACAGGGCGATGAGTTTGACCGAGGCTTCCTCACAGAAAGGGTTGATGAAACTTTTGATTGCATCCTGAGTCTTCAGGACGTTGCTTTCGCTCTTCAGTATCTCAGAAGGACGCAAGTCACGATGTCTACTGCCAGCCTCATCACCTTGTGCCATGCCAGCCATGTTGAGAGTTGCATGAAGATACTTTGACATTTTCATGGGTTGTCCTGACCCATCTGTGGTAGGCCTCCTGGTTGGACAGCAGTCCCGTGAGACCAGCGCCACCTCCGCCAGCTCCTCCTCGGCTTTTGGCGTGTTTCATGAACGTTTCTTCCATGGTTTTGTGCACTGCACAGCGATTGCCAGGAATGAAGGACCTTGCCACGCTGAAAGCACCTCTCTGCAGCATCTCTTTGATTCCAGGATGTGACAGGTCAATGTTTGCCAAGAAAACTGAGAAGAAGGTCAGGCAGCGTGCATAGTTTTGTCCATCAAAATTGAAGAAGAGGTCTGGCATTTGGGACATTGTTTGTGTGTAGAGCAGGAAGTCGCTGATTTTGACAGCCTCAAGGAGCGCAAGAACAAGCCATACATGATGGAAGTCGCTGATTTTGACAGCCTCAAGGAGCGCAAGAACAAGCCATATATGATCGATGTACGACAACCAAAATTGTGCAGTTGGTCCAAAGGCTCCTTCTCTGACTCTATCTCTGAACTGTTCGTATTCTGCCATGAAACTTGCGATAGCTTCATCTTGCTGAAGCTCAGTCAATGTCTCTTTTGAGAAGAAACAAGAGGCTGTCTGGAGTTTGATCGTGCTGTCTTCTGACAGTGTCGGAAATGATGTGTCTTCATCTCTGATTTCAAGATATCTTTCCAGCACCGAGCGTTCTATACTCTCAAGCATTGTCTTATGTCAGAATAATGCTCGTTCATAATGTTTGCCAGATGGCACCCCTTGCAGAGAACTAGAAGAGATCAGGCCTGCCTCCAGAAGGATATCTCCGAACCCAGAACCATCCAGATTTTTCCCAAGCATCTTGAGGTACGCACATGCAAGGTAGAATGTAACGACCAGAATGATATGCTTCTTGTACCAGTCAGGTTGGTTTCAAATGATCAGGTAGGCTTTCATACAAACCCCAAGATCAAACGTAGTGATAACGTACTCTTGTCCAACCTCTCTCGTGGCCTTCTCTGCAAGTCTCCAGCACTCCTAGACTGTCTTGTACTGGTAATGGGGTCATGGATCACAGGGTAGTAGGCCAATGTCGTCTTCTTTACTGGGTTCTGCCCACACTGTGAAATGAAGCCAGCCCACGCTGGTATTTCCTGATCTGACATGCCGCTGTATTTCCGGAGAAGAATCCATTGGAGGTTTGAACTTTGAACTTAATTGAGAGCATCTTCACCTCCATCAACTGTCAAGTGCCTAATTACAAAAGGTGGGCATTTCCGCTGGGTTACGAAGCACTCTGGTAAATCCTCTTGTGTCAAATGCAGAGATTGCTCACCGGTTCTTGGAATGGATGGCATCACGCGGTACGTTCCACCATGGTTAGTTTCTTCAACTTCTTGCTGCATGATGCCGTGTGCTGTGTGAACGGAACTCAGGCCGTGGACTACACTCAGCAGTTGGTCAAAGTTGTCAAACTCAGAGTGGAATACAGATGGCGTTGTCGGATTTACTGCGATCTGTGTGCTGAGCACGTTTGAGGCTTCTTTCAAAGCTTTCCCGATAGCAAACACACACACACACACACACACACACACACACATGTGCTCACACTTGGAAAGTGCACATAAACTTTTTTTTTCAATAAAAAGACCAGTTTGAATTTGTAAAGAATTAAACTTGTGTCGTAGCCAAATAGGGGGTAGGGTAGATAACCCGGCGACAGAGGAAAACAAAATAGGCCCATGGTGATGTGGCATAGCTCAAAAGAATCACAAGAGACTGTTCTTTGAAACTGTGGTGTACTTTGTTTCTAATAAGTTACACAGTTTTCGAGAGAGACGGTTTAGTGCAAACACTTTGGCAAATTCACAGTTCGCAACGTGTGACAGACGGTGGGTACACACGTAGCTTCACTGCGGTCACCTTATTGCATATATTGTCGTTCTGATTATTGCATATCGTGCAGAAGGCATTACTGTCAACAAAAACATAAAGGAAATTCTCGTAGCTCAAATAACAAAGACACAAGTGATCACCAAACTCATGGAATGTTTTGGAGCGACGAAAAGCAGCCACGGCATGTGAGATGGGTACCCCTCAAAATTAAGCCAGAAGGGACAGTGAGTCCCAAGACTTTTTATGTTAACATGATTTTTCGTGATCTATATACTCTAAAGCACCAAAAAATACATATGAAAAATTTATTAGGGGGTGGGTGAAAGGTAGACCGTTTCTCCTGACAGACTACGTCAGTTTAGCTTGTGAAAAAGAATGCATGTGGCTGGAGTATGAAGGTGGCAAAATGAAGTGCATCAGATAGTCATGAAGAGCAAAGGCTGCCTGGAAGATGAAAATGGGTCAGTCTCCAGAACTTTGTTGGAAATCGGGGTCTCTTAGTCTGATGTATTTACATGTGTTTACAATGATTATTCAGATATTTCACATGTTATCAGCTATCCACGGTAAACGCAAGTCACTGAAACAAGACACTGCTGCCTGGTCAGTGACGTCAAGATCTCTTGATCTAAATCTACGCTGCTTTGTAAAGGAACACGATCCAAACTGGCAAACTTATTTGTTTATTTTCAAACGGGAGGTGGGCGTTTACAAGCTATGACACTCAGCACAATTTAAAACCCAAAATGGAGGAGCGGGGTTTGGGGGACATTCACTGGATACAGTGGTCGTTTACAGTTCTTACACATCTCCTCGCACAGAGAGATGATGTGATACAGTGGTCGTTTACAGTTCTTACACATCTCCTAGCACAGAGAGATGATGTGATACAGTGGTCGTTTACAGTTCTTACACATCTCCTGGCACAGAGAGATGATGTTATACAGTGGTCGTTTACAGTTCTTACACATCTCCTAGCACAGAGAGATGATGTGATACAGTGGTCGTTTACAGTTCTTACACATCTCCCAGCACAGAAAGATGATGTGATACAGTGGTCGTTTACAGTTCTTACACATCTCCTAGCACAGAGAGATGATGTGATACAGTGGTCGTTTACAGTTCTTACACATCTCCCAGCACAGAGAGATGATGTTGTTGAGGCACAGCCTAGTCTTCCAGTGCTGGATTGTCCTCTTGTTGAGAGGCAGCCAACTTCATGGTGGAATAATCAGCTGAACTCATG
The DNA here is from genome assembly GCF_041734735.1 of Babylonia areolata. Taxonomy (NCBI): domain Eukaryota; kingdom Metazoa; phylum Mollusca; class Gastropoda; order Neogastropoda; family Buccinidae; genus Babylonia; species Babylonia areolata. The sequence continues at coordinate 42,657,035 of NC_134884.1, forward strand.
GGGTGTATGGGGGTGTTTCGGGTTTTTGTTTGTTTTTGTCGTTGTTGTGGTGTGAAGTGGAATTTTGTTTAATCTCGTCACACATGCTGGTGACTGTAGACATTTTGTTAAAGCATTAAATTTCACATTTGAACATTATCATTTAAAAAGAAGGAGAGGAGGGGACAGGGGGAGGGTTGAACGGTGACTTGGGGAAAACTGGGTAGAAGGAGGGTGGAAATTGTTGTGGCGTCATTTATTGCGAATGTGACTGTTTTCCATCTAACCGTTTAGGTCGCCACATCCTGTCTTCAGTCATGATGCATGCAATGTAAATACATACATGTCATCCATACCATCAGCCCATGGTAAGCCGAACTGGCTGTCTCTTACAGAAGATGGTGACATCAGGATTTAATGTGAGTGCACCTCAGAACTGTTCAAAATGGTGTGGGAAATGACCATGCTGGCGGTGTCCATTCACCTCTGCTGCTAGCCGGACAACAGCACGGCTCATTGTGGTGGTCTCAAGTGATCTCTGCCTCCTCTGGGAGATGCCTGTGTCCAGGGTACCTACTCTCTGGCAGTCTTTTTCTGACTAACACATGGACTGGCGCAAGTTACATCCAGAGACAGTTCTGTAACTTCTGAGAGCTTTTTTTCTTTCTTAGTTCATTCTCATGTTCACTTGCATGTACGTGAGAGTGGACTTTTCCCTGCATGACCATTTTTACCCTGCTTTGAACTTGAGCCAGTCATACTCAATTTCTGGACTGTGCATGCTTGTTTTTGCTTGTCATGACCCACCCAGTGCTGACATGGAATATGGCATGAATATTTGGTTTTCTGCATATGTATACACATGAAGGGGGTCAGGCATTAGCAGGTCTGTACATCTGTTGACCTGGGAGATCAGTAAAATCCCTACCCTTAACCCTCCAGGCTTTGGGACTGGGATTCAAACCCTGGACCCTCAGATTGAAAGTGCAACACTTTTAACCACTTGACTGTTGTACAAGTTTGGGAATCATTCACATCAAAGCTTGTGGTCAACATGGTGAAAAGTGTTCCAAGACTGGACCGCCATGGCCTTCTGTGTTATCAAACAGGGGACGTGTGTGTGTGTGTGTGTGTGTGTGTATTGTGTGACTGTGTGTGTGTTTGTGTGACTGTGTGTGTTGTGTGACTGTGTGTGTGTGTGTGTGTTGTGTGACTGTGTGTGTGTGTGTGTGTGTGTGTTGTGTGACTGTGTGTGTGTGTGTAAATGTACACGTGTGTGTGTGTGTGTGTGTAAATGTACATGTATGTGTGTGTGTGTGTGTGTGTGTGTGTGTAAATGTACATGTGTGTGTGTGTGTGTATGTGTGTGTAAAAAATATGTATGTGTTTGAGTGTAACTGTGCACATGTGTGTGTGTGTGTGTGTGTGTGTGTGATGTGTGATGTGTGTTAGTACATTATATGCATTCTTGCTTTCACTGTCAAACACTACTTCCAGTTTGCCAGGTTTCTCCCTCTCCCTTTCTCTCCCAAGCAGTGCAATCTCACACATGAGGTGCTCTTTTTATTTGACCGTCTCCTGATTCAGCACTTCACAGTTCTTCCAAACAATACACCAACTGATCCAACCACAACCACAACAACAAACGCCATGTCCCTACTTAAACCTCACACCTTCACTTGTCTTTTCATAACACATGACGGCAACCATTGAACACCTTATTCTGATTAAAAAAATATTAAAAAACAAACAAACTAGCAATGACCATACTAAACTTTCAAACTTCACTTGTCTTTTCCAAACACACGACACCAATTGTTAAACACTGTTAATAAAAAATATATAAAAATCAAACCAAAAATCCCACTTTTGGACACTTCTAATTTGATACAAAAATTTTTTCAGTTTATTAGTATTACTAAAGACATATGTACGCCACATGCTAAAGTTCACAATTTCCGAACTGGATGTAAGAATGCAGAAGAAGGAGGAGTGATAAAAAAATGAACCCACCCCCCCCCCCCCCCCAGCCCCCCCCCCCCCCCCCCCCCAAAAAAAAACACCCACAAACAAACAAAGAAACCAAAAACAAACCCTGAGTTGAAAATTAGCTACCAGCAATTTTGTGTAGAAAAAATGGTTATGATATTATCAGGGTTGTTTGTCATTTCCGTCATTCTGTTGGAAAGTTACGATGATTTACCAGCCAGTTATTGTTCCAAGAAAATATCATTTAAAAATCGACGAACTGAAGAAGTGCGCCTTGGTGTATGGTTCACAACATGACAAGAATCTCCAACCTTTACACATGTCAGTACATGATGCATGGGGCTTTACTTCTGTTCACTTCCAAGTGATACAGACAGCACTGCCATGACTACGCTCTCCAAGTCAAAATCCAAAAAAGTCACAAGGCCATGACACAGATCAAAACAGCAATATTCTATCAAATGGTATAGAAGTTACAATGACAAATAAGGAACCTTCAAATTCAAAGTTACAATAGCTGTACCTTTACGGCTGTAACTTTAAGAAGAAGATGTACAAGAGAAAATGATGGACAACAATTTCCAACATTCAGGTTAATTTGTGCATGCTGGTTAAGCTATAAATGGAGTCTGAATGGAATATCTAAGTTAATGGCACACAATTGTTGATGAGAGGTTCACAATGCTGACACATTTCCCTTCAAGCAATTCTACGCAAGCTAGCATTAGTGCTGCTGAACCTCACTAACGTAAAATCTACATAACTGGTGTTTGAGTTGTGACAACAATTTCCAACAAGTTAAAATTTGGAGTTCAAAGAGCCAGCACAGCCAAAAAAATCATGGACACAAATTTCTTTTTATGCAAACTGGCAGCTGCTGGCTGCATCAGATACGATCAATCTCAAAGCATACATAGAGCTGGGTTAACAAAAAGCAGTGTGCTGAACTTTTCATCAGTTAGCTGACAGCTGCAATCAACAACAGCCATCATGATTATCTCATAGGGGTTTTCCTTCATCAAAACAAAAAACAAAACAAAGCCCAAACTGCCCCGCCCCCTAAAACTCCTGAAATAGATATCTTAAAAAGGTCAAAATCCCATTTTCAAAAGGAAAAAAATCTCCACAAAATGGATGGATTACCATTTCTCTCTTCCAGTAAATATGTACATGATGGTCTCACTTCTGATGAAGCAATAATGAAAGCCATCCAATGGTATAGGAGTTAGGATGGCCAGGCCCAAACTGCCCAAGATCTTGAATTCTAACTTAAAACAACGACTAAAAAACAACGTGTATGCAAACGGTAACAAGTGTATAATCTCTGGCAAAAACAAACAAAAGTTTTCTAGCGTCTTACCTTCATTCAGATATATGCACACACACTGCTATTATTATCAATTTGGTTTGAATAAAATCCACAATACGCAACCAAACCGTGAAGAAAAGACACAAAGCTGTAACTCAGGCAAAACTGACAGACCAAAGTTTCGTACGTTCAAGCAAATCTGAGCGTGCTGGTATCACAATGTAAATGACTATGCAATGATAACCAATGACCCAGGGGGACTTCCAGAGACTAGGAGTCATGGACAGATGAACAGGAACAGACTGATGAACGGACGGACAGAGTGAAACAGAGAGGCTCAAAGTATGAAAACATGACACGTACATGTTTCTACAAATACAATTAACATGTTTGTTTGTGCCTTCTTTGAGGCACATTTATAATACACAGTGAGCAAAAAATTTATTGAAGAAATAAGTCTTAAATGTGAACAATAATACACAAAGACACACCCACACTACAGAAAGAACAAAAATAGTACTGAGTTAACAATTATGTATCTGAGCCTTAAGACATGCACTCTTCATGTTTTCCTGCTCTTCAGTTTTGCAGTGAGTTTTGGTCAAACAAACACATATGCACACACACACACACTCATTCATTTGGTCAAATACAAATACACATGCATGTACACACACACACTCGCTCATTTGGTCAAAAACTCATGCAAGCACACACACAAACTCATTCATTTGGTCAAATACACACATATGCATACACACACACATACACTCATTAGTATGGGCAGACACACACACACACATGCTTATCAATTTGGTCAGACACAAACATGCATGCACACACACACACTCTCTCTGTGTCTCTCATTCATTTGGTCAAAAACAGAAAAACACAAGTATGCACTCATACACACATACATACACACAAGCACATCTACTCAAACACAGCCTCCCACTCCCCACACAAACCAACCTTTGCTCTCCACATGATAATAATGCACTGCTGTACACATACACAGGCACAGGCACATAAACCCCATCCTAACTTCACCACTGCTGCTCTGTTGGCAAGATGCCCAAGTAACGACACAGATATTGATCCCTGTACACCACACAAAACCTGCTGCCCTATGCTGCCGGATGTGTGGGGCAGACCGTGGCCGCAAGGCAACAACACAAACACAACATTATAAATCCAAAATACACACACAGGGACACCCCACTCATCATCAAAAAGGTACACATGGACAGTCCACCCAGGATCAGAAAGGTACACATGGACAGTCCACCCAGGATCAGAAAGGTACACATGGACAGTCCACTCAGGATAAAAAAATGTACACATCATCAACAGTCTCACACACGTCACCATGTGACACACCACACTCATCACAACACCATCCTTCTGCTTCACCAGATAATCATGTGCACACACAGAAAAGACGTATAAAATGATGTCAGGAATTCCAATTCTTTCCACATGCAGATTTAACTGCTGGCCAAACAAAACCAGAATCTCTGCTGTTGCTTCCACATTATCAATGTTTTTTTTCTGGTAAATAAAACAAGCTGATCCTTGGCTTTCCTTGCACAGACTTCACAACACGCTCTGACAGACTTTGAGAAAGAAGGGGGGAAAAAAAAAAAGAAACAAAAAAATGCCAACAACAGGGAAAAAAAAGAGAAAAAAAAAAAGGAAGAGTGGTCACTAAAGAATGAATCCATGTGTATGTTCCACAAACCACTTCCACCTTTCAAACAGTGGGACACAACGAAGAAATATATACCACAAACCGAATCTACTTCCGATGATTCTCCTCACAGAATGAATCCATGTCGCCGATGCATCATCTTTCTCAACATCCTTGCGTTCAGAGCACGAGCCAACAGTACAGATATCAAAGATATCCAAATCAGTCTGCACATCTGATAAACCTGACCCTCACTGATTCCAGTTAACTCAGGTGACTATTCTAATGAAGTACTTAAAAACTGAAACATAAAAACTGAAACACACAAACAGTAATGGTGGGAGAAAACAACAACATCAACAACAATAACAACAACAGAAAAATCCAAAGTAGAAATTTCTATAATACAGAAGTACACTCACCAAAATAAAGGTACCATACTTTCCATTTTCAATGTCATAAAAGACATCACAATGTAAAAGTAAATAAAAACAGACACTGTGATTTATCCATTGAAGCTTACCAAAGAGAAGAAAAAAAACTGCACAGCTGACACTAAAAATATACGGTTCAACTTTAAACAAGCGATCAGACACTGAACTACACCATACCACTACATCAGGGGTGCAAGTGACCCCACTACATCAGGGGTGCAAGTGACCCCACTACATCAGGGGTGCAAGTGACCCCACTACATCAGGGGTGCAAGTGACCCCACTACATCAGGGGTGCAAGTGACCCCACTACATCAGGGGTGCAAGTGACCAAAATCTGGAGTTTACCTAAGTTCCTTAATCCCCAAAGTGCTGGACTTGAGAATCGAAAACAGGAAAAGGACTTTCCCAGTACATACTGTTTTTTTTCTTTCCCACACATGAAAATCAACCAAATCTTGTTTAAATATCAACATGATTACTGAAGAAAAAAAAAAGTGTTAAGTGCAAAACCTGATACAAATATGATTTTCTGCTCACTGTCAGAAACTGGTTTTGTGGAACGGTAAGCTGACTGCTGGAAGTGAATGATGATACCTGAGACAATTCACATTGATCAGCATTTCACTTTAAAAAAAAAAAAATCTAAATTTTACAGTCCTGTCTATCAAAGATTCAATCAATCAATGTTTTCATCTCTTCAACTTGACTTTCTGGTTTTGATACTTTCATAACACACCAAACTCTTGTCCAACACTTTTTTTTCTAAAAAAAAAATGACATGCAGGCAAGGATGGTATGCTAAAAGCTAGAAATATTTCCACAATTAGAAACCCTGAAAAAAAAACCCAAAAATCTTCAAAATGACACTGTGTAAGCTGCATCATTCTATCAAAAGTTATATTCAGATGATCAAAAGAATAACATCTTTGTTCAACCAAAAGCTGCCTGTTGAAAAAGAAAAATTCCGCAAACCAAGCAATGCTGTCCACATCAGAATTTCAGTCCCATACCCAAACAACTTATGCATTTGTATCTCTAAAACTTTAACTGATCGCTGTCTTTTCCATGATATTCAGACATTTCAAAACAAAATTAGATCTTCCCAGTTATGGCACATCAAGCAATTCCCACAGAAACCAACTTTGAGGCAAGACGGCAGACGAAACGTATATTGCATTACTGACCCAAATGTTCAAGAACAAACAAGTTGATTTAATGTCCCCTTCTTAATACTGACAAGCAATAAATATGCTGATTGTAGAGTAAGTGTCACTGTCAAGAATTTTCTTTCCTTTAATTCTGGACAAGACATGCTGTCACACAGTCTTGAAATCACAGCTTATCGAAACTGAATCTGCACAACACTATATTTTGCGAAAATCCAGCAAAGATTCAGGAAATGACCAAAAGAAAATTTTGCAAATCGGAGGCAGACAAAACAATTTTTTTTTATCCAAATCTGAAACGTTCTTAACACTTGCACCCCTACAACAAAGAAAACTTGACATAACGTAGTATGGACACAGTTCCTTACCTCCTTTAAAAAAAAAGAAAAAGAAAGTCCCAACCTCCCAAGCCACCACACAGCTGAGGACAGACAGCAGACAATGGCTGACCCCTTGCTACATGACCATGACCCCTACTACATGAACATGACCCCTGATTGACTCCTGCTACATGACCATGACCGCTGAATCCCCCCACCCCCTCCCCTCCCCTCCAGTTAGATGACCATGAGCAGCCGCACCTCCTTGGTGTTCATGCGCTGCGACACGTTGGTGAGGCGCACCAGCTGCACCTGGTCGGTGGTGCCCGCGCTGAAGACGCGGTAGATGTGGTAGCCCTCGCCCTGCTCCGAGGCGAACTTGACCTCGTTGGCCGAGATCTCAAACACCTCCTTCTTGCTGGAGCGCGTGGCCTTGACCTCCACGTACACCGTGTAGGCCTCGTCCTCCGAGGTGCACACCACCTCAAAGTCATAGGGCTTGCCTGACTCCTCCGCCTCGTTGGTCCAGATCACCTCGTAAATGTCTGAGTGCAGCTTCTTCTGCTGCAGCAGGTAGTCGTAGACCAGGTGCTCCCCCCAGCGGCCCACGTCCACATTGTTGGAGGACTCCGACAAGGTCACGCTGGACGGGATCTGGAGGGCATTGCCCCGGCCCAGTTCCTCGTACTCTGTCTCGCTGGCCAGCTGGGTCCACACCGGCAGCTCTGCAACGCCATCACCATTCTTTTATCATTTCTTTTTTTTTTCTAAATCTTTTTTAATACATTTTTTTTAACCCACTCGTGACAGCCAGTTTCTTTCCCTTTCTTTCCACTACAGAGACCCCAATCTCATGCCGAATGGGAGTATAGATTTAGAAATGCTGTGTGCATAGTCCTTATCCACCTCTGCAATATTAGAACCTTGTGTTTTCAACATTCCAATCATGTCTGCATCGTCGCCCATTTTGTCGTTCATACAGAGAGAGTTAAAAAGGCTGAAGTGCTCCTGGGAAATGCAACTCCAAACAACTAAACTAGAGAAAGCCATTCAAAAATCTGAAAATCAGGTTGTTTGAGAAGTATAAATTGATCTTAGAAAGACAGAACAATAACAATGGACTCTTAACATATCAGAATGGACAGGAAAACCATCTGCAGTGACCCAGGCTGTGACACACAACTCACACATGGAGGAATCTGGTGAACAGTTCTGTGAGCACCCCTTATAACTCTTCATAGAGTGGAGTTGAGGGGGAAGAAGAAGAAATTAAATCTCACTGTAATCCATGCTTGTTTTCTGAAGAAAGGCAGTTTTTGCCGAAAATTTGTGCCCATCTTTAACCTCTTGACTGCGCTGCTGACGTATGGCGTACGTCATGAAATGTTGCTCACCAATGCTGTATTGACGTGCGCCGTACGTCATGTTACAATGTTCTATGTTTCAAGTCCCGCATTACTGAAAATACAGTCTGCCAACCATTAAATTAGCTCCCCTGAGAGCTCTTTATCTCCTGAGTTCCATGAGCTAAAATTATTCATTGGATTGTCATATTTATGGCGAAAGTTTTGCAAGTTTGTACGAAGCTCAATTTGTATTTGCAAAGCCATGGCTGAACGCAGACAAACCCCAACACTTGCATTTGTATTGAAAGAATTCTTTCGCGATGCAAACAGTAGAGATGAAGATTGTGGACTGAATGAGACAGAACTGCGTGAAGTTGATGCCGAAGACGCTGATTTTGACAGTGGAGGGGAGTGGGAGGTGGAGTTGCTTGACGAAACAGAAGACAGACAAGCTCAGCTGATTCAAGATGCAGGTGGGTGTTTACGAGGTTTGTCAGTTTATTATTTGCTTTCTGTTTGTTGTAACAATGAATATGACTGCATTGTGTGTGTTCTGAATGTGTTAGCTGTGGTAAGTGGCTTCGTCAGTCACTGATCAGTGTGTGTGAGTGAGAGAGAGTCAGTCACGTGGGTACTGTGTCTGACCATCACAGCACAAGGGGGCGTGGCTTGCTGGCTGGCTCATTGTTGATGACAGCGTGTGTCGCTCGCCTGGAGCTTTGTGAGTGTTCCTTCCCGAGTGTGTATTGGTTTGTTGTTGCTGTTGTGTGTGTGTGTGTGTGTGTGTGTGAGAGAGAGAGAGAGAGAGAGAGAGGGGGGGGGCGGGGGGGGGGGGGGGGGGGGAAAGAGATGATGTTTTATAAAACTGAAATCAGAGAATGATATACAGAATTGTATGCCTAAATTACTTTGTAAATGCAACACTTGTAGAAGTGTGTGTGTGTGTGTGTGTGTTGTCATTTTGTTTTGTATGAGAAAGAGAGAATGAAGGGGGTGTGGCATACCATGAACCAGTTTCAGTGTGTGTGTGTTTTGGGGGTTTGGGGTGGGGTGGGGTAGGTGTGTGTGTGTTTGTATTTCAGCTTTTGAAAACAATCAGGAAAAAAATGGTACCATTTCATGATCTTTTTATATGTAAAAAAAAAAAAAAAAAGAAAAAAAGAACCAACAAACTTAGTCTTTTATGCAATGTGTTTCAGGTATGCAGCATGGTGATGATCATGATGTTCATCCTGGACCATCTGGAGTTGACAACTTGCCACAAACCTACAGCTGAAGACCAGCAGCAGCAAGACCAAAGGGCAGTAAACAAGCCTCCAGCAATTCTGGATTACAACAAAAACATGGGTGCCATGGACCATCATGACCAACAGCTGCAGCCCTATGATGCCACAAGGAAAACCCTGAAGTGGTACAGATAGCTGTGTGTGCATTTTCTACAAATTGCCATGTTGAATGCACACATCCTCTACAAAAAAGCAGACAACAGCAGTACACTCCTGAACTTCAGAAGGATGTAATTAGTGCCATGATTTTTGGTGACCAAGACACTGCTAAAGATGACCACGCTGTTTGTCTTGTGTGGACGACACTTCATCCCACCTACCCCACAGAAGTCCTGGCCACAAAGGAGGTGCAGAGTCTGCTGGAAGAAAGGACAAAGAAAGGATGTGGGGTTCTACTGCCCAGACTGCCCCAGCAAACCAGGACTGTGTCTTGAAGACTGTTTCTGCAAGTACCACACACAGCGTTTTTACTGGCGATAGATCCTGGGTGAGTACACCCTTTTCATTCTTTGTGTGGACTGTGTTGGAGTCTTATGCATCTGGACACTGTTGCTCAGCCTTGACAGTGTGTGTGGTTGATCACAACAGTCACAAGAAAGACAGGTTGATAACCTGGTTGATATTGTAGCACCTACATGATGGAATGACAGTCCCAATTTTTTTTTTATTAATGCGTTTTATGGAATTTTTCTGTCAGATTGACTCATTATTTGAACATGTATTGAAAACAAAATCTTGGTTCATTTTCCTTTCATTTGATATATACTTTTATGCACTTATCTTCAGTACTTTTTGAAATATAAGCAAATTAAAATCATTGACATGTTTTTCTTGTTTTTCTGAAAATTTTCTCAGCATAGGCCATAGCAAAATGTACTAGCAGTGAAGGGGTTAATTTGCTGGTTAGAATTTGGCATTCTGAATGTTTCATCGCTGTATGATGTGTTAATTCTTTAAACAAACAAACAAACAAACAACAACAACAACAACAAAGAACAAGCGCAAACAAAACTTACGCAGCTGGTCAGACCGGGGTCGGAATGGTGGCCAGCATTTTCTGGTGATGCTGCCTGGACGTTGCTGCTGCTGCTGTTGCTGCTGCTGTTCTGTGGCTGTGGCCCCCACCGCCTTCTCTTCCATCTGCGCATCCCCCTGTTCCCCACCTCCTGCCCTGACTTCTGGGGGGGCACCTTCCCTGGGCACTGCTGTCCCATCCCCAGAGACCACCTCTTCTGACGCCGGTCGCTTGCTTCCGGAGGTTTCCACGTCCACCTGGTCACTCTTCCGTTTGCCTGGAGTAGGAGAAGAATTGTAAAAGTGAATAAAAAAATAATAACAAAACAAAGAAAAGAAAGATAAAATAAAAGAGAGCAGTAAGTAATGAAGCATAAAGGATTTTTCTTTCTGTGTTCATGGGCTGCATCACCCACATTCAGGTGCTACAGCCAAGTGGTTAAAGCGTTGGGACTTACAATCTGAGGGCCCCGGTTTCGAATCACTAACAGCACCTGGTATGTAAGGGTGGAGATTTTTCCTATAGACCTTGTTCGTTAGGAAACCGGAAGTCAGTGAAAAGTTCAGCCCCTTCACATTGGGACGTCCGGATAAGGCAACATGGCGACTCTGTCCGCTGAAACTGAAAGTGCGCTTGAATCCATGAAAGTTAAAGAAAAAGAGTATTTAAAAAAAAGAACGGACAACTGATAAGTAGCACGAAAGTTGAACTTGTTCGTCATGCAAAGATTTTAAAATGTCGCGGAACCAGAAACAATAAGGCGTAGTCAAGTCAGTTTCTGCTGTCTCAGAGACATTTCTGCTGTCAAGGCGACATAAACCTCCCACAGATTTTTAACAACTGAAGAAAAAAGTATCGCTCCTGTGTGTGACCCATTCATTCAAAATCTATATACATTCTAGCATTTCATATTGTTGCTACATAGTATGAGTGTGTGTGTGTGTGTGTGTGTGTGTGTGTGTGTGTGAGTGTGTGCGCGTGCGCCTTCTAAAAACAGATTTCAGACTTGAGAAAATGGCCATTGCTGTTCCAATGAATTTGATCTTTTTCTGGCTTTTCTATCACCTGACTTCATAATACATATTGTGGGGAGGAGAGTGTTGGAGTTGAGCATGGAAATCTTGCAACTTTCGCTTTTAGAGACTCCCCACAAATTCTCTTTCTGTTGTAATCAAGGACAAATTACTCTAATTTTTTTCATAACAAACAAGGTCTATCTCCCAGGTCAAAATAATGTGCTGACCTGCTGGTGCCTGAACTCCCTTCGTGTGTATACATGCAGAAGATCAAATACATATGTTAAAGATTCTGTAATCCATGGCTATGCTCGGTGGGCGATGGAAACAAAAACATATCCAGCACCCATATCCCTGAAAACAGAGCATGGCTACCTACATGGCCGTGTAAATAAATAAAATGATCATACATGTAAAATGTTCCATATTTGTATATGTGTGTGTAACTGAAACCTGATCAAATGACACAGGAAACGAATGATGAATGCCCAATGGCAGCTGTCAGTCAGCTCTACCCATGTAGGGAGCCTGTTGTGCAAATGACTCGGTGTTTATAAGCACTTAGAGCTTGGTCTTTGACTAAGGATACGTGCTACAAAACATCCATATCATCATCAACATTCATAATCTATCCCTGCCATTAACCCTTTCACCGCCAAGCTCGCATTTATGCACAGGCGTGGTAGAGGACACATGTAACTGAAAGCTGACCATTCATTGGTCTGTGATCCATGAACCTGCTGCTCTTAATGTTTGGTGGTAGGATAGGCCATATTTTCTATACATCGCAGGGAGAATCCCCAGCTATTCTTAGCCACTGTCTTTTCTGTGTTTATACCACAAGGGAATTTTGTACTCTAAATTGACTGGCGGTGAAAGGGTTAAGGCAACCATGCTCTGTTCTGGGGAATTCATGAAGGATTAGTTCGGTTTGTTTTTTTTATAATGGGCAAATTATGAACTGAAAAAAAAAAAAAAAAAAAAAAAAAGGGGGGGGTGGGGGGTGGGGGGGAATAAAGGATTAGCTTGGGTATGCTTTTTTAACATGCACAGAAGTAATCACCCTCAGCTTAATAAATGCAGGGGATGAAAGCTTCCCCCCACACTCCCCACCCCTTTTTCGTGAAGCTCTGATCTGATTCATTTCATTTTCATGTTGACTGATAACAGAATAAAAATAAAAGATACAAAGATATATATCAACCATATACAAGAAAGTGCTGTGTGGATTAGGCTTTGAATACAACTACTAAAAAACGTAACAACAACAACAAATAAATAACACAAAAACATAACACTTAAAGCAATCTAGCGCAACTCTAACATGCAAACAGCTGCAACAGGAACAGCAGCAAAGGTAACAAGAACAGCAACGTCAACAAGAGTAACGGCAACAAGAACAACATCAACAAGAACAGCAAGATCAACAAAAACAGCAACAACATCGACAAAAACAGCAAGAAAAGAGGCAACAAGAACAATGGCAAAAACGAACAGCAACAATGGTAACAAGAACTGCAAAGTTAACAATGTGAACAAGAACAGCAACAATGCCAACAAGAACAGCAACAATGCCAACACGAACAGCAACAATGCCAACAAGAACAGCAACAATGCCAACAAGAACAGCAACAATGCCAACAAGAGCAGCAACAATGCCAACAAGAGCAGCAACAATGCCAACAAGAGCAGCAACAATACCAACAAGAACAGCAACAATGCCAACAAGAGCAGCAACAATGCCAACAAGAGCAGCAACAATGCCAACACGAACAGCAACAATGCCAACAAGAACAGCAACAATGCCAACACGAACAGCAACAATGCCAACACGAACAGCAACAATGTGAACAAGAACAGCAACAATGTGAACAAGAACAGCAACAGCCAACAAGAACAGCAACAATGTGAACAAGAACAGCAACAATGCCAACAAGAACAGCAACAATGTGAACAAGAACAGCAACAATGCCAACACGAACAGCAACAATACCAACAAGAACAGCAACAATGCCAACAAGAGCAGCAACAATGCCAACAAGAACAGCAACGATGTGAACAAGAACAGCAACAATGCCAACACGAACAGCAACAATGCCAACAAGAACAGCAACAATACCAACAAGAACAGCAACAATGCCAACAAGAGCAGCAACAATGCCAACAAGAACAGCAACGATGTGAACAAGAACAGCAACAATGCCAACAAGAACAGCAACAATACCAACAAGAGCAGCAACAATGTGAACAAGAACAGCAACAATGCCAACAAGAACAGCAACAATGCCAACAAGAGCAGCAACAATGCCAACAAGAACAGCAACAATGTGAACAAGAACAGCAACAATACCAACACGAACAGCAACAATACCAACAAGAGCAGCAACAATGTGAACACGAACAGCAACAATGCCAACAAGAGCAGCAACAATGCCAACAAGAGCAGCAACAATGCCAACAAGAACAGCAACAATGTGAACAAGAGCAGCAACAATACCAACAAGAACAGCAACAATGTGAACAAGAACAGCAACAATACCAACAAGAACAGCAACAATGTGAACAAGAACAGCAACAATGCCAACAAGAACAGCAACAATGCCAACAAGAACAGCAACAATGCCAACAACAGCAGCAACAATACCAACAAGAACAGCAACAATGCCAACAAGAGCAGCAACAATGCCAACAAGAACAGCAACAATGTCAACAATAGCAGCAACAATACCAACAAGAGCAGCAACAATGCCAACAAGAGCAGCAACAATGCCAACAAGAGCAGCAACAATGCCAACACGAACAGCAACAATGCCAACAAGAACAGCAACAATGCCAACAAGAGCAGCAACAATGCCAACACGAACAGCAACAATGTGAACAAGAACAGCAACAATGTGAACAAGAGCAGCAACAATGCCAACAAGAACAGCAACAATGTGAACAAGAACAGCAACAGCCAACAAGAACAGCAACAATGTGAACAAGAACAGCAACAATGCCAACACGAACAGCAACAATGCCAACAAGAACAGCAACAATACCAACAAGAACAGCAACAATGCCAACAAGAGCAGCAACAATGCCAACAAGAACAGCAACGATGTGAACAAGAACAGCAACAATGCCAACACGAACAGCAACAATGCCAACAAGAACAGCAACAATACCAACAAGAACAGCAACAATGCCAACAAGAGCAGCAACAATGCCAACAAGAACAGCAACGATGTGAACAAGAACAGCAACAATGCCAACAAGAACAGCAACAATACCAACAAGAGCAGCAACAATGTGAACAAGAACAGCAACAATGCCAACAAGAACAGCAACAATGCCAACAAGAGCAGCAACAATGCCAACAAGAACAGCAACAATGTGAACAAGAACAGCAACAATACCAACACGAACAGCAACAATACCAACAAGAGCAGCAACAATGTGAACAAGAACAGCAACAATGCCAACAAGAGCAGCAACAATGCCAACAAGAACAGCAACAATGCCAACAAGAACAGCAACAATGCCAACAAGAACAGCAACAATACCAACAAGAACAGCAACGATGTGAACAAGAACAGCAACAATGCCAACAAGAACAGCAACAATACCAACAAGAACAGCAACGATGTGAACAAGAACAGCAACAATGCCAACAAGAACAGCAACGATGTGAACAAGAACAGCAACGATGTGAACAAGAACAGCAACAATGCCAACAAGAACAGCAACAATGCCAACAAGAACAGCAACAACAGCAACAAGAACAGCAACAATACCAACAAGAACAGCAACAATACCAACAAGAACAGCAACAATGTGAACAAGAACAGCAACAATGCCAACAAGAACAGCAACAATGTGAACAAGAACAGCAACAATGCCAACAAGAACAGCAACAATGCCAACAAGAGCAGCAACAATGCCAACAAGAACAGCAACAATGCCAACAAGAACAGCAACAATGTGAACAAGAACAGCAACAATGCCAACAAGAGCAGCAACAATGCCAACAAGAACAGCAACAATGCCAACAAGAACAGCAACAATGCCAACAAGAACAGCAACAATACCAACAAGAGCAGCAACAATGCCAACAAGAACAGCAACAATGCCAACAAGAGCAGCAACAATACCAACAAGAACAGCAACAATGCCAACAAGAGCAGCAACAATGCCAACAAGAACAGCAACAATACCAACAAGAACAGCAACAATGTGAACAAGAACAGCAACAATGTGAACAAGAACAGCAACAATGCCAACAAGAGCAGCAACAATGCCAACAAGAACAGCAACAATGCCAACAAGAACAGCAACAATGCCAACAAGAACAGCAACAATGTGAACAAGAACAGCAACAATGCCAACAAGAGCAGCAACAATGTGAACAAGAACAGCAACAATGTGAACAAGAACAGCAACAATGCCAACAAGAGCAGCAACAATGTGAACAAGAACAGCAACAATGTGAACAAGAACAGCAACAATGTGAACAAGAACAGCAACAATGCCAACAAGAACAGCAACAATACCAACAAGAGCAGCAACAATGTGAACAAGAACAGCAACAATGTGAACAAGAACAGCAACAATGCCAACAAGAACAGCAACGATGTGAACAAGAACAGCAACAATACCAACAAGAACAGCAACAATGTGAACAAGAACAGCAACAATACCAACAAGAACAGCAACAATACCAACAAGAACAGCAACAATGCCAACAAGAACAGCAACAATGCCAACAAGAACAGCAACAATGCCAACAAGAGCAGCAACAATGCCAACAAGAGTAGCAACAATGTGAACAAGAACAGCAACAATGTGAACAAGAACAGCAACAATGCCAACAAGAGCAGCAACAATGCCAACAAGAACAGCAACAATGTGAACAAGAACAGCAACAATGTGAACAAGAGCAGCAACAATGTGAACAAGAACAGCAACAATGCCAACAAGAGCAGCAACAATGCCAACAAGAGCAGCAACAATGCCAACAAGAACAGCAACAATGTGAACAAGAACAGCAACAATGCCAACAAGAACAGCAACAATGCCAACAACAGCAGCAACAATGTGAACAAGAACAGCAACAATGCCAACAACAGCAGCAACAATGTGAACAAGAACAGCAACAATGCCAACAAGAACAGCAACAATGTGAACAAGAACAGCAACAATGCCAACAACAGCAGCAACAATGTGAACAAGAACAGCAACAATGCCAACAACAGCAGCAACAATGTGAACAAGAACAGCAACAATGCCAACAAGAACAGCAACAATGTGAACAAGA
This sequence comes from Babylonia areolata, assembly GCF_041734735.1. Lineage (NCBI taxonomy): Eukaryota > Metazoa > Mollusca > Gastropoda > Neogastropoda > Buccinidae > Babylonia > Babylonia areolata. The sequence continues at coordinate 42,673,884 of NC_134884.1, forward strand.
ACAGCAACAATGCCAACAAGAACAGCAACAATGCCAACAACAGCAGCAACAATGTGAACAAGAACAGCAACAATGCCAACAACAGCAGCAACAATGTGAACAAGAACAGCAACAATGCCAACAAGAACAGCAACAATGTGAACAAGAACAGCAACAATGCCAACAACAGCAGCAACAATGTGAACAAGAACAGCAACAATGCCAACAACAGCAGCAACAATGTGAACAAGAACAGCAACAATGCCAACAAGAACAGCAACAATGTGAACAAGAACAGCAACAATGCCAACAAGAACAGCAACAATGCCAACAAGAACAGCAACAATGTGAACAAGAACAGCAACAATGCCAACAAGAACAGCAACAATGCCAACAAGAACAGCAACAATGCCAACAAGAGCAGCAACAGCCAACAAGAACAGCAACAATGCGAACAAGAACAGCAACAATGCCAACAAGAACAGCAACAATGCCAACAAGAGCAGCAACAGCCAACAAGAACAGCAACAATGCCAACAAGAACAGCAACAATGCCAACAAGAACAGCAACAATGCCAACAAGAACAGCAACAATGTGAACAAGAACAGCAACAATGCCAACAAGAGCAGCAACAATGCCAACAAGAACAGCAACAATACCAACAAGAACAGCAACAACAGCAACAATACCAACAAGAACAGCAACAATACCAACAAGAACAGCAACAATACCAACAAGAACAGCAACAACACCAACAAGAACAGCAACAACAGCAACAATGCCAACAAGAACAGCAACAATGCCAACAAGAGCAGCAACAATACCAACAAGAACAGCAACAATACCAACAAGAACAGCAACAATACCAACAAGAACAGCAACAATGCCAACAAGAACAAGAACAGCAACAATGCCAACAAGAACAGCAACAATGCCAACAAGAACAGCAACAATGCCAACAAGAACAGCAACAATGCCAACAAGAACAGCAACAATGCCAACAAGAACAGCAACAATGCCAACAAGAACAGCAACAATACCAACAAGAACAGCAACAATGTGAACAAGAACAGCAACAATGCCAACAAGAACAGCAACAATGCCAACAAGAACAGCAACAATGTGAACAAGAACAGCAACAATGCCAACAAGAGCAGCAACAATGCCAACAAGAACAGCAACAATGCCAACAAGAGCAGCAACAATGCCAACAAGAGCAGCAACAACACCAACAAGAACAGCAACAACAGCAACAATGCCAACAAGAACAGCAACAATGCCAACACGAACAAGAACAGCCAAACGCTGCATGCCAAGCGAGGACCTAAAAGCAGCGACACGTACGGGAATCACCTGACACTGGGACGCTGTCCTGCCTCCTCACACCGCCACCTCCACCTCCTCCTGCACCACCACCACCACCACCACCGCTCTCCCCTCCTTCCCCACCTCTCTCCCCGCCATCCCGCGACGCCTGACGCTCCACCCCTTCCCTCCACTGACCCCCAGGATGGGCCATGCCCACACCACCACCACCACCACCATCACCCTGGGCGTGACTGGAGGCAGAAGGGGCGGAGCCAGAGCCGGAGGTGGAACGGGCAGGAGCGGAGGAGGCCTTGCTGTCCTGGGAGGCAGGGTCGGAAGTTCCTCTGGGCTCCATGTGCAGGTTGGAGGGCAGGTCTCGTCGACGCTGGACCTCTTCCGGCGCTTTGGGGGGCGGCCAGATGGTGGGGCCCATGGGCTTGCCCTCACCGGCCACTGTTGTTGGAGGGGAGCAGGGGAGGGGGCGGGAGGGGCAGAGAAAGGAAGTGTTATTAACTGTTTGTGTTTCACTTTGGATCGCTTCGCTTCTTCTCCCTTCAATCAACACACATGGAGCTGTTTCGTTTTCTTTTATTAACCTTTCAGTTTCACTTTGGGATTGTTTTGTTTCTCCCTTCACACACACATTGCAAGTTTGTTTTCATAGAAAAAATTTTTTTTTTCACTTTTGATCATTTCATTCCTGCCTTCAACACAGTTTGCTCTTACAGAGTTGAAAAACAAAAAACAAAAAGGGGGGAATCGAAATAAAAAAATAAACAAAAAACCAATACATTTATAAAAGATGATTGGTAGAAAAAAAACAAAAAACAAAAAACAACAACAACTGGGAACACTAGATTTTTAGAAAAATCTTATCCAACTCCTAATATCCTGCAAACTTAAATAATACATATTCAGACATGACAGCAAAGAATTCAGCCAGATGGTCAGAAATGAAGCACACTCTCATCCAACTCCTGTTATTCTCCTGGCATGTATGCTTCCTCAAGGCTCAAGCACTCTTTCTCTCCACACTCACCGTGTTTCTTGGGACCCGCTGCGTCTCGGTGCTCCCCGGGGGCTGGTGGGGGCCAGGCGCGCAGTGAGGGGGCGTCACTCTCCTGCCCTCCCGCCCCTGAACACACCCCAGGTTGTACACATGACTCAAACACATCCTCCATGATACACATCTCAACATACTGTCTGTCTGCCCCTGAACACAACCCATGTTGTACACATGACTCAAACACATCCTCCATGATACACATATCAACATACTGTCTGGCAGCCCCTGAACACAACCCATGTTGTACACATGACTCAAACACATCCTCCATGATACACATCACAACATACTCTCTGTCTGCCCCTGAACACACACCATGTTGTACACATGACTCAAACACATCCTCCATGATACACATCACAACATACTCTCTGTCTGCCCCTGAACACACCCCATGTTGTACACATGACTCAAACACATCCTCCATGATACACATCACAACATACTCTCTGTCTGCCCCTGAACACACACTATGTTGTACACATGACTCAAACACATCCTCCATGATACACACCACAACATACTCTCTGTCTGCCCCTGAACACACCCCATGTCATACACATGACTCAAACACATCCTCCATGATACACATCTCAACATACTGTCTGTCTGCCCCTGAACACACCCCAGGTTGTACACAAGACTCAAACACATCCTCCATGATACACATCTCAACATACTGTCTGTCTGCTCCTGAACACATCCCATGTTGTACACATGACTCAAACACATCCTCAATGATACACATTTCAACATACTGTCAGCCCCTGAATACAACCCATGTTGTACACATGACTCAAACACATCCTCCATGATACACATCACAACATACTCTCTGTCTGCCCCTGAACACACCCCATGTTGTACACATGACTCAAACACATGACTCAAACACATCCTCTATGATACACACCACAACATACTCTCTGTCTGCCTCTGAACACACCCCATGTTGTACACATGACTCAAACACATCCTCCATGATACACACCACAACATACTCTCTGTCTGCCCCTGAACACATCCCATGTTGTACACATGACTCAAACACATCCTCCATGATACACATTTCAACATACTGTCAGCCCCTGAAAACACCCCATGTTGTACACAAGACTCAAACACATCCTCTGTGATACACATTTCAACATACTGTCTGTCTGCCCCTGAACACATCCCATGTTGTACACATGACTCAAACACATCCTCCATGATACACATTTCAATATACTGTCTGTCTGCCCCTGAACACACCCCATGTTGTACACATGACTCAAACACATCCTCCATGATACACATTTCAATATACTGTCTGTCTGCCCCTGAACACACCCCATGTTGTACACATGACTCAAACACATCCTCCATGATACACATTTCAACATATTCTCTGTCTGCCCCTGAACGCTCCCCATGTTGTACACATGACTCAAACACATCCTCCATGATACACATTTCAACATACTCTCTGTCTGCCCCTGAACGCTCCCCATGTTGTACACATGACTCAAACACATCCTCCATGATACACATTTCAACATACTCTCTGTCTGCCCCTGAATGCACCCCATGTTGTACACATGACTCAAACACATCCTCCATGATACACATTTCAACATACTCTCTGTCTGCCCCTGAACGCACCCCATGTTGCACACATGACTCAAACACATCCTCCATGATACACATCACAACATACTCTCTGTCTGTCTGCCCCTGAACGCACCCCATGTTGTACACATGACTCAAACACATCCTCCATGATACACATCACAACATACTGTCTGTCAGCCCCTGAACACATCCCATGTTATACACATGACTCAAACACATCCTCCATGATACACATCACAACATACTGTCTGTCAGCCCCTGAACACATCCCATGTTGTACACATGACTCAAACACATCCTCCATGATACACATCACAACATACTGTCTGTCAGCCCCTGAACACATCCCATGTTGTACACATGACTCAAACACATCCTCTATGATACACATTTCAACATACTGTCTGTCTGCCCCTGAAGACAACCCATGTTGTACACATGACTCAAACACATCCTCTGTGATACACATTTCAACATACTGTCAGCCCCTGAACACACCCCATGTTGTACACATGACTCAAACACACCTCTATGATACACATTTCAACATACTGTCAGCCCCTGAAAACACCCCATGTTGTACACATGACTCAAACACATCCTCCATGATACACATTACAACATACTGTCTGTCTGCCCCTGAACACATCCCATGTTGTACACATGACTCAAACACATCCTCCATGATACACATTTCAACATACTCTCTGTCTGCCCCTGAACACAATCCATGTTGTACACATGACTCAAACACATCCCCAATGATACACATCACAACATACTGTCTGTCTGCCCCTGAACACAATCCATGTTGTACACATGACTCAAACACATCCCCAATGATACACATCACAACATACTGTCAGCCCCTGAACACACCCCATGTTGTACACATGACTCAAACACATCCTCCATGATACACATTTCAACATACTCTCTGTCTGCCCCTGAACACAATCCATGTTGTACACATGACTCAAACACATCCCCAATGATACACATCACAACATACTCTCTGTCTGCCCCTGAACACGACGCATGTCATACACATGACTCAAACACATCCTCCATGATACACATTTCAACATACTGTCTGTCTGCCCCTGAACACATCCCATGTTGTACACATGACTCAAACACATCCTCAATGATACACATTTCAACATACTGTCAGCCCCTGAATACACCCCATGCTGTACACATGACTCTAACACATCCTCCAACATAACATGTCCATAAAACTCAATAATACTGTCAGTCGCTTAACACACTCCAAGTTTTACACACCAATCAAACACATCATCAAACATAATACAACACCAGCCCCCTAAATGAAATTCCAGGTTGTGCACATGAATCAAATGCATCCTGTTTCAATGGCTGCAGCTTTCCAACAAGCCATCACTCCACACAACACAAAAAAACAATCCAACCATGTGATATCAAACATTTTGTCAAGATTCAGCCGCCAGCCGCACAGACTTCCACAACACCTGTGTGGACAACAACAGCAGCACACGTATGTACCTGCAGAGGGTGCGATCGGCGCAGGTGGTGGTGGCGGGGGCGGGGTGGGGGGCTTGACGATGACGGGTTTGGGCACCTCCCACTGCTGGTAGCCGTCAGGAAGGGGGCCCACCCCGTTCCGCTCCAGCATGTGGCGCAGCTCCCTCTCCTTCCCCTCCTCCACCAGGGGCTGCAACTCCATCAGGAAATGCCTGTGTGGGACAGGGCAACGCTCAAGTCAGTGCTTCAGTATGTACACACACATTATAGGTACCTGGAGATGCTAAACAAAAATAAAATAAAATAAAATAAAATAAAAGGAGATAAACATCTTAAAAAAGATACACACACACATAAACACACAACAAACATACACTCTCTAAACACACACACACACACACACGTACACAAACACAACACGCACAAGAACACACACACAAAGATGACCACAAAAAAAAAAAAAAAAAAAAAAAAAGAAGATACACAGAAACACACACACACATAACAAACATACACTCTCTCAAACACACACACACACATACATACAAACACAACACACACAAATTCCAACTATCACATGCAGCAGAAAGACATGAAACTCAGTAATACACACACACACATACACACACACAGAAAACACACACAAACTGAACAAACACACTCTCACTCATCTTACAGACAACACATAGACAAACTGAACAAACACATACTCCCACACACCACACAAAGGCAAACACACACAAACTGAACAAACACACTCTCACTCACCACACACAGATGACACACAAACTCCACTATACACACTCTCACACACCATACAAAGACAACACACAGACAAACTGAACAAACACACTCTCACTCAACTCACAGACAACACACACACACAAACTGAACAAACACACCCTCTCTCACACCATACACAGACAATAAAAACTCAACCAATGCACACTGTCACACAACATACACAAGACAACACACACACAAACTGAACAAAATACGCACTCTCACACACCACACACACACACCACACACACAGACAACCCCTAACCGGAGGTCCTTCATGCAGTCGGTGTTTCCATCGCTGAAGAAGCGGGCGATCTCGGTGCTGACCTCCAGCTTGGACTCCACGTGCTTCTCATGGAAGTAGAACTGGGTGCCCATGATGACGCACTTCTCGTCACGGATCTCACACACCTCCGGCAGACTCTTCAGGCTGTACCGCACCTGAAGCTTCTTGGTCTGCAAGGAGAGAAATATTTTCTTTTTTTGAATGACGAAGTACCGTAAAGTTCGGTCTATAATATATATATTTTTTGACCCAGCTTCATCCTCTGCGGCTTATACAATGATGCGGCTTATTTGAAGATTTTAACAATCCCGGGAGTGTCACGTTCTCGTCTATTCTTAGCTGCCCTTCAACTCACCAAAATCATGATTTCTGTCTATGAATTTTTGGATGAGCTTCAGGATAGTGTGCTAACTTTTCATGTTTTATAAATCAAATCCGCACACATTAAAGCCTTCAGATCAGCATTCAGTTCTACTCTGCTCAAGCGTGCACCCTCATCATGCCGAAAACGCGACGTAATGCCTATGATGCAGCCTTCAAACTGAAGACGATCGACCTAGCAGACGACAGTGCAAGTGGCGAACCAGCAGCGACCTCCACCTTGCGTTCATGTTTGTGAAGTGAAAGCGAGGCTGAAGTCAGTGACAAGATGGCGGAGGAAGCTGTGCTGGTTCTCTTCAACACTGAAGACGAAGATTTCAGTGGATTCAGTGAACACGATGACATTGAATAAATGTGACTATCCCTAAATTATGGATCTTATTTTCGTTGTGCTTATTTTTTATTTTTTTGTGGCACTAGCAGTATTTTCGCTTGCTTTTCTTTGTGTTGTTCCCGCTTGTGCTTATTTCATAACCTACAGTACTGACAGCTTTTCTGTAGTATCAGTATGTGTTCCAGTACCGGAAATAAGTGCGGCTTATAAACCAGTGTGGCTTATATATGTATGAGGTGAAATTTTTTTCCAAAATTTAGTGGGTGCTGCTTATATACCAGTGCGCTCAACAGACCAAACTTTACGGTATTTAAACTTAGAGAGCTGTCCCTGGCAATGTTCTGCAGGAAAGTCCATGCTGATTGTGAAACAAATGACAGAAAAAAGGGGGTGGCACTGCACTGTGGTGAGACGTTCTCCCCCTGGGAGAGCAACCTCATTTTCACACACAGAAATTTGTGACAAAAAAATTCAAAAACGATACGCATTGAAAAATGAGGATTTATTATTTCCCCGACTTGGCCACAAAGCTTAAACTTAATAATCTGATTTACATGTGCAGCAACTTTATTCTAGTTGATTCAGATCAGTCTTTAAAATATTGGTATGCAATAAACATGTTGATGGTGTAGTAAGTGTCATTCTGTGTGGTCTGTTCGGAATTTTTTTCATCTCTTTTTTAACTGCAAACAAGGAACAGTTGACAGGCTGTCTTTAAACTGCAGCTTAGCAAAGTACGGCTTTTAGTTACCCAGCAACAAACCAAGTGACCTATGAAAACCATGCTGATCCAGAGGCTAAACAAAATACAAAGTCCACGATCTGGAAAGATAATATAATCCAAGAATTTACACAGGAGTGAGTGAAAAGATTTTTTTCCTCTTTTTTTGGCTTTTGGTGTCAACAGACACAATAATTCCAGAGAAAATTAATTTGTTAACGTTTATCATAGATACATATATACATACAAATGCACAAATACACATACACATGCACACCCATACACAGACAACCAAAACAGGGTTATTACACTTTGTTCAAAAAGGCAGACAAAACGAAAACAAACCAGATTCCAAACAACACACACGGGACCCCTGGAAAGACCCGGACTCTTCCACATGGTGGGTACACATCCACCTCAGAAGCCTGAAAATGTGAGGGCACAGGATCAAACCCCACAATAAACAACATTTTCTCCCCTTCCACTAGACCTCGAGTGGTTGTCTTAACTCATTTAACTCCAGTCATTTGGATGAGACGATAAACCAAGGTCCTATGTGTAGCATGCACTCAACACATGAGAAAGAACCCATGGCAACAAAAGTGTTGTCCCTGGCAAAATTCTTCAGAAAAAAACATCCACTTTAACAGGAAAGCAAAAACATTTTAAGGCAGGAAAAAAAAAGGGTGGCGCTGTACTGCAGCGACACATTCTCCTTGGGGACAGTATCCCGAATTTCACACAGAGAATCTGTGTTGTGACAAAAAGTCATATCTCATCTTAAGATACAATACAATACACCTGAACACAACACAGTACTACTAGTAAAGTACATTGCAGTACAATACAATACAGTATAATACATTAGAGTTTTATACAATACAGTACAATACAGTATACAGTACAACACAATACACTAGAGTACAACACAACAATAATTACAGATTTATACAATACAGAACAGTACAATACAATGCAACACAACACAGTGTAATACATCACACAACACAATACTACACAACAATACATTACAGATTTAAATAATACAGAACAGTACAATAAAATACAACACAACACGGCGCAGTGCAATACAGCACAGCACAATACATTACAGACTTACATAATACAGAAAAGTGGGGCACAACACAACGCAACACAAACACAGCACACCACCACACTACACCACCCCACGCCCCAACCTTGACAAACAGCAGCTTCTTCAGCCTCTGGGCCATGCAACACAACACAACACAACACAACACACCACCACCCAACCTTGACAAAGAGCAGCTTCTTCAGCCTCTGGGCCATGCAACACAACACAACACAACACCACACCACCACCCAACATTGACAAAGAGCAGCTTCTTCAGCCTCTGGGCCATGCAACACAACACAACACAACACACCACAACACCACGCCACACACCACACCACACCACACCAGCTCACGCCCCAACCTTGACAAAGAGCAGCTTCTTCAGCCTCTGGGCCATGCAACACAACACAACACCACACCACACCACACCACACCACCACCCAACCTTGACAAAGAGCAGCTTCTTCAGCCTCTGGGCCATGCAACAGACCACACCACACCACACCACACCACCACCCAACCTAGACAAAGAGCAGCTTCTTCAGCCTGTGGGCCATACAACACACAACACCACACAACACCACACCACCACCCAACCTTGACAAAGGGCAGCTTCTTCAGCCTCTGGGCCATGCAACACACCACCACACCACACCACACCACCACCCAACCTTGACAAAGAGCAGCTTCTTCAGCCTCTGGGCCATGCAACACACCACACCACACCACACCACACCACACCACCACCCAACCTTGACAAAGAGCAGCTTCTTCAGCCTCTGGGCCATGCAACACACCACACCACACCACCACACCACACCACCACCCAACCTTGACAAAGAGCAGCTTCTTCAGCCTGTGGGCCATACAACACACAACACCACACCACACCACACCACCACCCAACCTTGACAAAGAGCAGCTTCTTCCGCCTCTGGGCCATGCAACACACCACACCACACCACACCACACCACCACCCAACCTTGACAAAGAGCAGCTTCTTCAGCCTCTGGGCCATGCAACACACCACACCACACCACACCACACCACCACCCAACCTTGACAAAGAGCAGCTTCTTCAGCCTCTGGGCCATGCACCACACCACACACCACACCACACCACCACCCAACCTTGACAAAGAGCAGCTTCTTCAGCCTCTGGGCCATGCACCACACCACACCACACCACCACCCAACCTTGACAAAGAGCAGCTTCTTCAGCCTCTGGGCCATACAACACACCACACAACACCACACCACCACCCAACCTTGACAAAGAGCAGCTTCTTCAGCCTCTGGGCCATGCCTGCCTCGTCATGGGCGTACTGGATGTCCGGGTGGTGGGCCAGCAGGAAGCGCTGGATGAAGGGCACCACACAGTGCACATACAGCTGCCCCTTGGTGCAGGGCTCAAACATCTCCGTGATCTCCTCCTTCTGCACCTCCTCACTCAGCTGGGGCACGGCGAACAGCGCCAGGAAGGCCAGGATGCTGTCCACGTCCACCAGGCTGCCGTCTGGAGCCACAACCACCACCACCCGCAGGGGAATCAAATAAAATCAAATTATTCCCCCGAAAATGGAGTATGGCTGCCTACATGGCAGGGGTGGGTGGGGGCTGGGGCCTGGGGGGTTAAAAACGGTCATACATGTAAAAGCCCACTCATGTAAATACGAGTGAACGTGGGAGTTGCAGCCCTGGAATGAAGAAGAAGAAATCAAATTATTGTGCTTAAAGCCTCGCCGACCACTATGGCCATCTCAAAGCTATTGCAGGGAGACACAACAGTCACACATGTGTTGCAGTTTGTTCTTACTTTTTTTTTCTTCTTCTATGTACCGTATACATGTCTTTGCAAAATTTATATTAAAAAAAAAAAAAAAAAAAAGAAAGAAAAAAAAGTGTTGGAGTTTGCTGTGGTCAACTAATTTTTTTCTTCTTTTCTTTTAATGGGAATTGTTGAAGATTTCTTTGGTTCACTGATGTCTTTCTTTGTAATGGATGTGTTCAACATTTCTATTTCTGTGGAAAATTGATTCTCTTTCTTTCTGTCTATCTTTATTTCTAAGGGATATGTTAAAGAGTTCTTTGGATGACTAATTTTTCTCTTTCTTTCTGTGCTGTTAATGACTTCTTTGGTTGACTGATCTCCTTCTTCCTTGAAAGGGAACACACTGCTAACTTTCTTTGGTTGAGCAATTTTTTTTTTTTTTTTCTTTCTTTGGAACTGATTATAAACTTTCTTTTGTTGACTGATTTCTTTTTTAACCTGTTCAGGGATGTGTTAACCCTTTCTCTGATTGACTTTTCTTTCTTCAGTCTGTCCGTGCACATCAACAGCAAAAAGGAGGATGACAAGTCTGACTTTGATGGAATGGACAGTTTTGTCTTCATATCTGAAGGATGTAACAAAGTTCCCTCTGGCTGACTGATTGTTTGCCTTCTCCCTCTCCTCCTGTTTTAATTTGGTCTGTTCCATTTTGCACACCCTCTTTGCAGACATTAAAACTAGCACATATCTTACGCTATATGACAAACAAGTGGGATAAAGATGATAAAAAGATTCTAATGATATAAATATCATCTCTAAATCATGTGTTCATTGAATTCAAGGTGAGTGCACAGCTCTGTCAATACACGGACATGGTTTATCATCTGTATTGTGAACCCAGTCATAACTGCCAAATGTCAGCACTGAAGATAGCATTCTGGACTGAATCAGGCTCACCACAAAACTGTGGTAATGGGCAAGCATTAACTCTCTCCATACGAACGGCGAAAGAGACGACGTTAACAGCGTTTCACCCCAATTACCACCATCAAAATATTGCAAGCGGAAGGCTCTTATACTGAAAAGGTAAATGTTGACAAAGAAAACCACAATTCTGACGACGGAAGCTAAAGGTTGGGTCATTGAGACACCCACTGGACATCCGAGGGGTCTGTGTAGAGGAGAAGAGAGGACTGGCCGTACTGAGTGAGTTAAAACCTTGAGTAAGTTGTGGAACAGCTTTGGAGCCAAATGCCCAAGTAACTGCCCGGTTCTTCCTGTGGATATAACATTGTACTGAAATATGTCTCAGCTTCTTAAATACGGGAGTCACATATCAAAACAAAAGAAAGCAAATGAACTCCAACACCCCCTGTGGCTGGTCCTAGCTATCTGAATCCTGAAAACCTTCATCAGGGGACTGACCAGTTTACATGCAGTCTAAGGAAGATGGACAAATACTTCAAGTTTAAACATGAACATCTTTTTAAATATCACCCAATGGGAGTGTAGTTTCACTCTAGCTTTTCTCTGTTGTTTCTGTTCCCTCACCTTTACCAGTAAAAACTCTTACACCTTTACAACTGATCACCCCAGCTGGGCAGTGCAGATTCACACTTGCTGAATGCTGTGGTTTCTGATCCCTAACACTTCCAGCTAAAACATTAACATTTATATAACCAGTCCACCACCGCCCCCCATTCCTCCCACCTCATCCCCTCTCCAGACATTGTATATTCATACTGGATTAAATGCTGTAGATTCTGATCCCTCATAATCAGAAGTTAAAACATAAATGCCTTAATAAGCGATCAACCCCATGGACAGCCCAGATTCACACTGGACTAAATGTTGCTGATCCTTAACAGAATAATGAACTAAGTCAAATAGTTTCACAATGCCTTAGTTAAAAGAAAACGGTCTTCTGTTTGTTTACCTCATGTAACCTTCTTCCGTTATTTAATCAGTTGATATATTTTGTCCTCCTTCTATTATGTCCTATGTCTTGCTACACTTCTTTTTCTTATTTTTGCATTAATTCAACATAAGCATTGTATCCATTTTGTTTAGCAATAAGTTTCGTGCATTGTAAAAGTAAAAAAAAAAAAAAAAGAATAAAAATATCTTGAAGAAAAAAGAAGAAGAAAGAAACATTGCGGAGCCTGAACCCTCCCTCCATCCCTCCCCTCTCCCACACTCTCATCACCACGACGCGCCAGGGACTGACTGACTGACCTCGACCTCCACTGAAACCATAGTTACGACGGATGTTGGGCATGGGACGCTGCTGGCGGGTCTTCGGCGGCTCCAGCATAAGGAAGTGCACGCTGTCCTTCTTCTCGAACATCCGCTCCAGCTCAGGGTCGTCGGCCATCATGGGCCTGTCCAAGGTGGACACCCAGTTCTGTCGCTTGGTGACCAGCACCTTCTGACCCTTCAGGCGTTCCTTCACCTTCTGTGCCTGCTCCGTTTGGATGTTCAGCTCTATCGTGTCTGGAAACCAATACCTGTGTCTGCCTAAGACTGTCACGATGAGGGGAGGGAAAAACAGAAAAAGCATGATGACAAATGATGATAATACACACAAAAATGCACATCAAAATAAAGTCTGAGCACTACAGGGTGCAACAGCTGAAGGGTTAGAGTGATCAACTTTGAATCTCAGGGTTAGAGCCATCAACTTTGAATCTCAGGGTTAGAGCCATCAACTTTCAATCAGAGTTGAATCTCAGGGTTAGAGCCATCAACTTTCAATCAGAGTTGAATCTCAGGGTTAGAGCCATCAACTTTCAATCAGAGGGTCCTGGGTTCGATTCCAGTATCAGCACCTGGTGGGCCCAAAGTGGGCCCAAGTCAACATACTTGCAGATCAGCCTTAATCCCTTGTGGGTGCATACACATGCCTGACCAGCAGCATAACCCAGTGCATGCATATGTATTTGTGTACCAATCAGTGGGCGCAAAGCATAGACACACTGATCATGAAAGCACAACACACTGATCACAAAAGCATGACACACTGATCACAAAAGCATGATACGCTGATCACAAAAGCATGACACACTGATCACAAAAGCATGATACGCTGATCACAAAAGCATGACACGCTGATCAAGAAAGCATTTACACGCTTTTTATTAAAGTGTAGACAAACTGATCACAAAAGCATGACAAACTGATCACAAAAGCTTGACACACTGACCATGAAAGTATGACACACTGATCATGAAAGTATGACACACTGACCATGAAAGTATGACACACTGATCATGAAAGCAGTCAAGCACTTATAAAAGCACTGACACATTCATCATAAAAGCATTAACTGATCACAAAAGCACTGACAAACTGATTACAAAAGCACTGACACACTGATCATGAAAGCATTGACACACTTATCACAAAAGCATTGACACTGACAAACTGATCACAAAAGCACTGACAAACTGATCACAAAAGCACTGACACTGATCATGACAGCATTGACACACTGAGCACAAAAGCATTGACACACTGAGCACAAAAGCACTGACACACTGATTCACAAAAGCACTGACAAACTGATCACAAAAGCACTGACATTGATCATGACAGCATTGACACACTGAGCACAAAAGCACTGACACACTGATCACAAAAGCACTGACACACTGAGCACAAAAGCACTGACACACTGAGCACAAAAGCACTGACACACTTATCACAAAAACACTGACACACTGACCACAAAAGTGTTGACATACTGAACACGAAGAATGCGGACTCACTTGGGTCGTATTTCTGGCTGATGGCGTGACCTATTTTGGCATAAATGGACAGGACATCGGGCAACACACCCTCGTCTTTCAGTGAAAACGCAGAGGAAATGATAGTTAGCAGCTCTGCAAAGTCTGCCAACTCTGGCTCCTTCTGCAGGCGAGCTGAGCTTTGGAAGGTTTCTGCTATGTCCCTGAAAACAACACAACGCCACGCATCAGGAATGTTGCATGCTAAACACATAACCATCTATTGGGAAATATCAAAAGTGGCACTACTGAATGTTACATAATGTCCTGTTCCTATTTGAGCTTTTTTTTTAAAATAAAAAAAAAGAGAGAAGAAATTACACAGATCAAACAACATTTGGCATATATTCTCTTTGAGACAAACTTCAAATCATATATGTTGAACCGACAATAGGATGGGTGCAATAGCCGAGTGGTTAAAGCATTGGATTTTCAATCTGAGGGTCCTGGGTTTGAATCTCGGTAACGGCGCCAGGAGGGTGAAGGGTGGAGATTATTCTGATCTCCCAGGTCAACATATGTGCAGACCTGCTAGTGCCTGAACCCCCTTCATGTGTATATGCAAGCAGAAGATCAAATACACACGTTAAAGATCCTGTAATCCATGTCAACGTTCAGTGGGTTATGGAAACAAGAACATACCCAGCATGCACATCCCCGAAAACGGAGTATGGCTGCCTTTCTGGCAGGGTAAAAACTGTTGTGCACGTAAAAGCTCGCTCGTGTACATACCAGTGAACGTGGGAGTTGCAGCCCACAAACGAAGAAGAAGAAGAAAGAAGTACTGACAATAGCAGTGACAACTGTGGCAGTTTTTCATGGATATGACTAGCAGTGTGGCACAGTGGTACATATAAGGCATTACTTGGTGAGTACCTGCATGATGTGCATACTGTGCATGTGAAACACTGTCCTGCCTGCAGTAGGTACTTGTTTGTGTTGTGTTTCACCCCAAACTCACCTGTTTTACACCTGAGTGTCACAACAGATGTCACCCTATAGTGTCAACAGGGTCACAAACAAATTCTCACATCAATTCTGTACACAACAGTGTAAGGCAGTCTTAGTGTACTGTAATAAGCAGCGTTGCCGTAAGTCTCTAAAATAAGTATCCCGTTTCGTACTATCTTTCTCTTCTCTAAATCCAGGAAGGGAAGTCAGAGGCCCTATCCTCACCTTCTACCTTTTTAAACGTCCCCAACCCAAGTTCTTGGTCAGTGCAAGACGGTCAGTTCAGCAGAGAGAGACAAGCGCAACAGCCGAGAGGTTAAAGCATTGGACTTTCAATCTGAGGGTCCCGGGTTCAAATCCTGGTAACGGCGCCTGGTGGGTAAAGGGGAGAAATTTTCCGATCTCCCAGGTCAACGTAAGTGCAGACCTGCTTGTGCCTGAACTCCCTTCGTGTACATACGCAAGCATAATATCAAATACTCATGTTAAAGATCCTGTAATCTATGTCAGAGTTCAGTGGGTTATGGAAACCAGAACATACCAAGCATGCACACCCCTGAAAACAGAGTAATGCTGACTACATGGCGGGGTAAGAAAACAACAACAACACACAATCATACACGTAAAAGCCCACTCGTGTTCATAGGAGTGATTGTGCGAGTTGCAGCCCACAGAAGGAAGAAGATGCAGAGAGGAGTGACCTACCTGTAGAGGTGCTCCACAGGGTGGCGCTGGGCCAGGGGGGAGTGGAAGCGGGAGAGGGAGGGATGGTACTTGCGGAAGAGGCCGCTGCTGTCCTGCCACCACACTTCGTCCCTCCCTAGCATCCTCCCCACCACCCGCTGGCCCCCTGCCTCCTGCTTCGGCACAAAGATCACCGTGTTGTGGTGGAACAGGTCCTGGGCCTCCTATCAGTACACACAACAACACACACATGATGACGACAGTAGTGATAATGAGTCACTTTTATATATAGCACTATAACACACAGATGATGACGATAAGCACTATCATACAAACTGAAGCTAGCTCCAAGTGCTTAACCAAATCCAATCCTTAAAAATCATCAACTACTCATACAATGAAATACTGACATATAAACACAATCATTTAACTCATAAAAACATCTTCATTGATTCAATAAAAGCACACAATTTACAAGCGCAATAAACATATATATATATATATACCCTCTTTGCAACGGCTCCAACACTCCATCACACATACACATAAACCAAAGTGAACAACTAAGAGCAATCTTAACTGAAGTGCTGTGTATACATGTATTTTAGAAGCATGTTTCTTTCTGTTCATATACAAGGGATTAATAAAACAAGAATGAACAGAACAAAGAAAGGAATACGTTTTGGAGTAAAAAGAAGAGGGAATGAGCAGAAGAAAAGAGAATGTACTGGACAGGAACAGAATGGGATGGAAATGAATTGAAGAAAACAGAAAAACAAACAAAAAAAAGTGACAGCAATATAAAACTAAAATAAATTAAACATAGAAAAAAAAAGACTAAAATAAAAAAAAGGCACGCAAGATGGTCAACAACCCTGCAGGCCTTTCAACACCTCAACAAAACCAAAAAAAACACAAAATCAAATCAAATCAAATCAATTTATGGTGCTCAGAGCCTCCCCGACCACAAAGGCCATCTGAACAAACAAAAAACAAACAAAAAACAAATCAAGAAAACAAACAAAAGAAAACCACACACACACAACACTCTGAGCTGCTGCCCAATCAAGTTATCAGTCGACATTCAACTGACATTGGAAAACAAACAAAACAAAACGTTTTGTCTAAATACACAAAAAATATAAACAAAAAATTAAAAGCACACACACACACACACACACACACACACACAGAGCCTTCACACTCTCTCTCTCCATGTCACCCACCTTGCGAGTGAGGTTCTCGTTGAGGTAGCGGTAGACATGTTTGAGGTGGGCCAGGGTGGAGCAGAAGGTGGCAGGGCATGTTGGGGGTGGCGGGGTCGCGCTGACCCCAGCTGACCAGGGCGTCGTGCACCACCCGGGTCTCCACGGAGGACTTGATGCGCAGGAAGCGGGAGAAGGTGCTGGTGTTGGAGGCCGTCACCCCCAGGTAGTACACCGTGTGGGCCAGCAGTCGTTTGATCTCCGGGTCTGCACACACCACCTTTAGTTATTCTTTTATTCATTCATTCATTCATTTTTTTTATTCATTTATCTTTGCTCTTGAAGTTGCTGGATCTCTGGGTCTGTATACATCAGCTTTAGTTATTCTTTTATTTATTCGTTCATTATTCATTCATTTATCTTTGCTCCTTAAGTCAACTGATCTCCGGGTCTGCATACATCAGCTTTACTTATTATTTTATTTATTCGTTTGTCATTCAGAGATGCCAACCCCTGTCAAGTGTTTGTAGGAACAATCAGGAAGTTTGGTAGGAACATTTTTAATTTGGTAGGAACTCTCAGACTCCGAGCCACATCAGCAAACGTACATTTCTACAAGGCATACAAACACTTGGGCCTGCCCGCAACACGGTGTAATTGCTACGATTAAGCTGACTGGTCCCCTCAATGATGATTCAATGTAAACATGCAAACAAATAAATGAGCATGATCATGTGAGACCAAGGTTAGTAGTAACTGCCCTGGCCTCGTGACTGACAGATCTAGAGCATCTGGGTAAGATTACAACAGGAAAGCATGTGACCATGCCATGTAGACGAGAATGAACTCCTTGGAACAAATTTGATGTTGGTGTAACGTTGGAACAAACTGCGATCGAGCGTAACAAAAATATGACAAAACTGTAACAGTTGGCATCTCTGATTATCTGTTTATTTATCTTTGCTCTTTAAAGCCCAGCCAACCACAAGGGGGGCTCTATCAGTGGTTTCAGCTTTAGTCTTCTCAAGGAGGCATCACTGCATTCGGACAAATCCACGTTCGCTACACATCTGCTAGGCACATAGCCTTGACCCGCAGCGTAACCCAACCTGCAAGTCAGGCATTGAGTGCATGCCACCTTCCTCCTTGACAAAACAGTCAGCAGCCATTTGACATATAAATACTTGACACTGTCGCTTAAATACCACAGATGCCCAACAATATAAGAATTTCAACCATCTCTATCACAAATAATGACCTGTAAAACAACACAGTTCATGATATATCATCTGAACCATACTGCACCTTACACTAGGCTGAGCACAGGACGTCTGCTCAATTTATCACCCCCAGATGACAACAACAAATCAAACACCACACACCCTCACAAAGAAACGCTACCTGGGACATACAGCACTAACAGGGACAGAAGCGACTCCATGTCCAGCTTCACAGAGTCCTCAAAGGCACAGGTTACTGTGGACTCCCCCGACATACACACACACACCCTCCCCCCCCAATCCCCTATCAACTCAAACCCACACCACACACACATACCCACACAATCCCAACATACACACACACACACCATACACTCACTGCTGCCATACACACAAACACCCACCATGCACCCCCCTGACCCCTCAACACATGCACACCATACACACACACACACACATACCCCCAACATACACACACATATACCCCAACACACACACACACACACACAACCCTGCCACACACACAAACACCCACCAAATACCCACCACCCTACACACAAATATCCACCATACACACACACACTCTGCCACACACACACCTACTACACACACACACACACCTTGCCATACACACAAACACCCACCAACCACCACCCCCCTACCCCACCCCCCTCACACACACAAAAAAACAAACCAACCCAACCCAACCCAACCCACCAGGGATGTAGAGCACGGAGGGAGGCAGCAGTGACTCCTTCTCCTCCACCTTCACCACGTCCCCGGCCGAGGTCACCGTGGACTCCACCCCGGGCACCCAGCGCAGCGTCTGGAGGGCGATGGCAAACGAGGAGGGGATCGAGTCCCTCACCACCGTCCCGCTGGGCCCGGACTGCAGCTGGGTGGTGGCGTAGCGGGCGTAGCTGGAGTCCCAGTGGGAATCGAGGAGGGAGAAGAGTGTCCTCATCTGGGCGTGGTGGGAGGCGGGGCGCAGGTTGTTGGACACCAGCTCCTGCAGCTCCTCACAGGCAAAGTCCGGGATGGTGAAGGGGCCCTCTGAGGCCGGCCACATCTCCTTCAGGGGGGCCCAGGGTGAGGTCGCCTGCATGGGAATGAATCAACAAATGAACGAATGAATGCATGTATGCATGAATGAACGAATGCATGAATGAATATATGCATGAATGAACAAATGCATGAAAGAATGAATGAATGTATGCATGAATGAATGAGTGAATGAAGGAACGTATGAATGGATGAACGAACCAACGAATGAATGTATGAATGCACAAATGAATGAATGAATCAACAAAATTAATGAATGAATGAACAAACAGGACATGCAAAACATTTCCATTCTTTCGACTGTATTCACTGACAGTGCTACGTACACACTCACACACAGAGAAACAACAATAGACTATTAGTAGACAACACACACACACACACACATACACACACACATGCAAACACACATACACTGCAGCTGATATAGAAAGTGTAATATATATATATATATATATATATATCACACACAAACATGCACACTCACACACTGCAACTGATTTAGAAAGTCTCACACACACACACACACACACACACACAAACTGCATGGCTTTGGACACAAAGACTCAGCTCCTGTATCTCTGTGTTGTAAAATAACAATGAAAATAAATATAACGAAAAAGAAAATCAAACTTTTTTTTTCTCTCCCTTTTTGAAAATGAACACTCTCCACACAGCTCCCCACACCCAAAAACGGAGTATGACTGCCTACATGGCAGGGGTAAAATGGTCATAAATGTAAAAACCCACTTGTTCATACAAGTGAACTGGGAGTCACAACCCATGAACGAAGAAGGAGAGGAAGAAGAAGAAGAAGAAGAAGAAAGAGGAGGAGGAGGAGAAGGAGAAGAAAATAAAGAAAAAGGAGAAGACAGGGTTCCCAGGGACTTCAGCTTATGCCATGTAAGGACCAGTTTAGGACCTACAAGGACCATTGAATTTTTCTCATTTTGTAAGGACTTCACTCATCAAAGACAAGCTTCACAACATGCATACTAATGCTTATCTTTTGAACCTCTGAGCAGCCAGTCTCAGTATTCTTCCTCCTTCAGTCAATGATCCTGGAATGCTAAGCTCTTTGGCATTTTAATGACTTGAGCCACTTTGAACAAGCACCAGTCTGATTGTCATGGTGGCCGCAGACACCATGCTTTCTCACAAAATGAGGCTGAAAATTTAATATTTCTAGGCTGGAATTTCATCTGCTGCGTTGAGTCCCATGATTTTTATGTGTGTGTGTGCTGTTCTAAGGACCTGTATGGACTTTGGAGTAAAGGATAAGTACTTGAAAGGCCTTACTTGGGAATTTCAAAATGTCAAAGACTTGTAGGGACTTTTAAGGACCCTAAGAACCGTGGGAGAAGGACAAGAAGAAGAAATAAAAGAAGAAGCAGAAGAAGAGGTAGAAGAAAACAAAGTAAAAGAAGAAGGAGAAGAACAAGAACAAGAAGCAGCAGCAGCAGAAGAAAATGAAGAAGAAGAAGGAGGAGGAGGAGGAGAAGGAGAAGAACAAGAACAAGGAGGAGGAGAAGGAAACGCAGAAGGAGAACAAGAAGAGCTGCGCCTCACTCACAATGTCTGCAGGCTGGAGCTGCACAGTGCAGGGCCGCACGATGAGGAAGGTGGTGACCCCCAGCAGGGACAGGAACTCCTGCCACGACACCACCTCCGCCCGCGAGGCCCCCTGGCCCAGGTACTTCTCCTCCACCAGCGTCCAGTCGTAGCCTGCAGCACAGAATAGAATGAACAGAGTAGGTCTCTACAGTCGACGGGCGCAATAGCCGAGTGGTTAAAGCGTTGGACTTTCAATCCGAGGGTCCCGGGTTCGAATCACGGTGACGGCGCCTGGTGGGTAAAGGGTGGAGATTTTTACGATCTCCCAGGTCAACATATGTGCAGACCTGCTAGTGCCTGAACCCCCTTCGTGTGTATATGCAAGCAGAAGATCAAATACACACGTTAAAGAACCATGTCAGCGTTCAGTGGTTTATGGAAACAAGAACATACCCAGCATGCACACCCCTGAAAATGGAGTATGGCTGCCTACATGGCGGGGTAAAAACGGTCATACACGTAAAAGCCCACTTATGTGCATACGAGTGAACGCAGAAGAAGAAGAAGAAGGTCTCTACAGTCGCAACCTATACCATCATCAATGGAACAGAACAGAATAGAACAGGTCTCTATAGTCATATCCTGCACCAACATTCACAGAATGGAAAAAAAAAAAATTGGTGTCTGAAGTCTTAGCCCGCCCCAACATTTACAGAATAGAAAATAATTTGTTTCTCTAGTCGTACACTGCCCCAACATTCACAGAATGGAAAAGAATAGATCTCTCTAGTCGTAGCCTGCCCCAACATTCACAGAATGGAAAAGAATAGATCTCTCTAGTTGTAGCCTGCCCCAAAATTCATATAATAGAAAGAAATTGGTCTCTACACTTAAGCCTGCCCCAACATTCATAGAATAGAAAGAAATTGGTCTCTACACTCAAACCTGCCCCAACATTCATAGAATAGAAAGGAATTGGTCTCTACACTCAAGCCTGCCCCAACATTCATAGAATAGAAAGAAATTGGTCTCTACACTCAAGCCTGCCCAAACATTCATATAATAGAAAGAAATTGGTCTCTACACTCAAGCCTGCCCCAACATTCATATAATAGAAAGAAATTGGTCTCTACACTCAAGCCTGCCCCAACATTCATAGAATAGAAAGGAATTGGTCTCTACACTCAAGCCTGCCCCAACATTCCTAGAACAGAAAGAAATTGGTCTCTACACTCAAGCCTGCCCAAACATTCATATGATAGAAAGAAATTGACAGAAAGAAATTGGTCTCTACACTCAAGCCTGCCCCAACATTCCTAGAATAGAAAGAAATTGGTCTCTACACTCAAGCCTGCCCCAACATTCCTAGAATAGAAAAGAATTGGTCTCTACACTCAAGCCTGCCCCAACATTCATAGAATAGAAAAGAATTGGTCTCTACACTCAAGCCTGCCCCAACATTCCTAGAATAGAAAAGAATTGGTCTCTACACACAAGCCTGCCCCAACATTCCTAGAATAGAAAAGAATTGGTCTCTACACTCAAGCCTGCCCCAACATTCACAGAATAGAAAGGAATTGGTCTCTACATTCAAGCCTGCCCCAACATTCACAAAAAAGAAAGAAATTGGTCTCTACACTCAAGCCTGCCCCAACATTCATAGAATAGAAAGAAATTGGTCTCTACACTCAAGCCTGCCCCAACATTCATAGGATAAATAAAAAAATTAAAAAAATAAAAACAACAACAACAAAACTGACTCAGTAAATAACAATCACTTTAAACCTTAACAGAAAATAACATGGAACAGAAAAATACAGCCATACTCATGAATACATACGAAGCATACGCCATTAATACTGACTGCTTCATCCAGCCAGAGAAAAACAACAATCAAATCAAACATTACCTCACACTGAAAAAAAAACCACCACCAAACACTCCCCATAGGAGCAACACACTAAAAAGTCACACCCACCCCCCTTCCAAACCCCACACCCCCTTCCTCTTTTCCCCATCACACACACACACTGTGACACACACACACACACACACTGACCCGGGAGCAGCCTCTCCAGGTCAATGGTGACCCCGTAGGCGGGCGGAAAGTGGACGTTGTCGGTGGCGGGGTTCTTGATCCCATGGTTGGTGGCGACGCGGGCCACAGCCTTCAGCTCCTCCATGTTGATGAGGGAGTTGTTGCGGCTGCGCTGCGCCTTGATGTACATCAGGTAGGTCACCAGCACCGCACGGTCCTTGTTCTGTGGAGGGAGAGGCAGGGGCAGGGGCAGGGGTGAGGGTAGGGTGAGATGTGGGGGGGGGGGGGTGGGGGGGGGTTGGATTGTTGTTAAGTATGCAGTATTGGTAAGGTTTTGATGGGTGGTGGTTCTGATACTGTGTGCAGCAGGTAAGGAGGCACAGTGTGTGCGTGTTTGTGTGTGTGTGTGTGTGTGTGTGTGTGTGTGAGAGTGAATGAATGAGAGTGAGAAAGTCAGAGTGTGTGTGTGTGTGTGTGTGTGTGTGTGTGTGTAGTGCATGCGTGAGTGTGTGTGTGAGTGAATGAATGAGAGAGTGAGAGAGAGCGTGAGGAGTGTGTGTGTCCACAAACTTTTCTAAACCCTGCTAGAATTTCGATAAAAAGGGTCACCCCGAATGCAGGCTGCACACCCTCCCACAATATCAAGCCATGTTCTGTTTGCTCGTACCACTCCTGTGTTGTACACACATCTTTTCTTGCGATAAATACCAAGCCATGTCCAGTTTGTTCATACTATTACTTTGTCAAATGTACATGTCTTCTTTTCTTGCGATAAATACCCAACTATGTTCTGTTTGCTCATACTATTACTTTTTCATACATACATAAACAGAGATGCCAACCCCTGTTAAGGGTTTCTAGGAACATTCAGGAACATGTTCCATCCATTGGAACATTTTGAATTTGGTAGGAACACTTGGACTCCAAGCCAGATCAGCAAACGTACATTTCAGCTTGATCCACCGGGCACAGACGCTGTTTGAGCGACATTCAACTTGATTCAGGCAGGTTCTCTCTTATTCGGGTAAATGATTAAGCTGATTGGTGCACTCAATGGTGGTTAAATGTAAACACACATGTGACTGGCTGAGTATCATCACGTGAGACCAAGGTTGGTTGTGACTGCCCTGGCTTCATCATCGATAGGTCTAGAGTATCTGGGTAGAGTTATGTCAGGAAAGCATGTGCCCATGCCATGTAGTCAAAAATGAACTCATCCGAACAATTCTGATGTTGGTGTAACGTCGGAACAAACTGCAATCAAGCGTGACCAAATACGGTGGAATCCTAACAGTTGGCGTCTCTGCATAAAGTATGTGTCTTTTTTCTAAAAAAACAAAAAAAACTTTGATAAACCAAAAAGTGGCTGGCCCTCACCTTCCACTGGTCAGACTTGAGGACAGGCAGGATGTGGTGGTGGATGATGTCCTGGGGTGACAGCTGCTTCATGTCCAGCTTGTGCAGCAGCTTGGTCACCTGGGAGTTGACTTCGTTGTCAGGGGTCGCCGTCAGCCGCCCGTGTACCAGCTGAAGGTCCTGGCGCAGAACGCTCATGGGATCTGAAGACACACAACATGTGTCATGATCGACAGAACTTATATCATGATATAATAATAATGTATAGTGCTTATGTGCTGGAAACTCTCCACAGCCATGGCACAGAACGTTTCATCAGGTCAATGGACACAGAACATCTATCATAATATAACAATACATGGTAAACATATATGCAAACTCCCCACACATTCTTCTTCTGTTTTCGTGGGCTGCAACTCCTATGTTGGCTCATATACATATACGAGCGGGCCTTTCCATGTATGACCATTTTAACTGCATAACATAGTCTCCATACTCTATTTTCAGGGGTGTGCATGCTGGATATATTCCTGTTTCCGTAACCCACGAAATGCTGACATGGATTACAGGATCTTCAATGTTTGTGATTGTCTGCATGCATACACACACGAAAAGGGTTCAGGCACCAGGTCTGCACATATGTCGACCTGGGAGATCGGAAAAATCTCCACCCTTAACCAACCAGGTGTGCTGAAACCTGGGATCAAACTCAAGACTAGTTTATAACCATTCAGCCAGCACTCTAACCATTCAGCCATCGCACTTGTCACTCCTCATATAATGGTCTGTGAGCGCTTTTGTACGTACTTTTTGTATGGCTCTTCAATTCTTCAGGCCTAATTACTCTGTGACCAAGCTATCCCATTCCCTGACCTGTCTGTGACTGAATTTACCATCAGACACTGTTTGTCCCCGAACCCCCGCACCCCTACCACACACGGCCTGCCACAGTCCCTACACCACCCACAGGGAGTCTTCAATGCTTAGCAGCTATGAGGCCACACACCTGAGGAGACCCTGCACCGCTGCAGCTGAGCAGAGCTACTTGGGTGATGTTCAGCGGTGCATGTTCCGCTGATTCACCGTAAGCAGGACACCACGTACTAACACTTCCACTGCAAGACTGTGCGTTTTAGCTTTTCTAACCCAAAACAGCCAGGTCACTTCACCGGTGTGGCGTCACTGACCTCTCTTCCCAGGAGCCGCCTTTGCTGTGTCCGGGCTGCCCTCTGTCAGCATGAAGACCGTCACCTCGCTCAGCGCCACCAGCCGGCCGTTGGACAGGGGGATAACCCTCATGCCTTGCAGCGTGTTGATCAGGGTGCTGTTGTCCTGGAAGTCGTCCATGCTGCGGTACACACAGGCCAGCCACTTGGCAATGTTCACCACCTCCTCTGAAAAACACACAGCTCAGTTCAGTTCCGTTACTCAAATAGGCGTCACTGTGTTTGTACAAATTCATGTATCGTTATACCACATCTGCTCAACAGATGCCAGAACAGCAGCATGACCTAACGTGCTTAGTCAGGCCTTGAGTAACAAACTGAAATATGATATATGATTTATTGATAATAATGATAATAATAAGAATCATCACCATCTATTATTATTGTCCACTAAAATAAAAACCAGAAGCATGTTCAAAGCGCTTTACAAATCCAAAAACTTAAAATGAATCAAATAAACACTCAAGATGAAGTGGAAACATACAAAACTGTGTAGGTGTGTAGAAAGTGAAACAGTGTATGAATCTTTTTTCTTCTTTGTTCCTGGGCTGCAACTCCCATGTTAACTCACATGTACACGAGAAGGCTTTTACATGTTTGACTGTTTTTACCCCACCATGTAGGCAGCCATACTCCTTTTTCAGGGGCAAATCAACACATAACAAAGGCAATATTTGTGTCACTTCTCCATTAGAGTTTCTGTATGAAAATGTGTGTGTAAAGTGTGTGTGTGTGTGTGTGCGCATGCGTGCACACGTGCGCATGCTCAGAACTGCACAGCAGACATGCATTCAAAAAAGGCAAAAATGAATGAAAGAAATAAAAAAAATAAAACGAAATAAACAAAAATCCAGAACAAATCCAAATCTTTGGTCTTTTATGTTGTTAACACGTTAACAATTGCACACATCAAAGTACTGACCGACTCTCTGCCATAACAATCTTTGTTCAATTCTACTGTCATCAAATCCCCCAAGCAACACAACAGTCATCCCCATGCATAGACTCCCCCATCCCCAGCCCCCCCCCAACCCTCCACGCCCCATTCTTTCTCCCCCACCTGTCACCACCCACCCTCCCGGCCCCCACACCGTACCGTCTCCCACAGTCTCCCCCCAGGCAGCCACCAGGGAGCGTCCCACTTGGACCAGGTGTTCGCTGGTGATGCTCTCCACGCCCAGACTGCGAGTCAGGGCCGAGCTCAGCATGGCCGCCACCTCCCGGTGCACGTAGTACAGCCCCAGGTGGTGCTCCAGCAGCTCAGGGGAGATCACCTCGTGGACAAGGGCGTCCTGAACCATGACGGTCTGCGAGGGAAGCTTCCACTGCACGTTGCCTGAAAGACAGGAGCGAACAAGACGGTGATTTAAATCCCATTCCATTCAAATTCAAACAAAAATTATTGTTTGCTTCATGCAATCAAAGCACTGAAGCTGGATTCTTTCATTAATATGCACATATCAATCATCCTGTAAAAGGTATACATTTGGGTAAAACAAAAATGCAACTTTTTTTTTTTAACTCTTTCTACCCCACAGCTACAAGCCTGCTACAGCTCCCCTGGACAAGCACTACATGAGACCACTGCAGAAAGAAACACGGGGCTTCACTAAAACAGTGAAAATCAATGCAGAATTGTTCATTTAATTAGTGGAACAAAGCTTCATTTTCATGCTTCCGGAATCCATAAAAGGAAATTTTCCATCTAAAATTATGTTTAATTACACATACTTAACCGTGACCCAACTAGTGCAGACTCCGGCAGGGGTCTGACATTCCAACTGTACCAAGCAAGAATAAGCGAAATCAAAATAGTGTGTTGGTACGCAAATACTTGTACCCAGTCCAAAGGGGAAGTAATATTGGAACGAGTTAACTCACACCTGAAATGTAATGAGTTATTAAAAAATTTCATGAAGAAAAATGTAACTTTTTACACAAGCCACCAGCACTTGCCTGCCTTCCCGGAGGAGGCACTGGTGACAGCGGGCATGCAGGGTGTGGCGCGGATCTTCTTCAGGATCTGTGTGGCCACGGGCTTGAAGAAGTCCAGGATCTCGTCCTCTAGGGGAACAAACTGCAGGTAGCACCAAAGCGACTGGAAGCCCTCAAACTCCGGGTGGGCCTGCAACCATAGCACGCTGAGTTGTCAGTGTTATCAACATCATTTTTTATTCATGTAGTTACCCCCGAAAATGGAGTATGACTGCCTACACGGCAGGGTATAAACGGTCATACATGTAAAAGCCAACTCATGTACATATGAGTGAACACTGGAGTTGCAGCCCATGGAGAGAGGAAGAAGAATTCATGTGGTTTACGATTCAAGCCGACCGCAATTTGCTGTATCTGGGGCTGAAAACATATCTTAAAAACAGACCGCCAAAACACATCTGTGTAAAAGACCTATACCTGGAACTACAGCTCTGCAAAAGAAACAAAATAAAAGAATATAATTAAAGAAATATATTAAAAAAAACTTAGGTACAATTACAGTTCAATCACAGCATTTGGCATGTAAACCATTCCACAGCAATTTTTCTGTAAAACATTTTTTCTATGAGGATTATAGAACAAAATAAATAATAAATAAAACTGAAATAAAATTCAAAGAAAATCATCTGAACAGAATCAGGAAATTATGAGTAGTTCAGCAAGACAAAGCAAAAAAGCAAAAAAAAAAAAAAAAAAAAAAAAAAAAAACATAAAAAGAAGCAAGCTAGCAGAGCCCCCTGAAACCCCCTTAAAAAAAGAAGCCATCAGGCAACTCCTGTTTGGGGGTTGCCAGCAAAATACACCACAAAAACATCCAGCAATCAAGTCAGGAGACAGACAAAAAGATCAGAGCGTCAGAGAAGAGACAGACGTGACACAGGAGAACACAGTGTGACACAAATCGCGTGAACAGTATTTTCAGGAGGAACAGGGGGGGGGCAACTCACTCTGAAGGTGTCAAAGGCCTCGATGAAAAGCGTGTGGATCTCGTTCCTCAGCCACTGGTTCCAGGAGCTGTCTCGGTCCACGTCCTCACGGCTCGAAGGGACGTCAAAGTCACCTGAACCCCACAACAGGTACATCAATAATTTGTCATCAGGGTACTTATTTCATTGCATGCCAAAATGTGTACAAATTCCTGATTCACCATGTGCTTTTTGTTTTGAGAACCCTTGAATCACCTTGTGAATAGATGCATACACAAAAACACCAACTAACCTAAACATTCATTGTCAAGGTTGGTCTCACACGCATGCTCCCACACACATACACACACACATACTGAGACACACACACACACACACAATCAAATATACACACAAGCACACACACAAGCACGCACGCACACACACACACACACATGCCATAAACTCAGAAACAAACACAAACAGTTCATACATATGTTCATGGATGGTCAAACACACATGCGACACACAAAAATACTAACACAACACAGACACATACACTCTACTTTCAATCTCTCCCAAAATCCATCCCAATGGCAAACAACAAGAAAAGCCAGTCAACACCAACCAAGTCACAGAATCAGCCCTCACCTTGCACGATGAAGCGGAAGCCATAGCTTCGGAGAGGCAGGAAGGCAAACACTGGCTGCTTGTCTGGGGCCACCTGTACACACACACAGTCAGTCATCATCTCAACTCAGAAACTTTGTAAATAGCAACACAAACACACACACTTGCACACTGCATTGCAATATCAACAATCACACACACACACAGAGGCCCATCACCCACACTGATTAGCCACTCCAAAAAAAACCACAAAAAAACAACCAATAAATCTACTTTTAAAGCAATGAATCTTGTGCAGACAAACCAAAGTGCATTCACACCAAACATTCATATGCTTCATAACTCTGAATCAAAGAGATGAATGACAAAAAACACAAACAAAAGACAGAAAGAGGAGTGGAGGCAGGAGCTACTTTGGAATGGGGTACGTTTTGACAAAGCCACAGGAGGTCATCCAAGCTTTATGAAGGTCCAGAGACAGAAAAAGAGTGGTGACCATTCGTGGAATACTTTAACCTGGGGACGCAGCAACAGAGTGGATCTTAAGCTGATCATACACAGCAAGACGGGGTGTGGAGGTGCAGGCAGTGAGAGAGACAGGCAGGGGCAGGTGTGTTCAGTGACAGAATGCAGGTGAAGTGAGGCCTCCACCTGTGTCCACTCACCTGGGCTTGGCGGTGCATCGCCTTCAGGGGGAAGGCCAGAGCGATCTCTGTCGACTCCACCTCAACTCCGGACTTGGCCTGGGATCACAAAGTGACAAATGTGTCATCAACACAACATCACAAAGAGAGAAGACAGCATTCCACATTAAAAATACCCTGCATCTGTGCCAGATAAACACACAGCCATGGACGCGCACACACATGTATACATACATGCACACGAATATTAACTCAGATGCATGAACACACACATGTGCCACAAATACAAAGAATCAAACGAGAAAGCATATCACTTGCCAGCAAACTGAATGACTCTATCTCTCAACCACACACATACAAACATGCACGCATGCATAGAAACGCATCACTGGTGCGACTGACTGATTTATGTAATACTGAAAAGTTTGCAGTTGGGTCCCAAGGCAGATCAACTGAAATGCTTATGTTAGTACCTGAACATAGCAAAATAAAAGAAAAAAAAAGAAAAAAATTTCTAATTGTCAAAATACCACTGCAGAAATGGATACAATGCAGAAATACTTCCAACCATCACACACAAACACACACACACACACACACCAAACACACACACACACACCTGTACCACCCCACACAGGTAACATAGCCCACACCTCCCTGTTCCATGGTAAGACAGAAAGGAGGGTGGGGTGGAACAGGGGTGGGGGTGGGGTGGGGTCCTCACCTGCAGAGAGATGGCGGAGGCATCCAGCTGTTTCTTGACCACCAGCCACCGGTCCCTGACCCCCTGGCCATGGTGGATCTCCACAATGTTCTCCCCCAGGTCCACACGACGCATCTGCAACTCGCTCCCCTCCACCTGCACACAGTGCGTTGCATTGTGTTGAGTCGCAATGTATTGTACTTATTGCATTGTACTGTGTTGTGCAGTACTGTGCGGTGTTGTGTTCACTGTATTGTAATGTGCTGTGATGTGCTCAGCTGAGCTGAGCTGTCCTGTGCGGTGTTGAACTGTACTGTACTGTACTGCATTTCTCTCTGTCACAACAGATTTCTCGGTGTAAAGTTCTGAAGTTACTACAGTGAAGCACCATCTTTTTTTTCTGCCAAAAAGTGCGTTTATTTTCCAATCAAAGTGCAATTTTTTCAACAGAATTTTGCCAGGGGGCAACACTTTTGTTGTTGTGGATTCTTTTACATGGGCTACGTGCATGCTGCACTCAATGCAACCTTAATTAATCGTCTCATCCCAATGACTGACGGCCAGACCACCACTCAAGGTTTAGTGGAGGGGAGAGAAATTATTGTGAAGTAGTGAGTCTCGATCTCGTGAGCTCGGATTCTCTGGCTTCCGAGGCAGGTGCTTTTCCAATCAACCACCGCTCCATACACGCTTCCAGTTCATCCTTCAGAAAATCATGAGGAGAAAAGACAACTTTACTGGGTGGATCGGTATAGGAGCTTTGTTCAAACCCAGGCACTGGCACACAACAGTGAGAGATGGAGGCCTGCAGTGTGGTGTTCCACCACGCAACACCCCTGCCACCCACAGGGTTATGGGAGCAATAAGTAAAAATCAAGTAGGAATGTCAGACCCCTGCCGGAGTCTGCACTAGTTGGGTCACAGTTAAGTATGTGTAATTAAATCAAGTATGCTTTTTTCTGGTTGTTACCATAGTAAGGGAAATATTTACCTGCAGTTCCTCTTTTTTTTTACGGTTGTTACCATTGGTAAAAAAAGGGAAATATCTACCTAAAGATATCTTCTGACTGCTACCAGTGGTAAACATGAGAAATATTTACCTGCAGATACCTTCTGATTGTTACCACTGATAAACAAGGGAAACAATTACCAAAAGATACCTTCTGATTATTACCACTGGTAAACTAGGGAGATATGTACCTAAAGATATATTCTGATTGTTGCCATTGGTAAACAATGGAATTAGTTACCTGCAGATATCTTCTCTCTGATTGTTTCCACTGACAGTCAATGGAAATATTTATCTGCAGCTATCGACTTTCTCAAGGGGAGGGTAAAAAAAAGACAAGGACCCAGACCCACCTTGTTGTCGATGTGAATGCCACGCAGACGATGCAGGAACAACAGCAGGGAGGGGTGGATGTCGTTGAACCGGGCTGCCAGAGACCGTGCCTCTGATACCATCTCCTCCTTCAGTGGCAGCACTATCTTGGTCATCCATCTGAACTCATTCACAACAACAACACTATCTTGGTCATCCATCTGAACTCATTCACAACAACAACACTATCTTTGTCATCCACCTGAACTCATTCATAACAACACTACTATCTTTGTCATCCATCTGAACTCATTCATAACAACACTATCTTGGTCATCCATCTGAACTCATTCATAACAACAACACTATCTTGGTCATCCATCTGAACTCATTCATAACAACACTATCTTGGTCATCCATCTGAACTCATTCACAACAACACTATCTTGGTCATCCATCTGAACTCATTCATAACAACAACACTATCTTGGTCATCCATCTGAACTCATTCACAACAACAACACTATCTTGGTCATCCATCTGAACTCATTCACAACAACAACACTATCTTGGTCATCCATCTGAACTCATTCATAACAACACTATCTTGGTCATCCATCTGAACTCATTCACAACAACACTATCTTGGTCATCCATCAGAACTCATTCATAACAACAACACTATCTTGGTCATCCATCTGAACTCATTCATAGCGACACTATCTTGCTCATCCATCTGAACTCATTCATAACAACAACACTATCTTGGTCATCCATCTGAACTCATTCATAACAATAATAATAGTCATAATAGTAATAATAAAAGTATTTATATGTACTGAATCTTGTGCTGAGACAAATCAAAGCGCTTTCACACCATTCATTCACACGCATGCTCTTGAAAAACTGAAGACAAAGAAAAGGCGGGAGGCGGCTATCTTAGAAAAAGGTGGATTTTAACCCTTTGAGCCCTGACCAACGCTTTACCGGTGGCAGAGAAAAATGACATAATGCCCAGCCACCGGTTGAGCGGTGTGTAAACATTTGAAGCGTGCATTTGAAGCGAGTCTCAACCTGGCCTGTCAGGACAGAAATCAGGGACAAAACGTACGAGAAAACAACTGTACACAATGCGGCAAGTAACTGATATGCTTGATGATTTATCGGAAGTAGAGTATGACAATGATTACTCTGATAGTGAGGTGGAATTCGAATCGGATGATTTTCTACAGACAGTGATGTTGAAAATGAATTTGAGCATGCAAAATCAGTTCATCAAAGGAGGCCTGTCAGGTTGAGACTCTGCATGCTTCATGGTAGAAATCGATCTTTTTTATCCAAAGCACATGCACAAAACACAGTGAAAAGGCACGGCAATGTTGGTACTAGGTTCGCTGACGTCAGAATATGGTTTTTCTGATTGGCTCTTCAATATAAGTCCACCAATAGCAAAACATGACACAAGTGGCCAGGCATTATGCCACCCCTCTCCACCACCGGTAAAGCGGTGGTCAGGGCTCAAACGGTTAAGGCCAGACTTGAAAGAGCTGAATGAAGAGACCTGACAAAATGGAAGAGGAAGTTCATTCCAAATGAAAGGTCCACAGACAGAGAAAGAACAGCAGCCGACAGTAGAGCATCGGTATATCTCCAAAGAATTAATTCCCTTTGACTGTACTCGCATGCAGAAAATGAAATGCGCAAATTAAGATCCTGTAATTACTGTCACTGTTTAATGCAATGCACATGCATGCATACATACACACTGACCACACACCTCACATACACCACACACACACACCCCTACCCACCACATGCACACACACCTCACATACACCACACACACACACCCCTACCCACCACATGCACACACACCTCCCACACACACCCTACCCACCACATGCACACACACCTCACATACACCACACACACACACCCCTACCCTCCACATGCACACACACCTCACATACACCACACACACACACCCCTACCCACCACATGCACACACACCTCACATACACCACACACACACACCCCTACCCACCACATGCACACACACCTCACATACACCACACACACACACCCCTACCCGCCACATGCACACACACCTCACATACACCACACACACACACCCCTACCACCACATGCACACACACCTCACATACACCACACACACACACCCCTACCCACCACATGCACACACACCTCACATACACCACACACACACACCCCTACCCACCACATGCACACACACACACTACACGCCACACCCCCCCCCCCTCCCCACTCCTGACTGACCCTTCCTGTGGGTCCTGGTCCTCACACCAGTGCGGCAGGATGTATCCCATGGGCCCACTGTCCACATCGAAGCACAGGTGGAAGCCGTTGGAGTGAACCTCTGGCCGACTGGTCACACGGAACACGGATTTGAACCCGATTCCTTTCTGGCCTGTTTGTGCAGACATGAGAGTAAAAAGTCTGGACATGATGAAAAAGTCAAGCACACAGGAGGGTGAACTTTTCTTTACATTATCCCAAGTTTTTATCATTTGCTTTACTTAAAATCTGATTTTTTTTTTTTTTTTTTTTTTTTTTTTTTTTAATGGTGGGGATAGGGGTGGTTTCCAATTTACCTTGTTACCCAGAAGGGAAAGAAGAAAATGATTTTTTTTTTCTTTTTGGATAACCATAATACTGAACATGACAATGACAAATTCTGATAATGCAGAGACAGAATGATCACCACGAAATTTTCAAAAGCAGACATGATCTGAAATTCAAAGAATGAACACAATAATTCAGAGTAATTTGGGGAGGTCAAGTCAAATTCACTCCACAGTGCTATGATGCTGCAATGCTAAGCCAACACCGCAAGATTCCAGGGCTGGGTTGCATAAGTGATCTTAGCAGTACTATGTTTGCCTGGTGTAAAGAATGTTCAAGTCCTCGTTTATGGGGACATGAAAGTGAACTGACAGACTGACTGACTGAGAAGTGTAAACTAATTCAATACACTCGGGAATGTGACTGAGAAGTGTAAGCTAATTCAGTACACTTGGGAATGTGACTGAGAAGTGTAAGCTAATTCAATACACTTGGGAATGTGACTGAGAAGTGTAAGCTAATTCAATACACTTGGGAATGTGACTGAGAAGTGTAAGCTAACTCAATACACTTGGGAATGTGACTGAGAAGTGTAAGCTAACTCAATACACTTGGGAATGTGACTGAGAAGTGTAAGCTAATTCAGTACACTTGGGAATGTTCATAAAACTCAGAGCTGCAAAGACCACTCATACAATCCAGCCCAGGCCAAAGCAGCATCTGCGACGGCAAAGGGACTCACCGATGTAGCCGTACTTGTGCTTCCCCTTCGTGCTGCGGCCCACGTCGCACAGCGCCCTCACGTCCTTCTCCTGGAACCCGCTCTCGTTGTTGAGCACGGTGACCCCTGACCTGTCGATGACGAAGCGCACGGACGGGCAGTCCTGGGTGAGGGTGGAGGACCCCAGGGCGGCCATGAGGTGGTCTGGGTAGGCGTTGTCATCAGCGTTCTGCACCAGCTCCAGCACAAAGTGGGTGTCCTTGCTGTACAGGTCGCGAGACAGGCGGTCCAGGCTGCGCCCCAGTCGCTCCTGCTGCACCCGCATCAGCCGCTGCCCGTCTGCGTTCAGCTCAACCCCCACACCAAACTCGTCACGCCGGATCTGATCGATCACCTGCCGGTAAGGGTCCTTTTCTTCCTCTTCCTCCTCCTCCTCTTCATCTTCTTCGGTGTCGCTGTCTTCTTCTTCTTCTTCTCCTTCAGCCTGGGCGTCTCTGCTGGATTTGTCTTTTTTGTCTTTGAGGTCGACTTTCTTCACACCCTTAGGTTTTTTCACTTTCTTCACTTTGTCTGCAAACAAACAGAAAGATTATGCTTAAATAAACATTTATTTGATATTTCTGATAATTTCTCTGCTCTTCATGGGCTGCAACTCTTACATTCACTCATTTCTACCAGTAAGCTTTTACCTGTGAGAGCGTTTTTACCCTCACAGTTTAGGCAGCCATCCACCATTTTTGGAAGTGGGTGCATGTTAGGTGTGTTAATGTTCCTGTAAGACACTAAATACTGACAAGGATTACAGTGGGATCTCGAACGCAGATAACTGATCCTTTTACATACGGATCTCAAACACAAATATCTGATCCTTTAACAGCAGGATCTTGAACTTGAATATCTGATCCTTTTACAGCAGGATCTTGAACATGAATATCTGATCCTTTTACAGCAGGATCTTGAACATGAATATCTGATCCTTTTACAGCAGGATCTTAAACACAAATATCTTATCCTTTAACAGCAGAATCTTTGACACAAAAAACTTATCCTTTTACAGCAGGATCTTGAACAAGAGTATCTGATCCTTTTACAGCAGGATCTTGAACATGAATATCTGATCCTTTTACAGCAGGATCTTGAACATGAATATCTGATCCTTTTACAGCAGGATCTTAAACACAAATATCTTATCCTTTAACAGCAGAATCTTTGACACAAAAAACTGATCCTTTTACAGCAGGATCTTGGACACAAATAACTGATCCTTTTACAGCAGGATCTTGGACACAAATAACTGATCCTTTTACAGCAGGATCTTGAACATAAATAACTGATCCTTTTACAGCGGGATCTTGGACACAAATAACTGATCCTTTTACATCAGGATCTTGAACACAAATAACTGATCCTTTTACAGCAGGATCTTGGACACAAATATCTGATCCTTTTACAGCAGGATCTTGAACCTTGAATATCTGATCCTTTGCACATTTACACACTATACATAACAAGGGTTACAGCACCAGCAGCTCTGGTGGGTCTGGGCAACTGGGGAAAACTCTGCACTTAAAACCCAAAACGCATTGCCAGGATTTAACCTTCAAAACCAAACAGACCTGTGAGACAACATAATTATGCTCCACTCAGTCATCATGCCTTTGACAATGCTATAAAGGTGCAAACTTACTGCTATGTCTAACAGTTCAGCCAAGTTTACCACATTGGCATTCAAGCTCTTCTCGTGTAGCATACCATTTTCAAAGTACTTTTATGCAACTGCTGAAACATTGTTTTGGGTCATATTTCAAAGTAAATGAAATGCACCATGTTTAAAATCCCCTTAACAAGTACTTCCAATACAGGGAAAGGAAAAACATGGCTGAGAGAGTTCTTCTCTTTCGTAACATGTACATTCATCATACTGTTTTACCCCCCAAAACGAGTACAGCTGCCTACATGGTGGGGTAAAAACGGTCATGCACGTAAAAGCCCACTCGTGTACATATTCAAGTGAACGTGGGAATTTCAGCCCACGAACGAAGAAGAAGAAGAGAAGTAACATACTGTTTTTGACAGTATGACAGACAAAGTAAACTTCGAGAAAATAATATTTTAGATTTTTGTACACTACATGCAATATACACACCAACACGCACACACACACACAAACAAAACAGCTTCAAAAAAGTTTAAGTAACACAAAACAGTTACGACAAAAATAAGAATGAAAATATAATCTACATGATAAAAATGAGAATGACGACACAATCTAATCCCATGTTTACCTCCTTCAGCTTTCTCCTCCGAGTCTTTCATCTCCTCATCTTCCTCCTCCTCCTCCTCCTCGCTGCTGTCTTCCGAATCCTCTTCTGACGTCTCTTCTTTCTTTGCTGCATCTAATTTTGCTTCAGCCGCCTCTTCCTTCTCTTTCTTTTCCTTGGTTGTCTCCTCTTTCTTTTCCTTGGTTGTCTCATCTTTCTTTTCCTCTTCTTCATCGTCATCAGACAGGAACGATGCGGAGCTTTCTTCTTCTTCGGACTCCTCTTCCGACTGTGTGAGATCAGTCATCAGGGGTTTCAGTCAAGAACAGTTCTTATCTGTGGTAATTAACGGTACTCAAAGGATACTGTGGTGTTCTAAATGGTTTGAGAGAGAGAGAGAGAGAGTGTGTGTGTGTGTGTGTGTGTGTGTGTGTGTGTGTGTGTGTATGTGTGTGTGTGTGTGTGTGTGTGTGTATCAGGAGTGAGTTTGGGTGTGGGTAGGTGTATGCATGCATGCGCATGCTTGTGCTGTGTGCTTGTGCTGGTATGTGCTTGCGTGTGTGTGCTTGTGCTTGAGTGTGCTTGTGCTTGCATGTGCTTATGTGTCAGATGTGCACATTGCAGAATTTTCATTGCCAACTTAATGCCCTTTTAGACTGGCGTGTCCATCTAACAAAGAAGAAGAAAAAGATGATTCCCTTTTAACTTACAAATTATAACTTTGTATACCATTTACAATCAGTAACCAGAACCACCACAATCAGCTCATCATTACAGCAAGGCATTTTTTCCTTTTCTCTATGTGCTAATTGCTATTCATGCCACATGCATCGTTACACACGCTCAGAGCCACAGGGTAACTGCTCATTGTTATCCTTATTGTTATCGTCATCATTATTCTCTCACACTGACCTCTTCCTCCTCTTCCTCCACACTGCCGTCATCGTCCCCGAGCAGTTCATCACGGGGGGCGGGGGGCTGCGGGGCCAGCACGGTGACACACTCCTGGGGGAAGGTGAAGGTCTCCGTCAGGAAGCCCGTCCACTCCTGGACCCCCAGCATGCAGCCCAGCTGCGCCAGCGCCATCTGGGGCAGGGAGGACGAGGCGGGGCCTAGGGAGAGGGTCTGGCTGTTGCTGCTGCTGCGACAGGCCTCCATCAGCAGGGTCTTGGAGCGGGTTGACCCCACCACCTGGCCCAGAGGCTCCAGGAACACCTGAAACCACACCGCCGTATGTGGAGTGTTGGCCCAGAGCTAAAGGGTGTGCCCAGCGAGAAGCGAGAGAATCTGAGTGCAGAGGTTCCAGTCCCATACTCGCCAGTACTTTCTACCCCTCCACTAGACTTTGAGTGGTGGGCTGGACGCCAGTCATTCAGACGAGACGATAAACCAACGGTAACGAAAGGGTTGTCCATGGCAAAATTCTGTAGAAAAATCCACTTTTGATAGGAAAACAAAATTGCAGGCAGGAAAAAATATATAAAAATCAATGGCTCTCTCAGTGTAGTGACGAGCTAACTCTGGGGAGAGCAGCTCGAATTTCACACAGAGAAATCTGTTGTGACAAAAATGAGTAATACAATACAATTCACCTGCCTCAACACACTGTTTACCTTTCACCATGAAAAAAAGCTCAGCACAAGCTATGAAGACAAATCCCCAGTAACAGACTGGACAATGAAAACAAAAACAACCAAAAAGACACGCACACACACATTCCTTTTTTTATAACCCAAATAGACAAACAAAAACAAGCTTGGTGTTAGCAGTTATTAAAAAAAAAAAAGCATTACCACCATTAGAAAACATGCGTGTCACTTGTATTTCTCAGGAGTGCTATCCAATACAGTAAAGAGAACAGCATAGGTGGGAGCAGCCTTCCCCATTGCACCTGCAGGGTTGAGGGTGGAGATTTTTCTGACCTCCCAGATCAACCTATGTGCAGACCTGCTGGTGCCTGAACTCCCTAAGTGTGTATGCAAGCAGATCAAGTTAGCATGTTAAAGATCCTCTGATCCATGTCACCAATCGGTGGATCATGGGAACAAGAACGTATCCAGCATGCACTTCCCCAAAAACGGACTATGGCTGCCTGCATGGCAGGGTACACAATCAAAACGGTCATACACGTTAAATGTTGGATGTCTGTGTGAGTTTGTGAGTGTGTTCATGACTGAAACCTGACTGAATGACAAAGGAAATGAATGATGAGTGCCCAGTGGCAGCTGTCAGTCAGTATGACCATTTTTACCCTGCCATGTAGGCAGCCATACTCTGTTTTCGGGGGTGTGCATGCTGGGTATCTTCTTGTTTCCATAACCCACCAAACACGGACATGGATTACAGGATCTTTAACGTGCGCATTTCATCTTCTGCTTGTGTATACACATGATGGGGGTTCCAGCACAAACAGGTCTGCACATATGTTGACCTGGGAGATCAGAAAAATCTCTACCCTTTACCCACCAGGTGCCGTTACGCAGATTCAAACCCGGGACCTTCAGATTGACAGTCCAACACTTTAACCACTCAGCTATTGTGCCCATCAAGCAGTATATAATTATCAGCACCATCATCACTCACCTGGTTGGCCAGGGACAGACACAGGCGCAGTGGCAGCAGCAGCAGACAGCGCAGCACAAACTGGATGGCTGGGTCACACGCCCCTGTCTGACCGGGACCCCCTGAAATGACAATAAAATAACAGTAGTTCAATCTATAGTGAGTGTTTCCATACACCCAACTGCACTGTACACTGTAAAAACTGACGAGTAAAACATGCATTTAAAAACTACAATGATGTGACTATGAAAACCAGACAAAAACAAGAAGCATGAAAAGTTCAGCCAGCTAGGCAAAGGGCTGCAACTCTCAATGTATCACTTATCTGCATTATTTCCAACAGCCCAGGCGACCACATATATGAGGGGGACGCAACACCCCATGTACATACCCACACACACACACACACACACGCACAAACGAAACCCCACTAACAAAGTTTCAGTTACAAGAAGGCCTCACATCTTGCAAACTGATCTATTTTAGCATCTTCATTAGACAAACAACAACAACAAAAATATGGGTAGATGCCTAACAGATGAATAAACTCTACAACTGGTCAATCCTTCAGCGCCTCGCTTACGCTACATGACGGAGGGGAGAAAGGAAACTGGTGCCACAAGACAAGCACACAATGCCAGTTTTCAGTTTCAGTAGCTCAAGGAGGCGTCACTGCGTTCGGACAAATCCATATACGCTAACACCACATCTGCCAAGCAGATGCCTGACCAGCAGCGTAACCCAACGCGCTAAGTCAGGCCTTGAGACACAATTCCAATGAACTCAAAGGTGCCTACTCTCACACTGACACATACAAATGTATGGAATGAAATTGAATGAATAATAGATTTATACTGTAGTACTACTTTTTCAGATTTTTAACTGTTTTTTTAATTGTTTTTTTTAT
This sequence comes from Babylonia areolata, assembly GCF_041734735.1. Lineage (NCBI taxonomy): Eukaryota > Metazoa > Mollusca > Gastropoda > Neogastropoda > Buccinidae > Babylonia > Babylonia areolata. The sequence goes on from NC_134884.1 coordinate 42,715,068, forward strand.
GACAAGAAAGAAGAAACCTTGCTAAACAAAAAGAGTAATAACATATGCATCCAATTCTGTGAACCACAAAGAGCAGTCTGCCGTTTGTCAATGCTCAATTTGACAGCTAAGAAAGGAACAATAAACAATGTAACAGCTAAGAAATGAAAAATCAACAGTCCAACAGCTAAAAAAGGAACAATGAACAATAAACAGTTTAACAGCTAAGAAATGATAAACAACCTAACAGCTAAGAAATGAACAATAAACAGTCCCAACAGCTAAAAAAGGAACAATGAACAATAAACAGTAACAGCTAAGAAAGGAACAAAGAACAATAAACAGTCCAACAGCTAAGAAAGGAACAATGAAAATAAACAGTAACAGCTAAGAAAGGAACAAAGAACAATAAACAGTCCAACAACTAAAAAAGGAACAATGAACAATAAACAGTGTAACAGCAAAGAAATGAATAAACAGCCTAGCAGCTAAGAAAGGAAAAATCAATAATCAATCTAACAGCTCAGAAAGGAAAAATAAACACACACACACACACATAAACTCTCTCTCACACACATACACATACACTGAAAAAAAAAAAAATCAACCAATCACAACAGCACTGACCAGGCACATCAGAGGACGTGTGCAGCATAAAGAGAGCTGAGCGCGTGTGATTGGCCAGCAGGGCCAGAGGGGTGTGCTCCACTCCCCGGTTGGCCGTCACCAAGGACGCCAGGTGGCCGCACGCTGCTCTGGCATCCCCCTGTTGGACCGCTGCCTCGTACTGCCCGGGGGACGTGGAGCTGACCAGTCGCAGAAGGCAGCCTGGCTGGGTCTCCAAGGCGATGATGTCCGTGGTGATGGTTCTCTGGCCGCCTGCAATTAGCGTCATCAGTGTTGTTGTGCGTCTGTTTCTCTCTTCTTTTTTAACCTTTTGTTTGATTTCAACAGGTTGGCAGATTTTCTGGTGGGGTTGACTCTCTTTTCCTTTGACTATCCCAAGGCAGTATGGCCATTTTCCTATATATGGAAGACTCATGAAGAGTGGAGACGTCTCTCTACCCATGCAGGTCCAAAGGACCACCCAGTATGGCCATTTTCCTATATATGGAAGACTCATGGAGAGTGGAGACGTCTCTCTACCCATGCAGGTCCAAAGGACCACCCAGTATGGCCATTTTCCTATATATGGAAGACTCATGGAGAGTGGAGACGTCTCTCTACCCATGCAGGTCCAAAGGACCACCCAGTATGCCCATTTTCCTATATATGGAAGACTAATGGAGAGTGGAGACGTCTCTCTACACATGCAGGTCCAAAGAACCACCCAGTATGCCCATTTTCCTATATATGGAAGACTAATGGAGAGTGGAGACGTCTCTCTATTCCTATATATGGAAGACTCATGGAGAGTGGAGACGTCTCTCTACCCATGCAGGTCCAAAGAACCAATCCACAGACCTGCCTAGGCCCCCAAATACCTCTCAGTAGTAGAACCCCAGTTTTCAGTAGTTTTATGGCAGTTTTCAGTAGTATGGACCTGGCAGCATTTCCACTTTAATACACTCTTCATGTCATCTTCCTTGTACTAACCAAGACATGATTTTGGGCTAACTGTCAAACACAAGTTAAGCTTTCAGTAATCACATACAGAGATACCAATCTCCAAAGACAAAAAAGTAGCACCTTCACGCGACAAAATCACCAACACAAAATAGCTGACTCACAGTAACCATCATTTATTTTATTCATGACACAGCTTTCCTTTCCTCTAATTCTTAGTTTTTATCTATTTGCAGAGATTCCAAAATTGTGAATTTTACCGAAACAGGCGATGGTTATGTGTTATATCTATAAACACAGAGAGAGAGAGAGAGAGAGAGAGAGAGAGAGAGAGAGCATCTCTGAGCGCACGCACATACACACACATTTGGGGGGTACAATATTCTAATGGAGAGCGAATTCACTCACTGTACAGTGTTACATTCTTTTCTGCTTTTCTTTTATTTTTAGGGTGGTGAGGGGATGGAGTGGAGGGGGTAGTTGTGGTGGTTACAATCTTCAAAATATCCTACTGGAAAGAGTGAATCCAGTGAATAGTGTCATCATCATTTTTTAGGGGGGTGTGTGGAGGGGAGTGGGAGGGTTGGAGTGTGTGGGGGGGTAGGGTGGACTTCAATCTTCAAAATATCTTCCTGGACACCGAATCTACACAGTATATGGACTACAATCTCACTTCTGTGTTTCTGTTTTTTGCTTTTGCTTTTTTTTTTTTACTGGAAGGGTCACCCCGGGTGTTACAATCTTCAGAATATCAAAAGAAGCAGTCAATCAACTCACCATCTGTGGTGATGGTGTGAATCCCTCCAAACTTCTGCAGGAAGTCCTTCAGGCTGCCATACTGCGGCTCAAACACCGTAGACCAGTGGCTCCACCTCTCCAGGTCCTCCAGGAGGGGACAACTCTGAAGACAGGCCAGGGCCGCCTCACGTGTCTGGTGTCCCAGCATGCCCACCTCTCGCTTGCCTCGCACCGGGTCGCTGGGGAGGGGATGAAGTGTCCGTTTATTTCTCTAAAGTATCATGTCTGGGTTTTTTTTATTTTTGCATCAATTTATCTTGTAACAACTTGTAACAGCAAAAGATTATTAAAGAAAAAACAACACACACACATATATATATAAAGAGAGACATATATAATCATACATATCTAGCTTGTATACTGTGTATTTTTCACACTCCTTTACATTATTTATGTCACGCGTAAGTGTAAAATGCACTTAAAGCCCTCAAAATATGCGCTAAACAAATGTAATGTATCATTTATCATCATCATTATCATCAATAAATTTATAAGTGACAACAAAGCAACTTGACGGCCTACCTGCTCTTCCCACAGAAAGCCGCTTCGTACAGAATCCTGAAGTCCTTGGCCAGGTGTTTACCTGGTTTCTCTGACGCCTCCACCAGGTGGCGTATGTTCCCGTAGCCCAGCTGTCGGGTTTCCGTCACATGGAACTGGTGACACAGCACCCTCTCCAGGTCGCTTTCCTGGACAAGGAAGAATTCTTCTTGGTCTTGTTTTTTTATCCCTCCATCATGAACACATTTCACGCTGTCAGAACAGAAACATGACATCACACACATCTCAACAACACCAGTATTTTGTATTGGGTTGCACATGTAGCTGACCTTGCAACATTTACTTTGCATGCGGATCATGATTATAGTTCTTAGGATACCATCACCTATATCTATTTACAAATTATTAGAAACAGAATGTAGTCTCTGTCTTATTTTTGCATTTTCACCTTCAGAAACTCTACATATACGTACACATGCACACCCATACACATACGTTCACACTACTGACCTGTGTGAGTGACGCAGACTTGCACTGACGAATGAACTCCAGCAGCTCCACCATGTGGGCGCGGCCCTGTGTGCCGTGACTCGCCCCGCCCAGCGATATGCCCCCACACTCGTCCAGCAGCTGACACACACAGATCATCATCATTAAGAGTAGGCATGCCTAATTCACTGCGAACAGTGTACAAATGCACACGCTTCGTGTACCGCCCCACTTCAAAGCTTTCTCACCACAGACATTTCACAATTTAACGCCCGCTTCAATCTCGTTCTCCTGCCTTAATGAATCTTCATTTCAAAGAACCAGTCAAACATCTGACTATTTCTGCACTCTTTCTTCTCTTGGCGCATAACTGCCAACCAAGTTCTCAAATGTGCTTACACAATCCTAAAATCAAGGGATTCAAAAGCAACTAGGACTTGCTTTGACAGTTTACTATAGCTGATTTGACTGGATGTTCGGAGTGAATTTGCATTACCATACTGACAGAATTTAAAAAGCATGTTGATGACAGATCAGAATGTCAGTTTTGACAGGAATCTCCAAACTAGTGTCATTTGCATCTATACCATTGATTATTTTGACAGGAGTGTATTTGCGAACATGTTACACAGTTACTGAGAGCTCTCAAAAGGGTGTGTTTATGTGTGGTGTGGTGTGTGTGTGTTTAAATGTAAGCTTGTGTGTGTGTACATGTGTGATCAAAACCAACAACACAACGGTCTGGTGGGATGTTCCATCAATATGTTATGTCTAATGAATTCAAGACCTGCTTCTGTTTTCATTGTCCACATGCACCCAAACTCATCCTTCGCAATTAGACTTGCCCATTCGCATTTACCCTCAGACACCCCTGTGCTTTCAACCGTTGAAAAAACATTGAACAGAAAGAGCAGACAAATTTTTTATGGTGCTCCCAATCAGAAAAAGCCTTCAAAAATAGAAGAGCTACATTTGACGATCGTACAAACTGTTATCTGTACAATACACACGTTGAGCTGGTCGATTTGACTGGATCGCTTGCAATTAGGCCTACCTACCTATTGCTTAAAGAACAGACCACCACACAGGACCATATCAGATCTGGAAACACCATCAAAACTGATCCCAAGAAACCGGGGGGATGGGGGGGGGAGGGGAGGAATCCGGATAAGAAAATCAGGCATAGACAGACGAACCCAGTGTGGCCATGTATGGGGCACTCAGAATGAGTGGCTTGGGAGTGATGCCACTGAAATATAGGTCAGATAATGGTTAAAAAAAAAAAAATAAAAATTTTAAAAAAGGCTTAAATATGTTGCATTCATGTACATTAACATGGACACTTGCATCTAATATCAACCATTCCATCCATTTTTCACCAAATGATATAAAGTGGAACTTATCACAAACATTATTCTACACAAACCATAAAAATGATATGTAACAGGTATACTACACCAAAAAATGCTAGCATGCAACTCATTGTCCTTGTCACAAAACAGAATATAACACAGTAAGAATGCCAAATTATCAAGTCCACAAAAAGACTCAACTTTCTAGAACAAAAATAGGTGAAAGGACCAGCAAGCAAGAAAAGCAAGAAAGGAAGAGACAACAAAAGGAAAAAGGCAAGAAACAAAGAGAACAACAGGAATTAGAGGAAATCTCTAGCACAGGATTCAAGACAGGATGCTTCAACCGACTAATGTGCCCCTTAGTCATCATCACTGTTACACAAGTTTTCATCACAATCTCACACAAGAGACAAGGACTTTACAGCTAACTTATGATTTCTGATCAACAAAAACAAAATGGAACAAGAGAGGCAAGGCCTTCAAGACTCGCTTGTGATAAAATTAAGTCCCCTAGCATTAATTACAGAGTAATTTCCCTTTTTTACTATCTGCACCAAAACGTTTGGAAAATAAATAAAAATTCCATGCTTAGCAAAAGAAGTTCCTGTTTGAATAAAAAATTATAACAATGACTCATCTTGTTGTTGTGTCAGAATAAGAGGTCAAAGTGCCAAGTTTAGAGAATACAAAAAATATAAATATAACAGTAAATGCAGTTTGCATATAATTAATCTTCTTCTTTTTATTTATTTGTGCCCATCCCAGAGGCGCAATATTGTTTTAAACAAGATGACTGGAAAGAACTGGATTTTTCCTATTTTTATGCCAAATTTGGTGTCAACTGACAAAGTATTTGCAGAGAAAATGTCAATGTTAAAGTTTACCACGGACAAACAGACACACAGACACACACAACCAAACACCGGGTTAAAACACAGACTCACTTTGTTTACACAAGTGAGTCAAAAACTGGAGCTCACCATGCGCTCACACACATGTGAACTCAAAATTCTAAAGCAAGAACACAGTCATCAAAATTAACAAAATACACTCACAATTCTACCACATGCACCACAAAACACACTAGCCATTCTCTAATCTCAAAGCAACACTTCGCCGATGTGTCCCCAACCAGAACCAAACCCTGAACGGAACACAGCCAGACAGACCCCTCACTCACCGCTTTGGGGGCGTGGTCGTGCAGCAGGAAGTGCAGGAACCTGCCAAAGCCCATGGCGTTGAAGGTGGGGAAGTCAAATTCCTCCAGCAGTTTCTCCTCAATGCGGTCCAGGTGGGACATGGTCAGCATGCCCTGCGCCAGGCAGCGCTCTACGTAGCGCTTCATCTTCTCCATCAGCATGGCTGAAACCAGTGCAAGTGACAGGTGGAGTGATAGCCTAGAGGTAACATGTCCGAATCTGAGAGATAACTGGTTTGAATCCCGGCACAATCACCAGTATTTTCTCCCCCTCCACTTGACCTTGAGTGGTGGTCTGGACGTTAGTCATTCGGATAAGACAATGAACAGAGGTCCCGTGTGCAGCATGCGCTTAGCGCATATGAAAGAACCCATGGCAACAAAAGGGTTGTCCCTGGCAAAATTCTGAAGAAAAATCAACTTCCATAGGAAAAACAAATAAAAAACTGCAGGCAGGAAAAAATACAAAAAAATGGATGGCCCTCTCCGTGTAGTGGCCCGCTCTCGCTGGGGAGAAAAAGAGTAGTAATACAATACAAATAATATAAGCGTTCGTAGAAACCCACCAAGGTTTCTTCAAGACACCACGCTAACTGCTACTGTTTGCCATGTCTCTCAATGGGGAAGAATTCCTTTCCCCCCACCAAAAAAAAAACCCTCAAATTTTTACATCAGAAATCATCTAGGTTACCAATAAAATCTTTATCATCCACCCACAGCCCACAGTTCAAAAAAACAATTACAACAAAAAATGTGTCCCCAACTCTTTGCACAATTCTACTGACAGACAGAGAAACAAAAAGACCAGAGAGAACATCACCTCTTTGATGAAGTTTTCTTGTTTTTGGGGGGGCCCCATAGTCTGGAATATTTTGTTTTCTAAATTCTGATGATCTGATGAAAATGCTGCTGGGGGGCTCCACATAGGTTTGGGACTACCTGACGAGGCTGTACTCTAACAATACATCCCGGCATTAACCAGTCTGACATATACAGACACCAGCAGTGTTGGTAAGGAGATCTGAGCAACACTCCCAAAGATGCATCTATGAAGTGGATGACCCACGACAGCGTGGTCCAAGTCTCCCAATTTGAGCCAAAAACTCCCACTTCTAAACAGCTTAAACCCAAGTCCTCAGACATCAGTTAATAATAATAATAATAATAATGGATACTTACATAGCACACTATCCAGAAATCTGCTCTAGGTGCTTTACAAAAACGCTTTTGTTAACATAATACATCATATCTATGTTACATACACACACCAAAATGTGACTACACACACACACACACACACACACACACTGCATACATACATTTTAACATACATGTGTATCTAACAGCTACCCTAACACATACGCACACATAGGCAGGCACAAACTTACATAAACACACGCACACACAATACACATTCATATACATGCATGTAGTTATGTACATATACATATGTATACACACATAGTCAAGCACAGCTAACGCAAAGGAAGTGGACCTGCCACAATTGAACTTATTGCTGAGGGTAAAGGTGAGTTTTGAAACGAGATTTAAAAGATGCGAGGGAATCAGAACGACGGAGGTTATCAGGGAGCTTGTTCCACGTCTTTGGTGATTGAAAAGAAAACGATCTGTGTCCATAGGTCTTACTTCTAACATGAGGTATCCTGAAAAGTCGAGTATCAGAGGAAGAACGGAGCTGGCGAGACGGAGTATAGATATGGATGAGTTCAGAAGGATACTTGGGGCCAGATCCATTGACTGCAGAAAAGGTCAGAGTGGATAGCTTATAGTCTATTCGATCAGAAACAGGCAACCAGTGGAGAGACAGATCACAATGCTAAAAATTTAACCATGACAGCTGACCTTTGACAAAAACACAACCAGCTAAATAACGTGTGGACTGCCAATGCAGAGATTGTGACAAGACGAGCTTAGGTGTGGCCGTGTATGGAGGACTCAGAATGAGCAGCGTAGGAGTAATGCCACTGAAACAGCGCAGATGACGGGGATGCAAAAAAAAAAAAAAAAAAAAAAAAAGTATAAAACCACACAGAACGCACCTTTGGATGGAGGCTGCTTGGCTTTCTGTTGCTCCTCAGGGGGGGCATCGGCGCTGCCTGGAGGACCCTGGCTGTCAGCCGACTTTGGTGCTAGCAGCTCCATGGCAGCTTCCTGCAGGTCCAGGCGCCCCACACACACTGACAAGTGCAGCAAGGCCCGGCCCAGGGGCTCCGACTGCATCACCTGAGGATGGGGAACAACGTACAGCACTGAGCTGATGGAGTGGGGGTGAAGAAGAAGAAAGGTGTGTGTGTGTGTGTGTGTGTGTGTGTGTGTGTGTGTGTGTGTGTGTGTGTGTGTGTGTGGATGTGTGTGTGTGTGTGTGTGTGTGTGTGTGTGTGTGGTGCAGTGTGGTGCATATATGTGTGTGTGTGTGTGTGTTGTGTGGTGTGTGTGTGTTTGTGTGTGGTGTGGAGTGGAGTGGAGTGGTGTGGTGTGGTGTGTGTGTGTGTGTGCATATGAATGTAAGTGTGACTTTATAATATATTCAGGTGTGATGCTAATTTGCTTGCTGTTCACATGGTTCAGTGCCAATGCTTACTGAGAGTTTGAATACATGCGCACACAGCACTTACACACACACACACACACACACACTAAATGCTTTTCCTCTCGTTCTTTCGTTTTACGCACATCTGAACGCGTACACACACACAACCACACGATAAATCATAACCCCACCCCATCCTTTTCCTTTCTTCAAGTTCCCCCAACCCGCTCACAGTCACGGCAACCTAAGTGTTGTCCTGTGGCAAAAATCTATAGTACGAAATCCACTCTGATACATACACTAACATATATGCATGCACTCAGGGCCTGACTAAGCATGTTGGGCTATGCAGTTGTCAGGCATCTGCCCGGCAGATGTGGTGAAGCGTATATACATTATCTGTCTGAACGGGTGACGCCTCTTGAGAAACATCATCTTCTTCGTTCGTGGGCTGTAACTCCCAAGTTCACTTGTATGCACACTAGTGGGCTTTTATGTGTATGACCGTTTTTACTCTGCCATGTAGGCAACCATACTCCATTTTCGGGGGTGTGCATGCTGGGTATGTTCATCTTTCCATAACCTTCTGAATGCTGACATGGATTACAGGATCTTTAACTTGCATATTGGATCTTCTGCTTGCGTATACACATGAAGGGGGTTCAGACACAAGCAGGTCTGGACATATGCTGACCTGGGAGACTGGAAAAACTTCCACCCTTTACCAACCAGGCGCCATCACCAAGATTCGAACCCGGGGACCCTCAGATTGAAAGTCACTCAGCTACTGCCTTGAGAAAGATCGAAACTCACGGTCAGAAACTGGTTGACAGCCTGCTCGATGTTGGCGTGGCGCTTGCGCTCGGACTTGTTAGTGGGTGTGTCCAGGGAGAGGAGGAGGCGGAACTTCTCCAGCAGCTCCATCAGCACAGCCTCTGCATGCATGCGGAAGTAGTGGGCCCGCAGCTCCACGTGCTCTTGGCCCTCCGTCCCCTGCACCGTGTGCAGCAGGTCGGCCTTGGCCCTCTGGAAGGCTGAGACCACTTCCTCCTGCACCGTGGCCATGCACCGGTTGATCACCTGCTTCCGCGTGTTGGCAGCGTCACGGTGAGACTTCTTCAGCACCTGGGGGAACCCATAATAATAATGTAAATAATGATAATAATGCTAAGTGGATATCCACTATAGAATCAGTTTGCATTCGACTTTGAGCCACAGTACTTGCCGAAGTTGACGGAGACGCCATCTTGTCGAGCAAGTGAGCGAGAAGGCAGAGTGGGGTGACTGTACGCTCGCATTTAATGTACTCAAACAAAGGCATTCTCAGCCACAATAAAAGTACAGGTGCACTTTGGGGTGACTGTAGAACAGAGCTGTGCCGTTTAGTTTTGCACAAGACCGTTAACCTATGAACTACGGATTTTTAAACTCGCAGTATGCTATAGCCTACCATAGTAACAAAGCATTGTGCGCATGAGGTACACTACAGCGTACCTTAGAGTAGAAAGAGTTCATCTCTTATCATTGTTGCTAATTTGATTTCTTGTAGCCACACAAAACCTATATTAGGGCTGAAGACACTGTAAATACTGATCCTGTAGCACCTAATGGAGAAAAACAACATCAACAACAACACACACACACAGACACATCCATACACACATGCACACACACACAGACACACCCATACACACACACACACACAGACACACCCATACACACACACACCCATACACACACACACACACAGACACACCCATACACACACACACACAGACGCACACCTACCTGAGCTGCCAGAGGCAGACTGCGTATCCTGATACCCAGGGAGTAAGCAGAGTTGACCTGATAGTGGTCCACAAAGTAGGCCATCACATCCTCCAAGTTCAGCTTCTCTACCCACTTGTGATTCTTGGTCAGGTACTCACTCAGCACCTGGGGGTCAAAACATATGATAATGATGATAATACGTAACACATGATAATAATAATAATGACAATGATAATAATGGTAGTATATAATCATTAGGACAATCAAACATCACAACAACAACAAAAACATAATCATGACCACACAGGAACAATGCCACACCACATATACAATCAGTGCATCAAACAGCAAAACATAATAATAATAATAAATGTATTATGTACATGGGCGCCGACTTAACACACATACAATCCAGTTCATCAAACAGAGTAACACATGCATGCGTTCAGGCATGCACACCGTCCATGTGTCCAGGCAAAAATACTGAACACCACAAGAAAGTAATCATTTCTCAATGGTAATACTCTTTAAAAAAAAACAACAACAACCAAACAAAAAAAAAAAAACCCAATAATTTAGGGATGGTTCAAAAACTGACATTGTTCAAAACAAACATGTACGCTCATACACAATGTAAAAAAAAAAAAAAACCCACTAAAACACAAATTCCTTTTTTTCTTTCTTTTTTTTTCTTTTCTTAAGCCCCCTTTCATCCCCCACGCCCTCCTGAAAGTCACCTCCAGTACGTCCGCAGTGGAGATTTCAGGGATCTTCTCGTCCTGAGGAAACTTGAACTTCTCATAGACAATGGGCAGGCACTGCAGAGGACCCAGGCGCATGGCCTCAAAGCTCTTCTGGCCCTCCGTGCAGTACTCGATCAGAGACTGCTCCAGATCATACAGTGTGCACAGGGACCGCGCCAGCACAAAGGCCTCGATGGATGCGTTCACCTGCCAAACACACACACACACACATGCACACACACGCACGCACGCACACACACACAAATGGAGTCAGTGGAGCGGTGGCCTAGTGGTAATGCACCCAACTTTGAAGCTAGTGTTCACAGGTTTGAGCCCCATCATTATGGAAATGGATTTTCTGTTCTTTTTGGGGGGGGGTGGGGGGAAGTTCCTGTGTTTATTTCTATGTTCCCCTTACTTACCTGTGTGTCAGTCAGGTGGTAGGAAGTGCAAGCAGTGAGGGTTTGATGTGTGTCTTGTGTGTATCAATACTTGTTTGTTGTTCATAAAAATAGATGAGTAACACATATTAATTAGTAAAAAAAAGAAAAGAAAAAAAAGTAATTACTTTTGCCAAGCCGACCACAAAGGGGCCAGCTCAGGGCTGAAGGGAGAACTCATTCACCAAACAAAATTGAGACAGAGAGAAACAACTGAACAACAAAATACACTAAACATACTTCAAGTGGTCAAGCTCTCATGATTCAAAACAAATACAATGGAAAGCAATCTGTTCTCTCTCTCTCTCTCTCTCTCTCTCTGTGTCTCACCTTGGCCAGCAAGCGCTCATGCTCGTTGACGCAGGGGATGTGGAAGGGGAAGCGGATGCCTGCCACCTGCAGGTCCCTCAGGTCCCGTACGTTGAAGCGCTGCAGCAGCAGCTGCATGATGCGGTCCGAAGACACGTAGCTGCCCGCCTCCACCAGCATCTCGATGCACTCCTCTGCGATTGCTGCCACCTGAAAATAATGCCCCCCGGTGCCATTGGATAATATGTTTGTTGGATGTCTGGATCTCTTTCTCTCAACTTCAGTCTCACACACAAACATCATCTTGGGCCTGTAATATTCTTCTTCCTCTTAGTATCATTATCATATAGTATTATAATCATTATCATTATTGATACTTATATAGTGCCTATCTTCGATCAGTGACCCAACTCTAAGCACTTTACAGAGTCATTTGCAGAACAGGCTGCCTACCTGGGTAGAGCCAATTGTGTCTTTTGGTGCACATCATTCGTTTCCTGAATCATTTAGTCAGGCTTTCAATCATGTGCACGCATACACATATATATTACAGTGGATTTATCTTCTTAACCTTGCCAGGGACAACCCTTTTGTTGCCATGGATTCTCCAACACGCACTAACCGCATGCTGCACACAGGACTTCAGTTTATCATCTCATCCACAATGCTGTGGTATGACCTTAAACTTTTGATTTTGTCTTTGATGGCAATAGTGTTGACGCAGTGACTGTGGCCAATAACTGTACCAGACTGTGTTATCTTCAAAGGCCATAGTGTTGACGCTGTGACTGTGGCCAATAACTGTACCAGACTGTGTTATCTTCAAGGGCCATAGTGTTGACGCTGTGACTGTGGCCAATAACTGTACCAGACTGTGTTATCTTCAAGGGCCATAGTGTTGACGCTATCTTCAAGGGCCATAGTGTTGACGCTGTGACTGTGGCCAATAACTGTACCAGACTGTGTTATCTTCAAAGGCCATAGTGTTGACGCTGTGACTGTGGCCAATAACTGTACCAGACTGTGTTATCTTCAAAGGCCATAGTGTTGACGCTGTAACTGTGGCCAATAACTGTACCAGACTGTGCTATCATCAATGGCCATAGTGTTGATCGTCTGACAGTGACCAATAACTGAACCAAATGACATTATCTTCAATGGCAACTGAGCTGACCGTCTGACAGTGGCCAATAAGTGTACCAAACTGTGTTATCGTCAATGGCAATAGTGTTGATTGTCTGACTGTGGCCAATAACTGTACCAAACGACATTATCTTCAATGGCAATAGTTCTGATGGTCTGACTGTGACCAATAACTGTACCAAACCCTGTTATCTTCAATGGTAATTGAGTTGACGGTCTGACTGTGCCCAATAACTGTACCAGACCATGCTATCTTCAATAGCAATAGTGTTAACAGTCTAACTGAGGTTAGTAACTGTACCAGACAGTGTTATCTTCAATGGCAATACATGGTTCATTCAGACTTTTGGGGCCAAAAAATAGGGACTGATTTTCAGAGAATTAATCCCCAAAATTAAGGACAACATACATCAAACATATTGGGCTTAAATACTTACTAAATCATCAATGCCTATATGCTTCTTCTCCAACAAAAGGTCTTTCTTATAATCTGTACAGCAAGTTATTTACATTGAGCATTTGCTTCTAAAAGTCTGACATGTAGGCTTGTTCTCCATGCAACACATATATGTACATCAAGTCTTTCAGCTCATCATTTCTTGTTCATTTATGTAAAACTGATGAAAGATACGTGTAGTTTTCTTTTGTGGGGTTTTTTTTTTTGCCTTACTTTGGCGAACTTGATCTTTCACACGCTGTAAAATTCTGATAGAGAACAAAGGGCTACGTGACAGACCACACTGGTCCTCCGGCAACACCATGCAGAATCCTTCAACCTGACCACTTCCTCTTCAAGTTCTTTTTGGAGGGCTGACAAGCTTGATTTTTTCTGTCCTTAGCTTTGACCCTGAGGGCACATGCCTGACAGACCAATGTAAGGCACCCTTTCTGTTCTGCATCCTCACAACTCCCTTTCTGTTCCATGTCTTCACATAATCTGTCAGCCTGCTGGATCAATTACCTTTTGTCTTCTTCTAGCCTGGATTTTTTTTTTTTTTTTCTTGCCTTCAGGCTGGTCACTTTGTCTGAAGCATCTTTTCTTTTCTGGCTTCTCTGAGCTGCAGCCTCCTGTCTGGCCTCATCCAGGTGTTGTTGATATCTGTTTCTGGCAGCAGAAGCTGAGAGAATGAGTTCTTTTGCACAAAATGAACTCCTACACTTCGGTGTACGTACTCCACAATTTGCCTGCCAGCAACTGAAGATTCTTTGGATAAATTTCCGACAGCTCCTTGTTTGTTGAAAAACTGCACTCCGCAGACACTTGTCCGTGGGAAAACAGCAACAGCTGTTCAGTGACAACCCAAAAAGATGTGTGTGTTGTTTGTCCAATGTCAGAGAGGAGTGTAACAGTATCTCAACCCTGTCCTTTCCTTCCAAAGGACAAAATTGTAGAAAAGTGGTCCAGGCCCCTCCTTCATGTTGAGGTTCTTCTAGCAGCCAAGAGAACTAGCTCAGAATCTGGTCACAGGAAGATTCCTCCACCCTTTTTGCTTCAGCCACTATATTCCATGTACCTGTGAGCTTCTTCATGTTGCTTTCGTTCTCCTCTATCCTGGCAATGTGTCTTGGGTCCATCCATGTCAAAAGTCGGACCCTATGTAATGGGTGCCTTTTCCAGCAGTTTCTTCACCATTACAACCAGAAACTCATGGCACCCAAACCTGAAGTCTACCTTCTGACTGTCAGATGCCAAGCTGCTCTATTTTTTCCATCAGACTTCACCAGGTGGTCTAATTCCTGCCCAATGAATGAAAACATGGGCTTGTTCAGTTGGTATACCTGCAAAAATGAGTCAACTTCTCTTGCTACCATGAGAAAGAAATGCAAGCTTGCAGTGATGGGATGATCCTCTATCGCTTTCTGTACAACACAGGAGTTGTTTGTTATCCAGGTGATTCTCTTAGATTTGGCCACAGAGCACACTTACACACGCAGACACTGAAACAGTATTACCAGAGTCATAGGTTGATAATCTTTAAAAATCCTCATAAAAAAAAATTAATTAAAACATAAAAAAGCCCACCTGCTCCCGGGTGAGCATGTGGCGCTGGAAGGAGACAGGTTTCACTGTCACCTGCTTCATCTCCCGTGGAAGACCTGGTCGAATCCCCAGCTTGGGGTTGGTCGGGGGCCAGATGGGATCCACTGGTGCTGGGGGAAGGGGAGGGGGGTGTGCCCTCCCCTCCAAGGGCTGCTGGCTGAAGGAGGCGGCGCTGTTCTCGATGCTGCCAGCTCTGAGCTGTTGTTGCTGCTGTTGGTGTGACTGGGGATGGTCTGGGTGGTTACTGTTATGAACTGCCATGGCTGGAACAAAAATGGAACATATGTGTGGTGTGGTGGCCTAGCGAGAATACATCCATCTAGGAAGCAAGAGAATCTGAGCACAGGGGATCAATTTCCACACTCGCAAGTATTTTCTCCCCCTCCCCTAGACCTTCAGTGGTGGTCTGGATGCTCGTCATTCAGATGAAACCAACCAAGGTCTCATGTGCAGCAAGCACTTAGCACACAAAAATGATCCCACAACAAAAGGGTTGTTCCTGGCCAAATTCTGAAGAAAAATCCACTTTGAAAGGGGAAAAAAATACACTTGCTAGCAGGACAAAAAAAGGGTAACCCCCTACAGTAATGATATACAGACCAATTTTTCTGAGAAATATGTTGTAACAAAGAGTAACAATACAATAAAATACAATACGATCTAATACAGATATGTCTTCATCACAATTAAATATGTCCAAATCTCAGATAAGAAGATACATGTGTATCACATGATTGTAAACAAATGTTTTGGAAAAGGGGGCAAATATCAGGACTGATTTTTCTTCTTTTCTGAAAGAAGTGGCTTATGAAAATGAGAAACCCACGCTGATTAAGTGACACAGTTCACGTTCAACAGCTCCACACTGCCAGTGCCACACCTGAAAATAATGCATTCTCAAAACAGATAACCCAGTAAAGTGAATCGCCATACTTGTAAGCCAATCATGAATCAATCACACCCTGAATATAAAAAACAACAACATAGTTCTATTGCTTGAAGTTCGATGAAGATTGCAGCACACACACATAAAGGGGATAAATGCAAAAGCAAATCTCATTATATTGATCTGGAAAATGGGGGAGGTGGAACCTCACCAGACCCAGACTGGATCTGAACACAGTGTGCCAAAATCCAACACACACATGAAGCATCCTCTATAAACAGTACTCTATCCATGCCAGACAACTAACTGACAACTGCCTCTGTTGTTTTTCTTGATTACTGTTTGTTACATAGGGATGTTCATCACATTTATTTCTTAAGGGCACAACACCATGCAGTAGCTAATGTACCACACCAGGTCAAGTGAAAATCCCAGACACTACTACCCCACATTCATCATATGTTAAAGTGCGAGATCAAAAGTTGATGTTAAGGAAACGCATCCATAGAATGATAGATAATTATGTTCACTGACGGAGGCATGTTGAAGCAACAAAACAAAACAAATAATAAAGGACAAAAATAAAATATTCTGTGACCTGCACGTAAATAAGATGTGGGGGGAAAAACAACAAACAAACAAACAAAAAAAAAACCACTGACAACTCACCAGCCATGACCCCAGGGTGAGGTGGTCCGTTGCCCTGGTTGGGGTGTGATGGCACAGGGAAGCGCATGGCCATAGGCGGGTGCTGCTGCTGCTGCGGTCTCCAGGGCTGACCCTGCATCTGCTGCATCCCCACCAGGTGCTGCTGATGCTGCTGAACCCCGGTCTGCTGCATCTGCTGCATCTGCTGCTCCAGGACCCGCCCCCGGCCCATGGGGTTGATGGCCGTGTTGGTGAACACCATGGGCTGCTGCTGTTGGCGAGCCGGGGTCACGTCAAACGACTCATCCTGCTTTTCGCTTGACACGTCGAAGGCCAAATACCCCGTGTCTGTTTTCTCCGCTTTTGGTCGTGCCCCTTTCTGTGCCGGAGTGGAATGGGTGATCTTGACATCACTGTCCGAGTCAGAGTCTGTGTTTGAGGAGGACACAACGATGGAGGTGCTGGACGAGGCCTGAGACGCGGCCGGTTTCGATGCTATGTCTGACCATGAAGATTTCTTCTGTGGTGTGGACTGCACTCTGCTGCCTGACGAGGACCTGGGGGCAGAGGCTGCCTTCGGGGTGGCGCCGGTACCCCACAAGGGTTTCAGGGGCATTGGCAGTGCTACTCCATACTTGTCCATTTTCTTGTAACTCCTGAGGATTACCACATTGTCTTCCACTTCAAACTCCTTGCTGTACAGATCAAAGAGCTCGCTCAGTTTATAAGACAGGCCAAGCTGTTTTTTCGATAAACTGGCCTTGTACTTGCTGGTGTAGAGTGGCCACACTTCACTCAACCCTATTCGGCCATTGTTTTCCTGAAAAAGCACTTTCATATTCGCTATTACCTTGTCACGCACCTTTCTGAACTGGGACTCCGACATCTTGGAGACTGTCTATGGGCAGGCAAAACTGCTGCAGTTTCAAAGAAAAAGACGGCTGTAATTCAATGGAGCACAGAGCTGCTTCTTCTTGGTCAAATAGCTGCTTGCAGTCACCTACACAATGGTTGTCAAAAACTATTCTGAGAAGGCACTGGTCGAATCCAAACCTGGCGGTTAAAAGATCAGTTGGTGTCTTCCTTCAAAATTTAACAGCTGTCAGATGGAGAGGCTGTTCCCATCCTGCTCTTCGTCTCCATGCAGCTCTCATTTCAATCTCTGCCACAACAGAAAACAGCGTTTTCCCTGGATACCATCTTATTAACAAATGTGATTCTTGAACTTCTTCTGTGTGTGTGTGTGTGTGTGTGTGTGTGTGTGTGTGTGTGTGTGCAAATGCTTCTTTGTGTGTGGTATGCTACACATGAATGTATGAATATATATGTGCAGTGTTTAGGTTTGGTTCAGCAAACTATGAGTCATTTAATCTGTTCACCACAATGGCACAAAGAGTCCTTTTCCGAATTTCAAAAAACAGGTCACACAACAGTGTGTGTGTGTGTGTGTGTGTGTGTGTGTGTGTGTGTGTGTGTGTGTGTGTGTGTGTTCATGTGTGTGTGTGTGTGTGTGTGTGTGTGTGACTCTTGTGTGTGTGTTTGTGTGTGTGTGTGTGAACAATGTATCTAGATATCTCTCACTCCACATGAAAAAGGAACAAGCAAAACATTACTGATGTAGCCAGCAAATCAATAGTTGTTTTTTTATATATCAAAACTGTCAACATTCCAGTACACACCTATACAACACTGACTATAATAAATATCACTACCCTTACAAGTTCCAAACACTAAACATAAAGCCTAACACAAAACTGAAACATTTCACAGGAAATATCACATGACCAGACCTGCCAATTCCAAACACTGTACACATAATATAATATATAACTATGTAACACCAAAAGTGCTCAGATCACAGATTTCCAAAAGCTTCATGACAGTTAAATAAGGACACTACTCTACAGCCATGAAGGAAGAAACAGGAAACTACCTGGAGGTTTTTGTTTTATGAGTTTTTTTGGTTGTTTTTCATTGTTGTTTTTTTGTTTTGTGTGCGTGTGTGTGTGTGTGTGTGTGTTTGTCTTGATTTGGACAGCTCCCAATTACAAGCTAGAATTCACACAACTGCGGATCTGGCTGTGCATTTGCACACGAGCATTCAATGACACCAGCTGGAGTTAACAATCTTGTGAACCACATGCATGGAGTATGTCACTGTAAGTAAACACTCAACAAGCGATGAACAGTACACTACACTGGCCTCACTATTATATTCTAAAAGAAAATAAACTGAATGAAAGAATTATCAACTAACTGAACATGTACACACCGTTAATCTTGCTCTTCTTTTTTTTTTCTTTCACCTTTTTCTTTCTTTTTTTCCCAAAACAACATTCCTGTGTAACACACATACAACTCAACCAGTTAATTTCTTACAACAGTATCAAACGTCACCTACGGCTCTCCAAAGCACAAACACAACAATGCCAGTCCCATGCCGGATTTTATACTTCTGTGGCTGCAAAGCTTCCGAGAAAAAAAGGTCCAAGTGAAACTCCAGTGATTCAAGGAGTGTCAGTCTTTCTTTGGCTTCAGGATCCACAGCACTGACTGAGGACAACTGATTGTACTGCTGCCAAAAATGGGCTCACCAGCAGTTTTGTCTTATCATGCACGTTGTGGTTTTACTTTCAGTTTGGTTTTCTTGTTATCCGAAGTTTATTAAAAATCATGGTCTTTTCTACGTATTTGATTGGTTGGTTGCTGTTTTGTATTATATGTCAGCTGATGCTGTATGTTACTTTGTGTGGGAGTGGGTGCTTACTTCGTGTGCGTGTGTGTGTGTGTGTGTGTGTGATGTGTATGTCACTATATGTGGTGTCTGTGTTGGAATGTGTGTGTGTGTGTATGTGTTGGAGTGTGTGTGTGTGTGTGTGTGTGTGTGTGTAGTATGAATGTTCACACAAACTGTTTATGTTTCAGTCAATCAGTGTATGGCAGAGTGTGCATGTGTATGTCACTATGTATAGTGTGTGTGGTGTTTACTGTGTTTTTGATTGGTTGTGTGTGTTTGGGGAGGACAGGGGTGAGGGGGGGTTTATGCATATGTGTGTCTCACAAAAGTGTATGTGGTGTTTGTATAGCTCTCTGTATTTAAGTGTGTGAGATAGTGTGTGTGAGGGAAAAGGATGGGTAAGGAGGGACATGTAAAGGGGGGGAGGGTGTGTGGATGTGGGTGTGGATGTGTGTGTGTGGATCAGGATGTGGGTGGGTGTGGGTGCGTGGTTGTGGGTGGGTGTAGAAGTGTGGGTGTGTGTAGTGGACACACAGAGAGGGGGAAAGAGGGTGTGCGTGCATGCATATGTGTGTGTGTGTGCAGTGGGCAGAGAGAGATAGTGGAGGGGGTGAGGGGGGGAATCAAAAATAGTACAAAAGCACTAATAACCATAACTAATAACCATGCATTAGTTATATATATATATCCACGAATGGATACCCTGAACCACTAACTATATTCTTTAATTCTTTCTCCCCACCAGCCTTACAATTATCTGCCACCCACACCCACAACTCCCAACCACCCACTTCCTTGCCTACCTGCCATCTTGCCGAAATTCTCAGCAGCTACCTACGCTCTTTCCTGTGTCCCATTTAACTTGCACATGCACTTGTTACCAAGAATGGGAGCAAGCCATCACATCAGGTACACATGACGTACGTGGAAGAGATTTGCTGTAACCCCAATGCTATCTTATCTAGTGTAATTTCCTTTCACTTCTCCCTCTGCTGTTGGTAACACTACGGAGTGGACGAGAAGGGGTTGGGAAAGACAGAGTGTGTCTGGTGACTCAGCTGTCTCTCATTAACCCCTTAGATGTTGGTACACCTTGTCATCCTTCTCTGTTCTGATTTTTTTTCTCTTTTTTTTTTTTTGGGGGGGGGGACGCTAGAGGGCTCGAGGGTGGGGGGGGGGGGGGGGGACTTATAAAACCATATACTGACCTATGTTCAAATGAAAGAGAAAAGGCTAATATCTATATATATATTATATATATAATATAAAAACCTAATTTCATTTTAACAACACAAAAACCGCATGAAATGAAAACCTATTTTTCTTTTTTCAAGCAACTTCACAGTCAAGACAGACCATGAAATATTAGTCTGACCTGGGGAGCACAGAAGAAGAAACATTAGCCTGTGTACTGCAATGACAAACTGGACCAGCCATTCAACATATGTTTAGAGAAATTAAAAACATATTATATAGTTTTATATATGCGCATACCCATTCATGACATGCAGTTTTGAGTGAGTTTTGATAATTAGTGAGTTTTGATAATTCCCACACAAGAGTCTTGAGAATGGATTGTGGGATATCGATGCCATTCATATATTGAGCTGACACGCTTCACTTTGAAAGATTCAAACTTCAATCTTCAAAGGTGTTTCCTATACGGTACACTTCACACAGGTGACTGGGTGTGCATGCATGAGTGGGTGCGTTCAAATTTGCTGAACACGATCCATTTTCTTTTTTTATTATTTTTTTTTATTTACTTCTATGTGCCTTTATGTAATTTTCAATTATTTTCTTTTCTTCCCTATTATTTTCTACTTATTTACCTGATGGTTTGGTTCACTTTCTTTTTTCCTTAGGACTGCATAATGATGAGGTGTTCACATTTGATCGTGACATTGCAGATGGGGTTTCAATTCATGACTAAAACCAAACATCTGTGCATAAGGCGACTGCCTTTTAAACTCAATCAACAACAATACTGACACTGAAACAGTAACAAGAAGAAATACTTTCAGCAGGATCTTTACACACACACACACACACACACACACACACACACACACACATACACTGACCACATGTGGCTTATGAAGTTTGAGGCATCTAACTGTTCCTAATTTTAAAAAAAAATTAAACCTAATAAAATAAAATACACACACACACACACACACACACACACAAAGACAAATTCGCAATGTTGACAATAAACTTTCAAATCCTGAGAGTGCAAACGCCATCCCTACCCAGGAGGAGCACAGTTCATATCAAATCTTTACTGGAAATATTACTAGCAAAGAAAATATCCATTTGCTATCAAAACACACTGGCTGATACCAATGCCAGCACCCTGAAAGTAAAAGGGGGAAAAACGCCATTTCATCACTTGTTTCTTCCACACTTTGATTTTTCTACAACTTCAGTTTGGAATTCCCATCAAAAACAAGACACCAAAGCTGGAAGAAAAAAAAAGGTCGGGGAGCCTGTTTTGCCACAAAAATAAAGGTTGTGCAACAGTGACATCTATGCTTTAACTGTATGTTGGCATATGTACAGGTGACACAAAGCCCTCTTCTTCTTCTTCCTCATTCGCCTCCCATTGGATAAGCAGCCCGGTGTCCTCGATGAAGGTGCTGTCCATCGCAGCTCCTCCAGGGTGCCGTACAGTTTGGCTTCCACTGCTGTCGGTGTTGGCCAGTACTTCCTCCTGGATGCTGCATGCGTCCTACAGTTTTGAAGGATGTGGTCGGTTGTCATTGGTCCCTCACCACAAGGGCCACTCTCCACTCTGTCCAATGCCAAATTTTGTGTGCATGTGGTGGAGCAGGCGGTTGTACCCAGTCCTGTTCCCGTCGTTCCAGCAAATGGTATCTGTCTTCTGGGTTATATTTGGGGTGCTGGAGGTGCCACTTTATTCCTGGCTGCGCCTTGATGATTGTCTTGATTTCATCGTATGACACCAGTTTGTTGGCCTGCTCCTTCTGTGCACCGTCTTTTGCCAGAATGTCCACTTTTTCGTTGCCTCTGATGCCAAAGCATGCTCGTACCCATTGTATCACCACTTTCTCCACTCTGGCACTCAGGGCAACAAGGGCTGAAGTGAGATGGTTCTGTTCTTTGCAGCGGGAGTTCTTCAGGGTTTGGAGTACGGAGAGAGCGTCTGAGAACACCACCACCTGCCCTGTTCTTGTGGAGTTCTGTGAGACTGTTGTGGCTGCCTCACAGAGGGCTTCTCGCTCAGCTCGGAAGTTGGTGGAGTATTTTCCTGTTGGGATTGCAGTTCCTTCATCTCCGTCTTTGTATCGGAGGAAGATACCAGCTCCACCATCCCTCGTTGCTTCTGTGGCAAAGCCATCTGTAAAGACATGGGTCCAGTCTTTCTGGGGGTACTGGTTGCAGATGTACTCCATGGCCAGGGCCTTCCTTTGGGTGTCTGACTGTGTTCCTCTCTTCTCCACTCCGGGAATGCTGGTGACGACTGTTGGGAACACCTGCCTCTTCCAAGATGGGTGGGTGACATTTGCTGGGATAGGCTTTGCTTCGTGTTCCATCA
This sequence comes from Babylonia areolata, assembly GCF_041734735.1. Classification (NCBI taxonomy): domain Eukaryota; kingdom Metazoa; phylum Mollusca; class Gastropoda; order Neogastropoda; family Buccinidae; genus Babylonia; species Babylonia areolata. Next base: position 42,737,781 of record NC_134884.1, read on the forward strand.
AGACTGGGGTTTTGTCTTTCAAGGCATCTTGACTGGTGGATGAAGCTGCCTCTTTTCAGCCGGCTCTTGGTGGGTCTGCTCATTCTGTTGTTCATTGGATGGTTTTCAAGGCGTTTGAATTTTGCTGCCTGGATGAGGATCTTTGTGTCCCTTCTATCCTCCGATGACTGTAGCCCAGTAGTCTCCTCCATCTTCAGGATTGGGGTGGATCTCATGGCGCCAGTTATGACACGCTGAGCTTGGTTCTGTATCTTGTTGAGATAGTTGAGGTTAGACTTTGCAGCTGATGCCCATGCTGATGTCCTGTACTCAACTACAGGTCGGACTCTCCCCATATAGTCTCTTTAGGATACGTTCATCAGCCCCCCAGTCCGTCCCTGCGAGTTTCGTCATGATCGCCAGTCTCAGCTTGGCCCTGCTACAGCATCTGGTGATCTGCTATTTCCAAGTGAGCCTGCGGTCAAAGGTCACTCCCAGGTAGGTTGGTGTGGGTTCCTCTGCAAGCCTTTGGTTGTTCAGTGTCAGTTTCGCCTCTTGCTTCTAGCTGGATAGGCTGAAGACTGTGTAGGTTGTTTTGCTTGAGTTGACAGAGACAAGCCATTCCTTGGTCCAGTTACTGATCTTGTTGAGCGCAGTCTGGAGGCATACCTGTGCTGTAGTGGTGTACTCTTCAGAGCACCAGAGTACCAGGTCATCTGCGTAGATCGCTCCTCTGACCCCTCTTGGCAGTTCTCTGACAATGTCATCTATGAAGATGAGGAACAGCGTTGGCGAAAGGACTTCTCCTTGTGGTACTCCCTGTCTCAGCATCTTCTTCTTGCTCTTCTGGCCCTGAATCTTAACTCGGGCTTGGCGGTTGTGTGGGTACTGGCTGATCCAGGTGTACATCCTCCCAGACACACCACATCATCGTAGTTTGAGGCTGAGTCCGTCCTTCCAGACTTTGTTGAACGCCTTCTCCATGTCAATCCAGACAGCGAGCGTGTTCTTCTTTTCTTGGAATGCGTCCTCAATGCTTTGAGAGATGAATGTGATCTGCTGGTCTTCTGTTGATCTGTGTTGGCGGAAGCCTGCCTGTTCAGGGCTCAGCAGCTAATACTTTTCAAGGTGCCAGACAAGCCTAGTGTTGACAAGTCTCTCCATCAACTTTCCTAAGCAGCTTGTAAGGCTGATGGGTCTGTAGCTGTCAGCCTTCAACTTGTCCTTTCCCTTTGTGTAGAATCATTTCATTTGTGATTCCGTCTGGTCCAGGTGACTTCTTCAGGTTGAGGCTCTGCAATGCTTCCTCCAGCTCTTTCTCTGTGAAAGCTGTGGTCATGACTTCCTCTTGGGGCTCTTTCTCATGAAGTTCACCTTGGGCCCTGTGCACTGCAGCTCTATGTTCAGGAGGGACTTCCAGATTGCTGATGTTTTCATAGACGTCTATGAAGTGGTCTGCTGCTTTCTTTCCAGAGAGGTAATTTCCATTCTCTTGTATTGTTATTGTGGTGTGACTTGTTGTTTCGTTGCTGAGGGTTCTAGCCAGTTTCCACAGCTTGCTGCCGTCCTTGTCGAGATTTAGGCTTTCAGTTTTCTCATGCCAGCTTTTTCTTGCAGCTTGTGCACAGGACAGCTTGTATCTGGCAGTTACTTCCTTCAGCGCTATGTTGTTCTCCAGTGATGGCTGCTTTTCTGCTCGGTCCCTGGCTTCCATAACAGCATCTTCCAGATTCTAGAGTTCCTCCATCCAGTAGGGCTTGTAGTCTTTGCGTGCTCCTCTTGGGATGGATTCTATAGCAGCTTTCAAGACGGCTTTTGTGAAGTCTTGAACCATCTTGTTTGAGTCCTTCTGCCTGATGTTGATTGGCTTTGTGTATGTATCTGTGAGGGTATCAAAGAGAGTCCAGTCCACCTTTCTGTAATTCCAACACAAAGCCCTCCATCATAAGGCTTTATTACACTGAATCTCTGGTTGACAAGAAACATCCCATATATATCTTCTTTTTTTCTTTTTTTTAAAGATGACATCAAATCAGTGATCACACAAGGGATTTTGAAATCTGATCTTTTCACATTTCTCACCAGACATTCAAATAATAATCCACAGCAAAACCAGTCCCAGGAAAAAAAATTCCAGTTATAGAATATAGATTTTTTTTAAAACTATATCTCTCCATTGAATGTTCATGTCATGAATCCATACACTCTGACCGAACTGAGTTGCTTGACAAAGAAAAAAAATCCAAACCAACTGCTGTTATCATAAAAGTAATCAAGATGAAACCAAACAAATGACTTGTGAAAAGTGCTTTTTTTTTTTCAAAGAAAAAAAACTCTGCCAAATTTTCCATCAAATGATTCTGATTGGATCCAGAAATAGGTCTGAGAATGCAGATCGAGAAAAGCAGCAGTGTTAAATTTGTAAAGTCTGCAAGTGTTAATTCACTTATGTCACCATCCATTTGTGCCACTTTTGTTCAATTATTATTACCCGGTAGTTCAGTTCCTTGGAAATATCCCTAAGTCTCCTCCTTACTCCAGCAACAAAGGTAAAGTAAATCTTCTGATAGTCTCTCCTTTTTTCTTTTTTTTTTCTTTTTGAGGATATTTCGCCATTCACTTGCCCACTCAGAGCATAAACAACCATGGATGTGCCTGTGACATCCTGAGTTACTTTTTCTTTCCAAACAAAAAACTTCCCTGATACAACTGACCCCATGCATTTGAAATTCTGCTATCTACAACAACTAGTAGCACTTCACATTGCTCCAATGTGTATCCTCATGGAACTTGCGGTACTTGTGATTGGTCAGTCACTTGGGACATGCAGGGTGTCATTTGTGAAGCATGTGGACAGTGGTTCCACCTTGAATGTGAATGTCATAACATCAGCATCAGAGAATACAACACTTTCTGTGAAGATGACATTACATGGAACTGTCATATGTGCCAACACCAGCTACAGCTAAATTGCCTTTGATTTGCACGTCTAAGCTCCAACCAGTCCAGCCAATCAGAAGGTCAGTCCCTGGACCCAAATCTCGACAGTACCTTCCATCCACTCCACTCTTCTACTCCTACACTGATTAGCAAACAAGACGAAAATCCATGACGCCCATTCTGCATAATCTCACTCTTGAACTGTTGGTCTTTTGTTGGCAAAACAGTAGAACTCTTAAACCTTGTCCAGCAGTCCCAGAACTATCTACACTGTGCGAAATACTGTGGGTGAAGATCAAGCTACAGGGATGCCACACTCTGGTCTGCTCCTTCTACCACCCACACACAGGAAATGCAGACAGCCTGAATGTCTTCAGCTCACTGTGCCTCACTTAGCAACAATTCTACCATTGTGGTTAGTGGATACTTTAATCTCCCCGGATGGTACTGGTCCTCAAAATCCCTGAAGAAAGGAGCCCCATGCTCCAGCCTTCTTTGTAAATTCATGGGTAACATTAATAACATGGGCTGGGAACAGATGGTGCAGGAACCCACAAGAGGCGAAAAATCATACCACTTGTCCCTGACAAACCAACCAAACCTGGTTCCACACAATGAGACACTCTACAGACTTGGTGAACATGATGCAACACACATGGAACTCCAGATCTACCCTCCAAAGAAATGTCAGCCACAGAGACTGATCCCAATTTACACAGAATACACTGAATCAATTAAGGGGCCCATGAAAGAGGCAGCCCAACATCTCAATAATCACCTGATGTCCACTTTCACTGAAGATAGCAAAACTGAAGAGATAGCGACAGAGCTATGCCAGGGTTTAAAAAAAGCCCTCACTGAACATGTACCATGCAAACCAATTTACAGCAAACGAAGCTGTCTGTGGATTGATTGAGGGGCAATTAAACTAATCTGGAAGACAGACCGTCTCCACAAGCAGTGGAAGAATTTGGTTACAAAGAGGTGCACAAGAAATTCATGACTCTCAAGCAGCTTGTCCAAAAGCACCTATGTCATCTAAACTGGGGATACAGAGAAGACCTCATCACATACACTCCAGACTAAACCGCACTGATAACAATGTTCTGGAGCTTTAAATTCCCAAACAGTGAAGCCAACCCCTATCAAGTATTTGTAGGAACACTCAGGAAATTCAGTAGGAACATTCTGAATTTGGAAGAAACACTCGGACTCTGAGCCACATCAGCAAACATACATTCTATCCACAAGGCATACATACACTTGGGCATACCTGCAACACTGTGTAACTGCTACGATTAAACTGACTGGTCCACTCAGTGCTGTTTCAATATGAACATGCATACGATTTGCTGAACATTATCACATGAGACCAAGGTTAGAAGTGACTGCTTTGGCCTCATGATCGATAGGTCTAGAGCGTCTGGGTAACATTACGACAGGAAAGCATGTGACCATTCTAGGTAGTCAAAAATGAACCTGTTGGAACAATTTTGACACTGGTGCCATCAAAACAAACTGTGATTGTGCATAAAAAAAATATAGCGCACCCTAACAGATGGCATCTCTGAATAAATCAAGAAGGACTGAGGATTCTGGTGTCTCTGCTGTCTGCACTCAGGCAGGTCAGGAGACCACTAAAGTAGCCAGACTGGCCTAGACAGGTGAACACACCAGTGGCTGCCCCCCACATCCCTTCTCAACTAACAACTGATCCCTCAGCTGTCCAACCAAATTGCACACAAGAAAACAGCACACTCCTACTAGTCCTAGAAACAAGTTTCATCAGCATACTGATGTTGGTCATCAATGGATGTTAGAATTTATAAAACTATCGGCTACCTGTGAATGTTCAATGAAACTGCTTTATCATCCGTTCATGTCGTGAAGAACCAGACTTTCATTGTTTCAACTGCAAATCAGGCCCGTGAATTTCATTTTCATTTCGCGTGTGGAACAGGGTATAAACATACACCACATAGCTGGATTTTTAATGGTGATGTGAACTGTCCGTGACATGTACGCTTAAGATAATGCAGAAGTGAAAACGTAAAGTGCTGGAAATAAGCGAAAGGGGCCGGTTTCAGTTTCACGTCTTTGTTGTCACGAACAGCCGATTTCTGGGAACGCTTACCTTCGTTTCATAACGGAAAATAACCACGAGTAAAATTCTCGCGATCATTAGTTAAAATTGAAATCATAACAAAAAAGTAGACTCTTCTGCATTGTGTAAAAATGCTTCTTGTCGTTATTTCAGTTATATATATGAAGTGTTTGCTCTGGGATTGTTTCATTCAACACTCACCTGGTTCGGAAAACCGCCATATTAATAAGGATAGATAAGTCTAACGACCAATCATTTATAAGTCACAGTTGTCTCCCTTCTCGACCGCAAGGTTTTTCTTATCCAAACCACTCGGAAAGTGTAATGCTTAAAACGTTTCTTTGTAATTTTAAGAGGTTTTAGTATCTTGCCTTGATTTTGTGTGTACATTTCCAAGCTCCCTTTTGTAAAGGAGTAACAGTGTGCCTGGTGGGTGGAGATAGGGATGGGAGTGTTTGAGTGCACTGCATGTGCATCCACCCACTGGGCTCATCCATAGACACTAGAGATATTGGAGTCTATGGCTCATTATATATGTATGTGTGTGTGTCACTCATTGCGCTCCACAAATTACATGTTACAAAAGAGGAGCAATAATCACAAGAGAATGAAAGAATCAACCACGAAGAGACAGTCACCATCTTCGCATCATAAACAACACACACACACACACACACACACACACACACACACACACACACACACACACACACACACACACACACACACACACACACACAACACCTCCACCAACACATTTTCGCACAATACTGAAGAATTAGTACATCCCTCAAACTACAACCAACTAGACCCAAATTAGACTAAACTGTTACTCAAATGCATGACCAAAAAGAAGAAGAAAAAGAAGAAGAAAGAGATGAGTTTTAAGCAGGGACTTGAAAGAGTCCAGGGAATAGGCCTTTCGCAGGTCAGCAGGCAGCCGCAGTGAGTTCCAGTCAGTTGGAGCTGAACAACTATATGATCGGTGACTGACGGTTTTCACTGCCGAGTCAAATAAGTGTTCAGCACCCGAAGTAATCACCCAGTTTCAGCTGAAGATCGAAGTGACCAGGAAGGCTGATAAGTTGTGAGTGAATAACTGAAAAAGATACTGCGGGAGTGTACCATCAAAAAGCAGGATACGAGCATGGCAGTTTTTAACCGAATACGGAATCAGTTAACTGGAAGCCAGTGCAGCTCTTTGAGTAAAGGTGTCGCATGCTCACGTTTATATTTCCGCGCTACAAGTTAAGCGCCGGGCTGCACTGCCATTCTGAACTTCAATCCTGCAAACGACTGATCTGATCAGCCGAAAGACCTACTAGTACGGAATTGCAGTATGATCCAGATGCGAGGTAACAGCGGAGGAGACAACTCTAACCCCGGCGTGGCAGTTTTTCAGTTTGAAAGCCGAGATATCAACGAATGCTGAAAATTTTCCGATTTTCGAGACGGAAAAGCTGCACGGCAGATGGAGCTAATATGCTGCTACGTGGATGGACAATGTTTGGCCGGTCTGGAGGTACCTGACAAAAGATATGAAAAGAACTCTATCACCTCCAGTGTTAGCAAACTCACTGTCCACTTTACAAAGGTGTCGTGATGCTGAACCCACTGCCATGATCTCAGATTTGTCTGTGTTGAGTTTCAATTTAATTTTTGTTACTGCTCAGTCATCCAAGCCAGCACATGATCTATACAATATTGAATATCAACTGAATAAGCAGTAGAAAAGTGTGTGGGAAGTAAACTTTTCGACAACTCAGTGTGTTCAGCGTACTTATGGTAGTCACAAGCACAAGAATCAATCACATCAGAGAGAGGCTGAACCGGCATACAAAGTAAAAAGTACCGGCCACAACACCGATCCCTAAGGTACTCCATAAACAACTTGAGTGGGCGGGGAGAAAACATAACACCATTGACAATGACAGACTGTCCACGGCCAGTCAGGTACGACCGAAACCAGTCAAGGGCAGTACCACCATCTCCAAAGGACACCCGGAGTCTCTCTAACAGGATGGCATTATCCAGACGGAGTATCAAAAGCCGCAGCGCTCAGGTCAAGCAGAGCGGCAAGCACTGAAACAAGTCTCAAGTCTCTCGTCAGCCTTGGCAAACAGATCAAGTCAGAGGACAGCAGTCTCTGTAATGTGGTATTTTCTGCAGGCGGACTGAAGAGTTTCCAGAAGATAAATATGAGAAACATGATTTTGCAGCTGGGTCAGAACAACTTTCTCAATAATTTTAGATATGAAAGGAAGTTCGAAACAGGACGGATATTCTTCAACTTATTGGGGTCGAGGCCAGTTTTCTTAAAAAGCGGTGTGACAATAGCCTGCTTGAATGGATGAGGAACTGTGCCAGTGGCAAGAGACTGGTTGACAATTTTCACTGTGGTAGAGGCAAAAGGTCATCCAGACACTGCTTGGTGTGGGATGTTGAGATTAGGGTCAAGACAACAAGGCTTGGTAGGTGATTCCATAATGAGTTTATATGGAGTTCATCCTCACTCACAGGCTGGAACTGGAACCATTTAGGGCCACCATAGAAAGATAATGTGGGTGCAGGACACACACGCGAGTCCAGATTATTTCGAATCCGCTTGACCTTGTCAGAGAAAAAGTCACAGAAACAATCGGGCAAATCAGATTTGGAGATGTTGATGGAGAGAACAGTGGCCGGTTTTTGTGTGTGTGTTTTTTTGTTTTTTTTTCACCTGGGGGTTCATGTGAGGCAGCAACGAGCAGCCTGCTAGAATCGCAAGCAGAGAGTTTGTCTTCAAAGTAAGCCATCTTTGCAGCGTGACATTGAAATTGGCAGCAGCACGCTGTGCAGCAAAAATCTGCCGGTGGACAGTGAGCTGGGAGGCCTTCCCCAGCACTTCTTCAGACAGACCGTATTTTTTGTGACGTTTAAGCAGTACATAGGCTACTAGGGATTTGGTCGTTGATAGACCACTGCTGACTTCTGCTAATCATTGCTGACCGTTTCTGCCGACCACAACTGACCACTGACGATCCAAAAAAATCAGAATGTCACATCATATCATGTTATATAATATCAAGTCTTCTTGACTTGGAAATACTATTTACAGACAAGTACTCACAAATATCCAAAACTGCTGCTGTTATGGGAACTCTCGTATCCAACTGATATTATTATGTTTTAAATGGTTGTTACCACTCGTTATTACTGACCACTGCTGACCACTGACAACTACCCAAAAGTGAATGGATGATGATACAAACATATATCTGGGCAAACATATAAACCTGTTGATAGACCTGATAGAACATAGACTGACTTGGTGGGGGGTGGGGGTGGGGTGGGGGGTGTAGGCCTCAGTGGGGGAACATTGATTTGGGAAGATATAAATGTACCAAAACAACGCTGTGGGAACATTTATCTGGGGCCCGGGAAACATCGGCCTGGCAGAAAACAGACATGTTCCCAGATAAGATCTTTCATTGACTCACTTGTGTAAACAAAGTGAGTCTATGTTTTAACCCGGTGTTCGGTTGTCTGTGTGTGTGTGTGTGTGTGTGTGTGTGTGTGTGTGTCCGTGTGTCTGTGTGTCCGTGTTAAACTTTAACATTGACATTTTCTCTGCAAATACTTTGTCAGTTGACACCAAATTTGGCATAAAAATAGGAAAAATTCAGTTCTTTCCAGTCATCTTGTTTAAAACAATATTGCACCTCTGGGATGGGCACAAAAAAATAAAAAAGAAGCCTAATTATATGCAAACTGCATTTACTGTTATATTTATATTTTTTGTATTCTCTAAACTTGGCACTTTGACCTCTTATTCTGACACAACAACAAGAGGAGTCATTATTATCATTTTATGTTCAAACAGGAACTTCTTTTGCTAAGCATGGAAGTTTTATTTATTTTGCAAACGTTTTGGGGCAGATAGTAAAGAAGGGAAATTACTCTGTAATTAATGCTAGGGGACTTAATTTATCACAATTGAGTCTTGAAGGCCTTGCCTCTCTTGTTTTTCTATCATGTTCATATGGGCAATTTCTTATGAATGACTCGACTCGGATGAGTTTATCTATTTTTCTGTATACCTATTTATCTATTTATTTGTTTCTTTGTTTGTAAACACTTTGAATTCACAAAAAGTGCACAACCATCCCAACACGATATGAACTTTCTCCATACTCATTAAGTGTTGTTTTTTATGTTAAAAATCAAATGAAAGGCAAACAAAAAATAAAGAAGAAGGTAGAGAGAGAGAGAGAGAATGAATGAATGAATGAATGAATGAATGGTTTATTCATATAGGCCATTGCCCCGAGAGAGAGAGAGAGAGAGAGAGAGAGAGAGAGAGAGAGAGAGAGAGAGAGAGAGAGAGAGAGAGAGAGAGAGAGAGAGAGGCATTTGTTAGGATCTTTTAAACACATCAAAAAACGTGCACGGCATTTTAAATTATAAACCTTTATGGGAAGATAGTTGATGTACTTTAAGGTGTACTCTAGCGTGCGCCGGCGCGCGGTGCGTATGTGTGTGTCTTTTGATAACTTGAAGTGCGCACAGTGCACACACACACACACACACACACACACACACACACACACACACACACACACACCGGCAGACACGTTAACATGTGACTCCGCTCGCACCTATGCACCCAGTGATTTCCAATTAGTCTCTGTCATTCTGGCGACGTTTCGCCTTCAGTTGGAGGTCACACCGCTGGTTGGACAAGTTCCTTTTTCCGACTTTTTGTTCAGTTAATGTCGTTGTCGTTGGTAGCTGGAAGTCACGTGTTTCAGTTTCACTGATTTTCTCACTGAGGCCCGTCAGGCATCATTGCGCTCGGACAAACTCATATACGCTACACCACATCATGGAGTCTGCTACTGACTCTGACTGGAAGCAGACTCGCAGCGGCCGCCTACGAATCAAAGTAGACTGAGCCGGTGTCAGTGCCAGTGCGTGTGCCGGTGTGTGTGTGTGTGTGTGTGTGTGTGTGTGTGTGTGTGTGTGTGTCAGTGTGTGTGTGTGTGTGTGTGTGTGTGTGTGTGTGTGTGTGTGTGTGTGTGTGTGCCCACGGTGTGTGTGTGTGCGTGTGCGCGCGCGTCACTGATGTGTGCCGGGTGTGTATGTGACGGTGTGTGCGTCAGTGTGCGTCATCAGTGTGTGCGACGGTGTGTGTGTGTGTGTGTGTGTGTGTGTGTGTGTGTGTGTGTGTGTGTGTCAGCGAGTGTGTGTGTGTGTGTGTGTCAGTGCCAGTGTGCGTGCGCGCGCGCGCATGTGTGTGTGTGCGTGCGTGCGTGTGCACGGTGTACGCGTGTGTGTGTGTGCCATGTGTGTGTGTATGTGTCTCTCTCTCTCTCTCTCTCTCTCTCTCTCTCTCTCTCTCTGTGTCATGGGTATCCGTCACCGGCTGGCAGTCTCAGTCCGACTGAGGATTCAGTGGAGTTGCTTTCCGGCCGCTGTCACTGAGTGGTCAGCACCGTGAATAATACAGCGTTGGGAGTGGGAGTGGCCGCTGCACAGGTCTGGGCCAGAATACGGGAGTGACAGTCCCCCCCACACTGAGCGCGACCGGGGAATATTCTTGCAAAGCAAGCACTTGTTTATGGAATCTGTGATTGCTGGCTTTAGTGCAAGACATTCGTCAGTCACCAACTTTAACAGTTACAAGCAGATAGCTTACTAAGTAGCGGCAAGGGTAATATCATATGTGGGCGTTTGTTGGAGATCACTGGAGCGTAGAAACTACGACTGTGGTGAAGTAATTGGAAGAGCAGGGGGTGTATGCCAACCTCCACATGTCCGCCCAAACCCCGCCCTCTGTTTTTCTTTTTCTCTTCTTTTTTTTTCTCAACCACTCGTGTGACTGTATCATTGAAAATCAGGGCTGTTTGGTTATTGTCTTCTTTCTTTTGTTCGAGGCAATAGTTTTCTGTGACGCTCATTTTTCATCACTACAATGGGTCAAAAATGGGACTTCCCACGGACAGGCGTCGCAAAAAGAAACATGAATGGCTTTCTCACTGTGGGAAGGAACGGCCATGGCGAAGTTCCCGCCCCCTGACCTTGCTTTTGTGACGTCACACAGCGGCATTCACCTTTCGAACCATAACACGAGCGAGAGTCAGTCATGGTGGATGGGAGTGAGTGTCGTTTTGAAAGTTTTCACGCCACAGACAAAGCAGTATCACACTCATGATGAGTTTACAGGATAAACGCGTAGCGGCAATCGTCAACGGCAATGATCGCAGTGCAAGAAAGGTAAGGAACCATCTTTTTGCTCTAAACAACGCGAGGAATGTGAGCGAGCGAGCTTTCGAGCACACTTGTTGGGTTGGGTTGTTGCTCTTCTGCCAGTGAGATCTCTAAAACAATAAGACTGAGACATCAGTTGCAAGAAACGCAGTTCATAAACGAAAAACAATCAACATACATGATTTTTCTGACAGGATGCATGACTGTGTAACATCATGTTTATTTTTGTTTTGTTTGTATTTTGGAAATAACACGAGCAGACAAACACTTTGCGAAATATCATCCGCGGTGTCAGTTGCGCTGCTGTTCAGCGCTGTACTGGTTTCACGTGTAGACAACTCAGTGCACAATGAGGGGGCAGCTTTTGCAGAAATCAAGTTTTTGAGAGATACCTGATTAATACAGGTCAGCAATAGTCAATGATGACGGATGACCTTTCAAATTGAAGAAGAATATTTATACATAGCTGGTTCGATCAGTTTTCGAAAACGTTACATCAGCAAGGCATGCAGAGTAAGAAAGAACCAGTCTGTCGGTTTTATAAAGTTACAAAATAAATTTAGGCCAGTGTTAATTGACGTTTCAGAAAAATGTTGTTTTAAGATAGCATCTCATCATGACTGTAGATAGCAGAAACAAACAATTTTTCTGCCCACCACCCCTCTTCCCCACAACCACTCATAATTTATACTGTTGGTCTAATATTCAAACTCAGAATATGAATATGAAGAAATTTTGGCTTCCACATTTTCCCCCATCCACTCCTCCATGTGACTGGAAGAGTGAACGTCCATGCCTTGTTGTGAACACTATTCATTCCATCTTGTGGGGAAAATTGTAAACAATCCAATAGATATGTGGAACATTCTTCATGAAATTATTACCATGATGCATACATATACTGGGAGAATATACTGGTAATTCATAATTTACTTCTGGTCATAAGTTTTGAGAAAAAAAACTTTATTTACAGCAGTCAGATATTTCATTTGGGCAGTAGCTAATTTGTAAGAGAATGTTGGTAATTTATGATTTACTTATATTCATAACTTGGTGAATTCATGAATGATGTATTGGTTTTTAATTTTATGCAAGCTGATTTTTCGTTTGAAGGGAAGTTCATTTGCAAGAGGATACTGGTAATTTATAACTTCCTTTTGCTTTCCAGTCTTCAGCTTGGCAAAAAACTTTGTATACAGCAGTCAGATCTTTCATTAAGATGGCAGCTTTAATATCAGTGATTTAATTTGGCTCTGGATGAGGTTGCCTGTGGCAAATGTAAATGTTATGTAATTGATATGTCATATGTGTAAACTCACGCCCATGAGCATAAGATTTGATTCAATGATTCTGTCATGAGAAACATGTCATCTAAGTTACATAACAATACATACAGATAATAGAGTGATTATAACAAGTGTCTGAATTTTGTTGATTTATGTTTTACCTGTGGAAGAGTACAGAATGATGTATTGTTTTGCTTTTTTCTGGCAGCAGTTGTGCCCCTTATTTTCCAGAAGTCTGGAGTATACTGAAAAGTACATGTTTACTACAGTCAACCAGCTAGTATATCCATAGACCTGTATGTATACACTGATACACACAGTGCACACACACAGTGCACACACACAAACACACACACACACACACAAACACACACACTCATACACAGATGCATGCATACACACTCCACACACACACAATGTCTTGTGTGCATATATACACACCAGTGCATGCATACACACATTCACACAGATGTATACTCAGACTCACACAGTGTTTATTATTTGTTTAAATTGATAATTTCTGTTGCTAAGATTAGTGAGAGCCAGAGGTCTAATATAATTCACATTTTACTTTTTTTCTTCTTCTTCTTTTTCTTCTTCATCTCTCTCTCTGTCTGTCCTGGTTTCACACACACATGCATACACACACAGACACACACACACATTTGAAGTTTGAAAACAAGCAGCAGAAGGAAAGAGGAAAAGTAAGTTGTTGATGAAAACTAAGTATAGTTGTATTCATATTAAAAAAGAAAAAGAAATTGAAGACCTTGAAGTTGAAAACTTGACTGGAGAGTATAGATTAAGGAGAGAGATGGAAGTTTTTTTTTAATTGTGATTTTAAAAGTTGCCAGGTATGCAGTAAGGTGGGATCCGATGCTGTAGTTCCTGTAGCCAAGTCTGGCACCATATTTCCCCCCCAAAATTCTGCAAAGCATGATAGATGATGTAGTGGCAGATTGCAGTCTGTGTGATGTCATGTCTTGGTGCACTGCATTGGACACTTCGGCTGGGAAATATGTTATCTTTGGTTCAACCTTAAATCACCATTGCTAAAAGAAAAAAAAAAGAAAAAAAAAAAGGGAAAAAGCTATGTGTGTGTGTGTGTGTGTGTGTGTGTGTGTGTGTGTGTGTGTGTGTGTGTGTGTGTGTGTGTAGTCAAAGTGATCTTAATGAGCTTGTATTACAGTTCTTTTATCCTGTCACAGATATATTTGTGTGTGTAAGCTTCATGTGTGCATGAGTGTTTGTTGAGGTAATATTTAATATGCAGGTCAGGAATAGAAGTTGATATAAAATGAAATCTGAAAGGCATACATGTATGGCATACTGTGAAAAGACTGTCATGGATTTTATAAGAAAGGCTGGTCATTTCACAGTTTTGCTACAAAAATGACTCATCTTCACAGTGTTGTTTCTGCTTCAAAAACTGACTAATCTTCACCATGTTTTTGCCACTTGAATAAACTACTGATTGAAATGAGAATTGAATGACGGATGTATTCAAGGAATTTATGATAAGGATGGGATGGATCTGACCCAGCACAAACACTGACACATGGCAGTGAGCATGCTGTGAGGGGGAATGAGGACCACCCAGACAGCTGAACACAAACGGTAGTCACTCACCATGGGGTAACTGATCTTTGTTCTTTGGACCAGAAGAAAAGACACCAGTTGGGTAAACAGATCTTTGTTCTTCCGGCCAGAAAAAGAAAACCTGGGCAGAAGAATGTAAGAAATTTGCCATGAGAAAAGAAATGAAAAGGCAACAGCAGCAACAACAAACCGATCCTTTGGGAAGAAGAATGTGGGTTGGGGGTGAAGCGCTTGACTGGTTTTTAGCTGAGGGTAGTGTTTGTGTTCTGGTGCCACAGCTGGTTTGACTTTGAACAGTCACTTGTTATAGCTTTCCGCCACCCTCTGTTGTGTGTCATGACTTGTCTGGTCTTCTGCCCTTCATAAAGTGTGTGTGTGTGTGTGTGTGTGTGTGTGTGTGTGTGAGAGAGAGAGAGAGAGAGAGAGTGAGAGTGGGTGTGTATGATGCACAGGGCTTTTGACCAGACCACAGTTTCTGTGTCTCTTGTTCAGTGCATACTGATGATTGGCGCTTGTGTCTTCCCGACTTGTCTGTCTGTGTGTTGATGATTTCCTCCTTCCATCCCTCTGGTTGTGTCATACTTACTCTGTATATGTTAGTCATAGATCCCTGAGTAGTGCAATCTGAGCTTTGGTGTTATTCTTCTTTTTACTAATTTAGTCAGTTGCTTCTGCAGTTTCTTCTTTTTTTGTTGTTGTTCTTCATAACCAAAACTCCATTGTTGTTCTTATGTTCAACTTCAAGTCCTATCTAGCATTGTCAAATTTATACTTTATCTGTTTATATATATGTGAGATATGATAATCAGGTTTTATGTTCAAGTCCTTTCAGGCATTGTCTAATTAGTAATTTATACTTTGTTTAAATATATGTAAGATATAATGTTCAGGTCTGTTTGGTTTGTTTGCTTATAAAATACATGTCTGTTCATTGTTGACTTTTTTGGTTTTGCCATTGAATGTTCTATTGATTATTATTATTTGATGTTGTGCCCTCATTTCTGGTTGGTGGGCTTGTTCATGTGTTTTGAGCGAGAGAGCGAGAGAGAGAGAGAGAGAGAGAGATGTATTATTCAACAAAAATGGAACTTTATCAATCCACGTGGAAAAAAAAATACACACATGTAGATAAAATATATACATGATGAAGCAAAGGAAGAAGCCAATATCATATATATGATTTTGGAGTATATGCAAGAACTCAGAAGAACAAGGAGAAGGAGGAGGAAGAGGAGGAGGAGGGAGGGGGGAGAGAGAGAGAGAGAGAGAAAACTGTATTATTCAACAAAAATTGACTTGATTAATCCACGTGGGAAAAAAATACACACATGTAGATAATATATATACATGATAAAGCTAAGGAAGAAGCCAATATCATACATAGGATTTTGGAGTATATGCAAGAACTTAGAAGAAGTTTTGTTCAGCAAAAAAAAAATGTATACAGAGGTACTTCGTTCTCAGTACAGGCTGAAATGACAAGGTTAGCATGTTCAAAAGTTCATCAGATTATTTGCACTCAGGCTGATGTTATTCATCTGCTCTTCGAAAAGGAGAATGTTAATATAATCTTCGTATAACAGGAGAATGTTCAGCTCCGTTTGTGCTAAGAGAGTGGGCAGGAAACGGATGTGAGTGAATGGTGGTGGGAAACAGAAGGTGTATTGTGCAGATAGACAAATTTGATTCATGCTAATCCGACAGCTGCACCTTGTTCAAGTTGTTGATTTGATCTGTGCGTGTGATCTCTCCCTGTTGGCAGTGCTTCTCTGTTCTGCAGTACGTACAGAGTGCTGTCAGCAGTGCACAGGTCATAGGGTCATCTGAAATAAGAGCGGGACAGACTCTAGGCATAGTGTGTGTGCAGAGTGAGGTTACACTGCAGCTCCAGAACAGGTGGTGGTGGTTGTTCCTTTGCTTTCTCAGTAAAGCCCACTGTGCTCATTGTCTGGACTTTCCAGAATTACTATCTAAGTTAACTGTCTGAGGGAATCATCATCATCGTCATTTATATCGTTATTATTGAATTCATTATTATCATCTTCATCCTTGCAATCTTCTTAATGTTATTATTATGATTACTACATCTTGTTTTAATTCTTCCCTGAGATTTTTGGAATGAATTTTTTTTCTCAGTAAAGCAGATTATATTCTGAATGTTTGTGTGTTTTCTTTAGTCTTGTCTCTTGAGATATTCTTGATTGTGTGATGGTTGTAATATTTGATCCATTGTCACTCTGTATTTAAATAAGTTAATTAAAGAAAAAAGTTTGCAAACACTGTTAAAAAAAATTAAGAAAAAAAGAAGATCTCTTCACGATCCCCTGTTATTATTTAATGATTTCATTGCTTTGGAAGCAGATGGGTGATGTACAATATGAGAAAAATGTTACCTCAGGGAGATCTTATTGTATGTATATCATTAATAATTCATGTGCCGCATCATTAAATGCACACACTCTGAATGAAATATTGTTTGTTTTCGTCACAAATGCCCGCAGGGGAAAGGGAGGTTATAATGTACATCAGGTAACATGACTGTGGCAGCATCCCTTTCATATGAATCATACACTTGTCTTTTCTCTGCATCACCTGTTCTAATGTTAATCGTAGTCAGCTGTTTTGTGTTCATGAATACATGTCTGTATGAATGATGACACATGTATCATTTGTGTACATTCATGTCATGTTTCATGAGTTCTATCTTATTAATGCACCAAGGCATGCGTATGCATACATGTATGCATTATATTTAGAAAGATAAGTAGAGAGTGAAAATAATGTTGATGTGTTTTGAAACAGAAGCATGAAACTGAAAGAAATATCACAGTCAAAAGTTGAAAGCAAATGACACTGGCTGTATTCTTAAGAGGGACTCTGAGAATTAGAGACCTCTTTCTCTTGCTTGTTCCTGTGCTTATTTTTAAAGAACAAAACATAGAAACTTGCACATAAATGCAGAACTAGCTGTTTGTCCACAGCACACATGCACACACACACACACACACACACACACACACACACACACACACACACACACACACACACACACTCTGTCTCTGTCTCTGTCTGTCTCTCACTCACTGTTTCACTCACTCAATGTCTCAGTTGTCACCATCAAAAGACCAGCACCCATTCCACCACTTAAGGATGAAGGGTGAATCGAAAATCCTGGTTCTTTCATGATTTAATCTCTCTGGCCTTTGATGGGTGCTGTGTACACTTGACAGGACACCATTCTGATATATTGATATCAGTATATATATATATATATATATATATATATATATATATATATATATATATATATATATATATATATATATATATATATCTCATGTATATTACACACACACACACACACACACATGATAGATCTATCGATAAAAAGATTTGTAAACATGTATCACACACACACGCATGCACGTGCATGCGCACGTGCACACACACACACACACACATATATATATATATATGTACAAACCTAGCATGTTCTCAGCAAGGAACTGACACTTACTGATAACCAACTACCAAGACATCTACAGGTGACCTGGAATGTAGTAGACACTGTCAAGGCAGTGTCATGCTCAGGGCATTACTGTCCACATACCACAGACCTAGGGTTGATAAGCTAGCCCTCAACTGTAAGAAATGGTGAAAGACAGGAATTTACAATGGGCAGTAGAGGTGTGTTAAGCTGTGTTGAGAAGTGGTCAAATATTTAGACAGCTAGCTTTTAGAGCACCACCAGTACCAGTGACGGAGAATGCTCAAATTTATGGGGTGTGTGGGTTTGGGTGACTGGGACCTAGAAATTGTTCATAGGTGGTAGCTGTGTCTGACAGGTGGTTGGTTGTGAAAACGGTTTGAACAAGTGATGGGTTCTGGTTTTATGAGAGAATGGTCATCAGTGTAGACCGTTGCAGTGGTGTGTGCATTAATGTGTGTGTGCGTGCGTGTGCGCGCAGAGAGGCAGATTTCTTTTGCTCTCATTAATCCTTCAACCACAGCTAGTTTGCACACCTGATAATGAACATGACTGTAGCTTTGTGTAAGTTTAAGAGTGGACAATGTGTACAGTACACGAATGGGGTGTGTTTCTGTCCTTGAAGTTGTGTTGGTGTGTGTTCATTGACATGAGCATGTAATCTGTACATAATTGTGATGAGTGTATGAACATGAATAAATTGATAATCACTCAAATGTACAAGTTTACATCATTTTCATTCATTCACACATAATGCTCACAAACACACAAGCAAACATGTTGATTTATGTACGCAGGTGGGCATGCAAAAGGACACACACACATGCACACTTGCACACCAAGTGATATGCAGTGACTTAACATATTTGATACATACATACTGTCTCTCTCACACACAGAAATGCACACATACATACACACCCAAGGACACACACACACACACACACACACACATCACATAATATATTTAGAAATGACAACCAATCCAGTGGTAGAAAATCCATTTCATCATCATCTACCACAATAATTTCCCACCCACTCACCCACATGCCTCAACACACAGCTGTGGCAAAACAGTAGGTATGAAAAAGAAAACCCACCAAAAAAAAACAACATGTTTGTGGTCAGAGGATCAGAAATCTTGTCAGAAACGCAGAAGGGGGAAGAGTAAAACCACAAGGCTTGCCAAGCCAAGTGTAGAGACAGAGAGTCCAACAAACCCAACAGAAATCCCATAGCCAGGGATTGACACTTGGGTCCAGGAGGCAGATACCCTGGCTCAAATTGCACAGGCTGTCCTCTCCTCAGCCTGGTATTTGTGTGTGGGTTGGGAGTGGGAGGGGGGTTGAGCTGTAAGAGAGGGGGAGGGTTAGGAGGAGGGAGACTGTACAAGTGGGCTTTCAGCGAAGGATGTTTGAGACAATGCTTTTTGGACGTGGTTGGTGATTGTGTGTGTGGGAGTGGTGGAGTGAGGGTGGCCCAGTGGTAGAGTGCCAGATCTGGATGCAAGTGTCCTCATGTTCAAGTCCAGCACCAGAGTTTTTAATGGTGGTCTTGGTGCTTGTGTTTTGGATGATATTATAATCCAAGGTTCAAGGCACATATATATTAAATAAGAACCTGCAGCAGTGAAGTGATTTGTCTCTGGCAAAAATTCTGCAGAAAAATCCCATTTGATAATAAAACAAAATTTATCTGGAGAAAAAAAAAAAAAAAAAAAAAGGAAGAAGAAAAACAAGCAAGAGAAGCACTGTGGTGACATGTTTTTTTTGTTCAGGGGAGAGCAGCCCATATTTCACACAGAGAAATCTATTGTGATTAAAAAACAAAAACAAAAAAGCAAAAAAACAAAAAACAAAACAAAAGCAGAATAACACAACAACACAGTACAGCACAGTACACTATAGCACAGTACAACACAGTGTAACAACACAATACAGAACAGTCGGGCACAATACAATAGTGGCGCTAGAATGCGTAGCAGTTTGATTAATTTTGACAGAGCTCCGGTTTGGGAGGGGGCAGGGACAAGGGGGTTTGAGGGGAGGATACATGTTGTTGGAGACAAAGTTTTTTTGATAGTGTGTGGGAGTGGTGGTACTTGAAACCCCGAACTGAACAGTTTGACGGAGATAGGGGAGGGAAGGGAAGGGGAGTGGTGGAACTTGGTATGTGATGAATGCATGCTTACTTGACGCACCTGTGCACGTTATATATATATATATATCTCAGTCATATTTGCTGTAAAATGTAGAAATATGATATTGACAGGCCTTTGTTGAAAAAGATAATTAAAAAAAAAAAAAAAAAATTACACAGTTTCATCAAACTTGATGTGGTGGTGGAGTATGGCTAACAGTGCCTGTTGGAACAAGGGTGGAGTGAGGGATAGAAAAGTATGGTCATTCCTGTATATATATATATATATATATATATATATATATATATATATATATATGGAAAGACATGAAATTCATGATGATTCCATTCATTGTGGGAGTGGCAGCACATGAATAGTCTAAAAAAAGAAACATACATAAACACATGCACAAAATTTGTTGTGAATAGACAATGAGAAGGACACTCACACATGCATATGCACGCACACCACACACACACACACACACACACAGGTGCACGTGCGCACACACACACACACACACTTTCTCTCTCTCTCTCTCTCTCTCTCTCTCTCTCTCTCTCTCCCCCACCCCACCTCTCCACCGTCTCTCTCCACCAGACATCACCACCTGCTCACCTAAAAAACTGATATTGTATCTCACATAAATGTGGGGAAGGTATTCACACTCACAGCCAGGCAAGGGGAGGGGAGGAGGGGGAAGGGGGCAGACAGAAGCTACAGTGATACGATCATTGAGCACACTGTGCTCCACCTGATACCTGTAGGCACCCCCTGACTGTAGCAGCCTTTTCCTTCCCATGTTGTTTTTTCTTCTTCTTTAAAAAAAACTTTTTTTTACCATGGCTAGCCCTCATTAAACTCAGGGTTGTTGAGGACAAACTTGGAATGACCCCTGGGGGCTGGGGGGTTGGGGATGGTGGGGTCTTGGGGGGTGGGGGGGGTAAACTTGAGCTAGCCAAAATTGACACCCCATAGTTGGATTTAATCCTTTTACCCTCGCTCAGCATGGATTTGGGGGTCATTTGAACTGGTTTGAAATAACATGGAGGGATAGATTTGGCCGAGTAAGAATCAGCACAGGCTGTTCAAGTAGAACACCATGTTTTCTACTGTTAAGTTGCTGTAGTGGAAATGAGGGGTGGGGGTGGGGGGGTGTCAGTAAAGGTTTGTCCAGAACGACCCTCCCCCTCCTCCCCTTCCCTATCCCCATCCTTTTTCAGTAGCTTGATTAAACTCATGGAAAGGGGGCAGTTTTCATGTGGGGGTGGGTGAGTGGAAGGTCAATCTGGACTGGCCACAAATGACCCGGGGCCAGCACAGAATGACCCCAGGGTAAAATCCAGCAAGGGGTGGGCAGTGTGACGCTGTTACACCGACGTGAAGTGACAAGGGGGAAGAGACCAGGGGATCACAGCGAGGTTTATGGTCATCTTCGCTGATGTCAGAACCAATCCAGCCCTGCCTGTGAGGGAAAGCTTTGCATTGCAGATGTACAGCATTAGCATGCATGCTCACACAGCGTCTTAGGGTGTCGAGAGCCTGGTTTGCGTGGTATTGTTGGTGTTGGAGTTCTTCAGTTTAATTAATGCCCTTTCTGCTTCTTTTCTGGAAAGCGTCATTTGATGAAAAAAAAAGGAAGTGTGTGGAGGAGGGAGGAGGGGTGAAAATGGACTGGGGGGTAGGGGGTGTGGAGGTGTGGGGGAGGAAGGGGTCAAGGGGCATATTAGTGTGAAAAGGAAAATGCTCAACTATAGCAGTCTTTATTGTTGCTCAGTATATCTTTGAGGTATGTTCATCAGAGATCATTCAAGGTTCCTTTTAAAGACACCACAAAGAGACAGCAATTCAAAAGCTGAATTTCTGTGTGTCACTTTGTGTATACATGTGTGTGTGTGTTTCTCTCTCTCTCTCTCTCTCTTTCTCTCTCTCTCTGTGTACATGGATACATTACATGCATGTATTAATTTATCTGTGGCACCATGTTTGTGTAAACAAACTTTGATCCTCCAGTTTCTTGACTCGCCTACTTTCTGTGTATAGTCCTGTGTGTTGTCAAGTATTTAGACTGAACTGATACGTGGTCCTGTTTTTTAAGTGCACCAGGTGGTTCTGTTCTTCAAGTGCACCACTTAATTGTTGATGCCACAAAACATACATCTCTCTCTCTCTCTTCTCTCTCTCTCTCTCTCTCTATATATATATATATATATATATACACACACATAGAGATGGATCTTGCCACCCCAACGCCCCTCCCTCTCCTCCCATGCACTTTCTCTTTCACTGTTCAAACCACTTTGAATGACAAAAACAAGAACTAAGAAAAAGAAATCTAAGAAAGAAATAGAGCTGAAAGTTGATAGTGACTGCACGCTCTTCTCAGTTTAATGGTTGTTTTTTATTTGTTTATTGTTGTTGCTGTTGACAACATGTGCACGTTCAGCCATTGTGTGCTTGCTTTTTATCACTCTTTCATGTTTTTCTATTGTGTCTTTTTCCTGTTTGATATATAAAGATATAGAAAATTGTAGATAAAGAAGGTAGACAGGCAGGTGGATATTATTATGCTCTCTCTTACTTCCCCCTCTTTTGTATTGTGTACAGTAACCACACACACACACACACACACACACACACACACACACACACACACACACACACACACACACACACACACACACACACACACACTCATGACAAATGTGTGAGAGAGTGTTCAGTGTAGGTAGCCCTAGGTTGTAATGGATAGTCCTGTCTGTCAGGGACACACACACACACACACACACACACACACACACACACACACTCACTCACTCACTCACTGACACTCGCACTCTCCTCTCCCTCCCTCTCTCTCTCTCTCACTGGTCACCTCTTGTGCTGTTACAAACATGTCAGGGTCGGGATTCCTATACATCACTGCCTTGTAAGACACATAAGATACAGACCTGGATGACAGACATATATATATATATATATATATATATATATATATATATATAGATCTATGGAGACAGACAGGGTGACCATGGACAGGACAAACACCATGAGGGGCCAGGGGCTGTCTCCCCCTCACACAGACAGACAGACAGACAAACAGACACTGTTTTACTGTCCTTTCTCTCCCTCCTCTGTCTTGCTCTGTGTGGTGAATGGTGGGGAAGAGATGCTTTGGGAAGAGAGGTGGTGGAGGGGGGAGGTGGAGGCAAGCTGGTGGGGGTGGGTGGAGGGAAGTGTTGGGAGAGGTGTTGGGGGGGGGGGGGGGGAAGGGACAGTGTGTGTGTGGTAGTGTTTTTTTGGGGGGATAGTGGGTGGTGATGGTGTTTCTAGGCGGGGGACAGTGGATAAGGGAGGTGTTCAGGGGGAGGGGATGTTGGGTGGTAGTGGTGTTGGGGAGCCTGGGGGGGACAGTGGGTGGTAATGGTGTTGGGTAGTTGGGGGGCGGGGGGGGGGGGGGCAATGGGTGGTAATAGTGTTGGGGGGTAAGGGACAGTGGGTGGTAGCGGTGTTGGGTAGCTGGAGGGGGGGAAGGGGGGGGGGGGCAGTGGGTGGTAATGGTGTTGGGTAGCTGGGGGGGACAGTGGGTGGTAATAGTGTTGGGGAGGGGGGAGGGACAGTGGGTGGTAGTGGTGTTGGGGGGAAGGGACAGTGGGTGGTAATGGTGTTGGGGGGGAAGGGACAGTGGGTGGTAGTGGTGTTGGGGGGGGAGGGACAGTGGGTGGTAGTGGTGTTGGGGGGGAAGGGACAGTGGGTGGTAGTGGTGTTGGGGGGGGAAGGGACAGTGGGTGGTAGTGGTGTTCGGGGGGGAGGGACAGTGGGTGGTAGTGGTGTTGGGGGGGAAGGGACAGTGGGTGGTAGTGGTGTTGGGGGGGGAAGGGACAGTGGGTGGTAGTGGTGTTGGGGGGGGGAGGGACAGTGGGTGGTAGTGGTGTTGGGGGTGAAGGGACAGTGGGTGGTAGTGGTGTTGGGGGGGAGGGACAGTGGGTGGTAGTGGTGTTGGGGGGGGAGGGACAGTGGGTGGTAGTGGTGTTGGGGGAGGGGGAGGGACAGTGGGTGGTAGTGGTGTTGGGGGGGGGGAGGGACAGTGGGTGGTAGTGGTGTTGGGGGGAAGGGACAGTAAGTGGTAGTGGTGTTGGGGGGAAGGGACAGTAAGTGGTAGTGGTGTTGGGGGGGGGGGGGTAGAGGGGGGTGCAGTGGGTGGTAATAGTGTTTGGGGGGTGTGGGGGGAAGGGACAGTGGGTGTTGTTGGAGGAGAGACAGTGGGTGGTATGTGTGGGGGGAGGAACAGTTGTTGGTGTTGGGGTGTGGGAGGGGCGGGGGGGTGGACAGTAGGTGGTGATGGTGTTGGGGGTGGGGGTGGGGGACGTGTGTAGTAGTGGTGTTGGTGTTGGGAAGAGAGACAGCAGCTGGTAGTGGTGTTGGGAGGAGGGACAGTGGATGGTGGTGGGGTGGGGTGGTAATGTTGGTTTTGTGATGTGGTGGGGCGGGGTGGGGTGGTAATGTTGGTTTTGTGAGGGGGACAGTGGGTGGTGGGTGGGTGGGGTGGTAATGTTGGTTTTGTGAGGGGGACAGTGGGTGGTGGTGGGGCGAGGTGGTAATGCTGGTTTTGTGAGGGGGACAGTGGGTGGTGGTGGGGCAGGTTGGTAATGCTGGTTTTGTGAGGGGGACAGTGGGTGGTGGTGGGGCGAGGTGGTAATGCTGGTTTTGTGAGGGGGACAGTGGGTGGTGGTGGGGCAGGGTGGTAATGCTGGTTTTGTGAGGGGGACAGTGAGTGGTGGTGGGGCAGGGTGGTAATGCTGGTTTTGTGAGGGGGACAGTGGGTGGTGGTGGGGCAGGGTGGTAATGCTGGTTTTGTGAGGGGGACAGTGGGTGGTGGTGGGGCAGGGTGGTAATGCTGGTTTTGTGAGGGGGGCAGTGGGTGGTGGTGGTATTGGGTTAGAGAGAGAGAGATTAGGGGTGTGTGAGGGTGGAGTAAGGAAGAAGAACACTGCTGTTTTTGATGATTACTATAATATTTGCTTCCGTTGAATGTTAATGTGCATGTGTGAGTGGTTTTTGTGGGGATTTGCAGGGTTTTGTGTGCGTGTGCATGCTTGCATATCTTTGAAAAAGAAAACCTGGAATGATGAAGAGAGTGACATGACAGTGAGTAAACACAATTCCATTGCTTCTGTCCATCTTTTTTCACTGTTATTATCCTGAAGAATAAATTGTGTGTTTGTCGGTCGGTACACCTGCCTGTGAAGTCCTGCCATAAAATTGCCCCCTCCTCTCCTCTCTGCCCACCTGCCCCTCACAGCATTGTTTATGGTCTGATGTTGTCCTTTGAAGTAGCTGTTTGATGTGACTGGTGGTAAGGTTGAGAAGGGGGGAAACAGGGGGGGCAGGAGACCCTCAACTGGCACAGGTCAAGAGGTTCAGGAGAGTGAGTGTGGACTGCAAGGTGTTTGTATGGTAGGATTGGTTCAGTACCTGACTCTTGTCATCCCGGTCTCATCTCAGGGAGGTTTCACGGGGCTTTCATATTGAAGTCTTGATTCCATGCCCTTAACCATGGACCAAGTGTGGGGGGTCGGGTGGAGGGTGGGGGGTCATGAAAAACAGTCATGAAAAACCCACTCGTGCTTATGAGTGAACATGGGAGTCGCAGCCCACGAACATCTACAAAAAAAAAAAGTAAAGAAATAAAGATGAAAAATTCCTTTCCCTCTCCCATCTCCTCCCGTTTCTCATCTGATCACTCACGCATACAACACACACACACACACACACACACACACACACACACACTACGCACACGCATAAAAAAAAACCCACAAACACCTACACACACATACTCTCCCCCCCATTCCCTCCAACACCCACACACAATCCCACACAAATACCTACAGGTCATCGCCTTGACAAGAACAGGTTACAGGAGGTTCAGTTTGGGTGTTATGCACTGAAGAAGTGCTAAGGCAACAGCAGGTGACAGGTGTATACATCACAACTTTTTATCCTTCTAGTGACTTGGTGATTTCACAATGCCTTTGAAGAGAGAGAGAGAGAGAGAGAGAGAGAGAGAGAGAGAGAGTTTTTTTCAGTCTGCAAAGTGCAGATGAATTACAGGAAGCACCCCCTGACTTGAAAGAAAGATCTGCACATGACATGCACTGGATTATGATGGATCACTCAGTTCTGAACTCAGCTGCTAAAACATGTCTTAGCCCTGTTAAGCTTGTGTGTGTGTGTGTGTGTGTGTGTGTGTTTGTGTGTGTTGTCTGTATGTCTGTGTGTGTGTGTGTTAGTGTGTGTTGTTGTTTGTGTGTGTGTGTGTGTGTGTGTGTGTGTGTGTGTGTGTGAGGGGTCTGGAGAGACTGAATGATGTGTATTGCTGTGGTCTCCCACCTGTCTGAATGCCTTCAGTTTTGACAGGAATGAAACGACAGTTGCAACAGTTGAGTGGGTAAAGCATTGGACTTTTAACTCACTCAGTACGGCCAGTCCTCTCTTCTCCTCTACACAGATCCCTCGAATGTCAAGTGGGTGTCTGAATGACCCAACCTTTAGCTTCCGTCGTCAGAATTGTGGTATTCTTTGTCAACATTCACCTCTTCAGTATAAGAGCCTTTCGATTGCAATATTTTGATGGCGGTAATTGGGGTGAAACGCTGTTAACGTCGTCTCTTTCGCCGTTCGTATGGAGAGAGTTAATCTGAGGGCACTGGGTTTGAATCAAGGTCATGATGCCTGGTGGGTTAAGGGTGAAGATTTTTCTGATCTGTCAGGTCAACAGATGTGCAGACCTGCTAGTCCCTGAACCCTCTTTGTGTGTATATAATATGCCTGCACAAGATCAAACACACACATTAAAGATCCTGTATTCCAGGCCAACAGATACATACATGAACAGACCTGCTAGTGCCTGAACCCTCTTCATGTGTATTTCTAGACATGCAGAAGATGAAATATGCTTTCGCTGGGTTATTGAAACCATCAGAACATGTCCATGCACACACCCCCTTGAACAGGATATGGCTGCCAACATAGCAGGGGTAAAAACCGCCATGTAGGTGAAACTAAAAGCCTCCGTGCACAGTATATAACGAGTGAACATGAGAGTTGAAGCCCAGAAACGCAGAAGGAGAAGGAAAAGCAAAAGGCATGAAACTTTAAAAATAGTGTGAGTCAGACAGAGGAAGGAGGAGCAGGGGGTGGGCTTATGGTGAAATAGGTGTCATTGGGTGTCAGAAATTGAGGTTTTCCAGCAGGTGGGGTCACCCTTTGTGAGAAACTTTCAAAATCTGTTTCATGAAATATCCCTGATTTTTTTTAATTTTTTTTTTTAAAGGTCACAGTGAAGAGATGCCCAGTCTGCCAGGAGCACTGGTTTGTATGGAGTGCCCCTGATTTCCACACATGAGATGCACCAGATTATAAAGAACATAAATTCATAATTCATAGTTTACCAGCTGATATGAAGAGGGGGGGGGGGAGATTACAAATTGTCATCAATTCCTCTAATAATAATATTAAAAATAATTTATTTATCTTTACAAAAATATATGTTGTGTGTGTGTGTGTGTGTGTGTGTTTGTAAGAGAGAGGGAGAGAGGGATCTAGAGAAATAGAGCATTGTCTGATGCCTGAGTCTTCATCTGTCTAGTACATGTGTGTTTTGTTGCCAGGAACAGAGCAAATGATGTGAGACTGAAGACAAAGGGAGGGATGAGCAGGAGGCATGTGAAGAACATGTCACATGGCATCAATAATTGAAGAGGTTTTTTTCCTACAGGTGTGGTCCCCATTTGTGAGAGAGTTTCACTGATTTTTTATTTTTTTTTTTTTAAAAGCAAAAAGACAGTCCATACCAGAGACTTCATTAGCTGCTCTGTGTGTGTGTGTGTGTGTGTGTGTGTGTGTGTGTGTTTATGTATATATGCATGTGTAACTATATGTGCACATGTTTGCATTCATGTATATGCACGCTTGTTTGCATGCATGGTGTGTGTGTGTGTGTGTGTGTGTGTGTGTGTGTGTGTGTGTGTGTGTGCGTGCACATGCATGAACATGTGTATGATAGGAATGGATTCAAAGCGACGGAGCATCACCTGATAACAGTCTTGACCAGTGTAGCCTCTCAGTTTTGCCAGGAACAAAGTGATTAGTATTAAACTTCAACAAGTTACTGAGACAGACAGGCAGAGGGAGGAGGGATCAGACTGTTGGAGAAGCACGTGTCACTGGGAGTCAATAATTGAAGACGTTTTCCAGCAGGTGTGGTCTCCCTCCTTCATGAGAGCGTTTCAAACTTGTGTCACTGAATGTACATGATTTTGTGTGGTTTCCCTTCATCGTGAGCAAGTTTGAAACTGTGTCACGAAATAGTTTTTTTTTTTTTTTTTTTTTTTGTCTGTAAGGTAACAGTGAACACAGTGCCCAGTTAAACAGAAGAAAAATTGTTTCAATTGTTTGAATCATGATTTAAGATTAAGAAAGTCTTGAATGTATACAAAAACAACAACTCTACACACACACACACACACACACACACACACACACACACACACACACACACACACACACAACTCTTAGAATTATGTGTGCGCACACACACACATACATGTATACACATGAGCACGCACGCACACACACACACACACACACACACACACACACACACACACACACACACACACACACACACACACACACACACACACAGACTGACTCATATGGTGTTGATGACATAACATCAGTCCCAAGCTCTGCTTCCACTCTCAGGGACATAAAAAATGCAGCCCTTCATCATCAAACCTTCAGACATATCCCACTTACATCTTCACACTGCTACGCCCACATTGATTATATGGGGAAACAGTATCAGCAGACCACGTAAGTTAGAAACTTTATATATACACACAGGCGTGGTGAAATTGACCGGAAAGAATCGATAGAAGCTGTGAAGTGTCAAGGTCGCGCTCATCCACAAACAAGAGCAAAAGCAAGAATACCACTCTGTGGTGCAGAAAAAAAAATGTGTGTGTTTGCTGATTGGGGACAGTGTTTTAAATGACCTGTCTTTCCATTTCAGTGGAGTCACTACAGCATAGCATCACTTACTTGGCTTCTTTTATCTCTATATAAATTTGCGTGTTCAGTGGTGGACAAAACTGATAATAACTTGATGCTGCTAAAAATAAGGAAACATGTACTTGTGTATGCTTAAAACTTAGCTCACAGGAATGCATGCTGGAAAACTGAGCAGACAGCGAAGTGAAATCCACACCAGACCACAACATACATCAGGAATACAAGACTTGAAAATGCCATGTGATATTTACCAGTGGGTTCGTCCTAATGACAGTTACATTGATTCAGGTTTGATGTCGACTCCCACCTCAGGTAATATGGCCAGTGGGGATTAAAAACCACTTCCAGTTACTTGGGGAAAGGGAGAGGACGGGTCTATCCAACACTACACTGATACCACCAGAATGACAACAGGTTAAGATAGGCAGTGAAAACATCAGTTTTGATGTTTTGATGTCTGGGATTCAAACTCATCATTTTGAATGCCAGCTCTGCCCTCTACCAACTGAGCCAACAAGACGTTCCCTTCCATACGGTGGAGTGGAAAGTTGTTAATGATTGTCTGTTTGGTTTTTTGCCACCCTCATCCTACGTCTATATGATTGAATCAGAACCTTTTGCGTAATTTTTTTTTTTGCCACTCTCTGATAATCAAAACAGAACCTTTCGCATTATTATGTTCCCTGCATGTTAATACCTAATGTGTTTGGTTTTTTTTTTTTTTGGGGGGGGGGGGGGGGGGGGTGTCATGTTCTGATTGATAAAAACAGAAGAAAAATTTCCCGCAGTGTTCTTAGCGTGTTGAATTCAATTGACGCAGCTAAGACCCAAACATATAGTATTCATCAGGTATGCTGAAGAGGTGAAGACTTGGTTGAGTTGTTAATGTCCGTGATACAATCACTGACAGTGACGGCACTCCACTCCCTCAGCTGCAAGCAGCTTCAGGCAAAGAGTCTGTATCTTGCTGTGTTTTGTACTTGATGACTTGATGGTATCAAGAGAGATGGTGGAGGGAAGGGATAGCAGTGCTAGGTATGTTTCATTGTGAGTTTCATTTACATCAGTGAAATAACTTGGAGTCAAAGGAATTCAATTTTACATGACCTGCAGTGATGCTCCATTTACTTCTGTGGCAAAATAATGTCATTGTGAATATGCTGGTCATCAAAGGGTTTTTAAGAGTTTCTTTCTTTTTTCTTTTTTTTTTTTAGTTGGGTCAATTTTTATGTAAAGCACAAAGATCTTAAGAATAACCTGAACATGTACACACTTGTGTGTTTGAGATCCTCAAGTTTGTTCGTAAACATTTTTTTTCTCTTTTTGACTTGTAATTGAGGCACAGCAGGTCTACTGTTTCAGGTATATGTGGGAATGTGCGCAGATCACACACACACACACACACACAAACACACACACACACACACACACACACACACAAACATGCACATGCACATGCACATACACTTGCTTGTGTGTGTGGCTGTGTGCATATGCATGTGTATGTGTGTGTGTGTGCGTGTGCGCGCATGCACATGTTTGTGTGTATGTTTGTGCATCCATGTCTGTCACAAAGTGGGAGATAGAGGCAGGGGTTCAGGGGAGAGAAGGGGCTAGTTAAGGGTGTGCAGTTGCACTCAACACTGCAGTGCATTGAGAACTGCTATGTACACACACACACACACACACACACACACACACACACACACACACACACACACACACACCCACACACACACACACCCCTACCCCTACCTGCAGTTATAAGACAAGGACAGACAGAGGAGCTGTGGGTGGTGTGGGGGAGGGTGGGGCAACAGACAGCTATCAGCACTGTGACAGGCAGACAGACCGACAGACAGACACTGTGACAGACAGATACTGTGACAGGCAGACAGACCGACAGACAGACACTGTGACAGACAGACACTGTGACAGACAGA
This sequence comes from Babylonia areolata, assembly GCF_041734735.1. NCBI lineage: Eukaryota > Metazoa > Mollusca > Gastropoda > Neogastropoda > Buccinidae > Babylonia > Babylonia areolata. Next base: position 42,768,586 of record NC_134884.1, read on the forward strand.
TACTGTGACAGGCAGACAGACCGACAGACAGACCGACAGACAGACACTGTGACAGACAGACACTGTGACAGACAGATACTGTGACTGGCAGACAGACCGACAGACAGACACTGTGACAGACAGACACTGTGACAGACAGATACTGTGACTGGCAGACAGACCGACAGACAGACACTGTGACAGACAGACACTGTGACAGACAGATACTGTGACAGGCAGACAGACCGACAGACAGACACTGTGACAGACAGACACTGTGACAGACAGACACTGTGACAGACAGACACTGTGACAGACAGATACTGTGACAGGCAGACAGACTGACAGACAGACACTGTGACAGACAGACACTGTGACAGACAGACACTGTGACAGACAGATACTGTGACAGACAGACAGACCGACAGACAGACACTGTGACAGACAGATACTGTGACAGGCAGACAGACCGACAGACAGACACTGTGACAGACAGATACTGTGACAGGCAGACAAACTGACAGACACTGTGACAGACCAACTGAGACTGACTGACATTTTGACAGACCAACAGACAGACCAAGCAGATCCACTGGGTGTCACCCGAAGGCTGCCTGTCCAGGCATGCCCCCATACCCTCTTGTTATTAGCTCAGGGTTCAAAACAGGTTTTTAAAAGTTTTTATGTATTTCAAAAACAAAAGCAACCCCCTCCACCCCCCCCCCCCCCCCCCCCCCCAAAAAAAAAGGAAAAAAAAAGAAAAAATAGAGACACCTTTTTGTAAGTCCTCAAAAGTCTTGAAGAAAACATTTGTTGTAAAAGGTTTTAATTATGCCTCCGTTCTGTTAAAACAAAAGATAATGCATTGTTTCTGTCGGTGATAAAGTGCAGTGGGGAATTGTTGCACCTGTATTTAAATTTGAAAGTAAATAATGATAAAAAAAAACAACAACCCAAAAACAACAACAGCTGATTCTGAAAGGATTTTTCCCAATTGAGATTGCAGTTATGAAGCAGAGGACAGTTCTTGCGAAAGAGCAGAAGGCTGTTCTCAGAACACTGCGCTTTTCATCCTGGTTTCTGATGTGACAGTTAAAAAAAAAATTGTTGGTCATTGTTTTAAAGATTGTTGGCCATTGTTTGAAAGGTTTGAAAAAAGTTTTTAAATTCTGTGATTAAAATCCTGTTTGATGGCTATGGTGGCTGTATTGTTGGGAGTGCTGGATTCTGTTTTCAGCGCACGGTATGGGTTTTGAAGGCGTAGGTTTTTCCAACCTCCCAGGTCAACATGAGTGCTGTGCCTGAACCCTTCTCATGTGTGTGTATCAAATATTCATGTTAAAGATCCTGTAATCCATGTCCGCATTTGGTGGGTTATGGAAACATGAACATACCCAGCATGTACACCCCTGAAATAGGAGTAAGGCTGCATAAATGGTAGGGTAAAAACTGTCCTACACGTAAAAGCCCACCTGTATATATATAAGAGTGAATGAGTTGCAGACCACGAGCAGCAGAGGAAGATGACAAAGAAACGTGTTTGAAGCATGTGGACCAATATAGCAGGCCCAGTGAGGGGGGTAAGGGGGGGAGGAGGAAGAGGACAGCGCAGAGCTAGGAAGAAAGGGGGGTCGGGGTGGGGGTTGGGGGTGGGGGGGTTCAGGGAGTATTGACACCTCTAGCTCTCTTCTTTGTCCCCTTGGCAATTTTTTGCCTTCCCCCTTCCTGAGATCAACATTGTCCTCAGATAAACACCTGCTTCTTCTGGGAGGGTTGGTGGAGGGGGAAGGGGGGGAAAGGGAGGTGTGTTTTTTCAGGGTGGTGGTGGTAGTGGTAGTGAGAGAGAAATGTCCGTGCATTTTGGTGCATACATTCACATTCACCTGAAATGGCATACATGTGCATGTGTGTGTGCACAAATGGAAATGCACACACATACATGCATGCGTCCACACACACACACACACACACACATGCACACACCATCTTACAAACACAACACAGACTCACTGTCTCACATATCTGTTGCCTCAAAATATTTTATTTTAAGGTTCCTGTAGACTTCATATTTAAATAATTATATAGAATTAAGATATAAGTTATGGTTAATGTTCAACAATGTTTATTCTGTAAAGAAAAGAAAAAAGATACATGTATAGATGAGAGGTTTATTGCAGGCCAGTTTGTAATACAACTGTACGGAAGACAGGAATGAAGCAAATGGAAGAAGTGAGCAGTACATGCATGGGAATGATTGAACTGCCTGTTCAGCTAGCTGCTGCCCTTCACCCCTCCTTCCATTGGCGAACTCCAACATGGCAAGCGCTCCCATGGAGGCCAAAAGAAGTGCTTCAAAGACACTCTGAAAGCTTCTCTGAAGGCCTTCAACATCAGCCATGACACATGGGAGCTGAATGCAATGGACAGACCAAAGTGACGTTCAGCTGTCCACAAAGGCGCCAAATCCTGTGAGGCCAACAGAATTGCTGCAGCAGTGCAACGCAGACAGGCCAGGAAAAGCAGTGCCAGCAAGTCCCCGACAGCCGCCACCATCCCCTGTCCACACTGTGTCAGAACCTTCCGGGCGCGGATTGGCCTGACCAGTCATCTGCGCACCCACAGAGCCCAACCCACCATCCCCCAGGATGACTAGATGGTCCCCGTTGATCCCAACAGATGAACCACACACCCGGTCCTCATACCACACACTTCATGTACACACAACACACACACACATTACCTGTAAAGGCTCTGCAGATAATATTCTGTGAGGTTTTTTTTTGTGTTTTTTTTAAAATAAATAAAGTAGGATACAATTTGCCGCAGTTTATAGCAAGAGAGTGAAAAATCAGATACTGTATACATGTAAATTCGACAAGTCATTTTCTTTATTGAAAAAAAGTCCAAGAAAAGCATCACATCAGCCAATACTGTTTCATTGTTATAGTTTGTTTGAAGACAGGTGGAAGAAAAGAACAACAACAACAACAAAAAAAAAAAGCACTTTCCTGAAGTTTGTGAATTGATAGTTTTTCAGTTTCAGTTTCAGTAGCTCATGGAGGCGTCACTGCGTTCGGACAAATCCATATACGCTACACCACATCTGCCAAGCAGATGCCTGACCAGCAGTGTAACCCAATGCGCTTAGTCAGGAGGCCTTGAGAAAAAAACAAATAACAAAAAAACACACCAAAAACCCCCCACAAACAAACAAACAAAAAAAAATTGATAGCACATAATGTAATGACCCTCTCCCCAGCCACTTCTCTTCCCTCAACCCCCCAACCAGACAGCAACAACAAAAATAATTGCAGTAACAAGAAGAAGAAAAACAACAAACGTTTGCGTCGATGTTTGCTATAGCACTAGCAGACTGATATGAAAAGAGAAGAAACAAGGGAGTGAGGTTTGTTGTGTTTTTGTTTTTTTAATTTTTTGTTTATTTAAAAAAAAAGTTGTATACAAACCAAGGGTAGGCTGCCAAGACTTGACCAGTGCGATTTTTTTTTTTTTTTTTTGCATTGGTCAGACATGTGTGCATCAGTCCACACTGCTTGACACAGAAGGTGGTAGAATGGTAAAGACGCTTGTCTGCCAATACAGTGTCCGCCGGGGTCTGTGTTTTAATCTTACTCATGCACTTCCTCCCAAGTTTGACTGGAAAATCAAACTGAGCATCTAAAGTAATCCATTGGATGAGACGATAAGCAAAAGTCCCATGTACAGCACTCACTTGGTGCACTGAAAAGAACCCATGGCAACGTGATTGTTGTCCTCTGGCAGAATTCTGTTGAAGAAATCCACTGATACATGTAGTTACAAAAAACCCCACAAAAACAAACAAACAAACAAAAAAAAACCTAAAAAATTTGCATACATTCAAGTCCTAAGATTGTTAGGACGTGCTGCTGGTCAGGCATCTGCCTAGCAGATGTGGTGTAGCGTATAATTATATAGAGTTGCCCAAATGCAGTGACACCTCCTTGAGAAACTGAAACAGCCGCCTCCTTGATTCTGAAACTGTTGTGTGTTGCAGGGGTCCGATCCCCTGGTGCAGACTGCGCGTGGCAAGCTGCAGTCCCGCCGGTCCAAGCTCAACGAACAGATCAACAAGGAACTGCGCATGCGCACTGGGGCTGAGAACCTGTACAGGTAGTGTGTGTGTGTGTGTGTGTTGTGAGCACGCATGTTTTGTTTATTGTTCATTTACTTTTTGTGTGGGTGTGGGTGTGTGAGTGCATGTATGTGTGTTCTGTGAACCTTGTTAATTGGCAATTGAAATTGATTCTGATTGTGATTCATACATTTGCTTGCATGCATAAATTTATTATAAATTTCTAATTTTTATGTATGTGTGTGTTTTAATGCCATTCACTGTTTTTGGAACCAGTGAAAGGATTTCATAGTGAACCATGCTAGTATTACCACAGCACCGTGATTGTTTTGGCCTGCTGTTGGAACATGAAGCAAACTCCATGTACGGAAGGTGGAAAGTGTGTAAACACAGAGCATTTGTTTCTTGAGCAAATTGAAACAAAACCTGGCTGATTGTGCATGATCAGTTGTGGGAGTTGATGTGCACAACAGCCAAATGATCGGAGCATTGCATTTTGAATTCTGGGGTTCTGGGTTCAGATTGATTTATCCATGACAGGTAGTTATAAAGGTGGAAATTGTCTTTTCTTTTCTGCAGTCTCCTAGGTCAACATATGTACAGACTTGCTGATGCCTTCATCACCCTTGTTTGTATTTATGTACATATATATATGGGATCAAATACGCATGCTTAACACCTCATAATCCAGAGGGCTGGATGAAAAAAAGCATTGTCTTGCTTACTATATTTTCCTCAAAAAATATAACTTATTCTGTTCAGTTATTAATGTCAGTGTTTGGTAGGATACATGTACATACCAAGCATGCACACTCCTGAAAACCGAGTATGGCTGCCTAAACGACAAGGTAATAACGCTTAGAATTATACTATACAAGTGAACATGGGAGTGGCAACTGAAGAATGCAGAGAGAAGAAAGAAAATGTGGGAGCTGAAAGAGAAAACTCCAAATACCAAATTTAATGGCTGACTGTTTACAGCAACAGTGAACAAAGAAGAGAATGCAAGGCTATTAAACTGCAGCATGCCTAATCTTAAATGTTAAGTAACTACCACTGGTGAAGGTGATCAATAGAATTAATGATGGTAAAGATCAGAAACTGCAGCCAGCTCAGTCATTTAAGTGATTACCAAAATGCAAGGCCAGGTGTGCTCATTGAATACATCTGCTTCGTTGACTTGGGTCACTTAAATAAATTGGGTATGTGGTGTGTGCACATTGTATGCAATTGGTTTGTGTGTGTGTGTGTGTGTGTGTGTGTGTGTGTGTGTGTGTGTGTGTGTGTGTGTGTTCTTGTTGGTCAGTGGCTAATTGATCAATGACAGAATTGCTTATCCTTCAAATGAGATTGGGGATATTTTTAAGGCAGAGAAATAAAACAAACAGTACTGGTACATAGTTCACATTGATTACAGACATGTAAATGATTTAGGTAAATTGAAAGATCAGATTATTTTGAATGATTGACAAGAAGGCTAAATTAATGGACAATTTTGCCTCGTTCTTTTCTGTTTATTTTATTTTATTTTAATGAATGAATGAAGGAACAATTGAATGATGGAGGGATCAGACAGCAGTTGCTTATTGATTTCCTGCTTGCTTGCTTGCTTGCCCTCACTCATTTCATTGACTGGCAAAGTTTGTGAGTGAATGCTAGTGAGTTACTGAGTTGACTGGCGAGTTGGTCCATGATGTATTGGTGATGGAAAGGTGTGTCAGTCTTGGATTGCTTGGCTGTTTTCTGATTGGCTTGTTAACTGTTAGGTTGGTTGGTTGGTTCAGTTTTGTCTGGTTGGGTGCCAGTTTACTGATTGAACAAAGGTTGGTTGGTTGGTATTCATGTCTGATTGGTTGCTCGGTTTGTGAGGAAGCTTTGGCCTTTGTCAGAACGTTGGCCTCTTGTGGCCGGCAACATGCATTGCCCCCACAGGTTTTAAAAGCGTTCAGAAATGACATGCCTTTTTAAAGTTTCTCCGGTGTTTTTAAAAAAATGACCCAGGTTGGTAAAAGTTTGAAATTTTGGCTTTCTGTACTGAACCCCCCTCCCCTTCCCCTCCTTACAGATCATTTCAGTTGGTGATCAGAAAAAAGTTCCTTTTGAATTTGAATTTAAAGGGGAAATAATGATTTAAAAACGAGAAAATAATCTGGAAAGGAACTTTCCAACTGAGGAAAATAATGACTTAAATAAAATGAAAAATTGAATCCAGAAAGGAACTTTCAAACTGAAATGACAGTTATCATTAATGTAGTATTCAGGGTGTATAGGTTTGCACTCAAAATATTGTGCTTTCATCTGGATTCCGGATGTGATGGCTGAAAATGTTTGGCCTTTGAGGCTTTAAAAGTTTTTAAAGGGTTTTTAATTTTGTGATTTAAAACCTGTATGAACCCTGAACATTAACATGATGTGATGTGATGTGATGAGTGGTGTGACATTATGATGTTGACTTGATGTGATGTATTTTGTGACATGATATGATGTTGACACGTGTAATGTGAAATGTAATGTTGACGTGACATGATGTGACATAGGATGTTGACATGATGTGGCATAGCATGTGTAATGTGACATGATGTGTAAACGTGATTTTGACATAATGTGATGTGACGTGTGATGTGACATGATGTTGACATGATGTGATGTGTAATGCGACTTGATGCGACATGATATGACATGTGATGTGACATATGACATGTGGTGTGACAGGATATGATGTTGACGTCATGTGTAACGTGACCTGATATAATGCTGGTGTGATGTGACGTGCGATGTACACGACATCCGTTGACGTGCTGTGGTGTGTGATGTGACATGACATGATGTGTGACGTGACGTTGACGTGATGTTTTCAGGGCGACAGGCAACAAGAAGCTGCGGGAGCAGGTGGCCGTGGAGTTGTCCTTCTTCAACTCCAACATCCAGCTGCTGAAGGAGGAGCTGTGCGAGATGAACAGCTCTGTGGAGGTCTACCAGCACGACAAGTCAGTGTCGGCCCTTGTGGGCCCTCCCTCCCTCCCTCCACCCCTCCACCCCCCCCCCCTCCCCCCAGGCCTTGTCTCTCTCACTGCTCTGTCTGTCTGTTTCTCTGTCACTGTCTTTCTTAATCACTGCTCTGTCTGTCTGTTTCATATTATTTCCCTGTCTCCCTTTCTGAGTGTTCTGTCTGTTCCTCTCTTTCTCTTTCTCTCTCTCTCTCACTGTTCTCTCTGTCCTTCTCTTTCTCTGTCCCTGTCTCTCTTTCTCACTGTTCTGTCTGTCCCTCTCTTTCTCTGTCCCTGTCTCTCTTTCTCACTGTTCTGTCTGTCCCTCTCTTTCTCTTTCTCACTGCTCTGTCTGTCCCTCTCTTTCTCTGTCCCTGTCTTTCTCACTGCTCTGTCTGTCCCTCTCTTTCTCTGTCCCTGTCTCTCTTTCTCACTGCTCTGTCTGTCCCTCTCTTTCTCTGTCCCTGTCTCTCTTTCTCGCTGTTCTGTCTGTCCCTCTCTTTCTCTGTCCCTGTCTCTTTCCCACTGTTCTGTCTGTCCCTCTCTTTCTCTGTCCCTGTCTCTCTTTCTTACTGTTCTGTCTGTCCCTCTCTTTCTCTGTCCCTGTCTCTCTTTCTCACTGTTCTGTCTGTCCCTCTCTTTCTCTGTCCCTGTCTCTCTTTCTCACTGTTCTGCCTGTCCCTCTCTTTCTCTGTCCCTGTCTCTCTTTCTCACTGTTCTGCCTGTCCCTCTCTTTCTCTGTCCCTGTCTTTCTCACTGTTCTGTCTGTCCCTCTCTTTCTCTGTCCCTGTCTCTCACTGCTCTGTCTGTCCCTCTCTTTCTCTGTCCCTGTCTTTCTCACTGTTCTGTCTGTCCCTCTCTTTCTCTGTCCCTGTCTCTCTTTCTCGCTGTTCTGTTTGTCCCTCTCTTTCTCTGTCCCTGTCTCTCTTTCTCACTGTTCTGCCTGTCCCTCTCTTTCTCTGTCCCTGTCTCTCTTTCTCACTGTGCTGTCTGTCCCTATCTTTCTCTCTCTTTCTCACTGCTCTGTCTGTCCTTCTCTTTTTCTGTCCCTGTCTCTCTTTCTCACTGTTCTGCCTGTCCCTCTCTTTCTCTGTCCCTGTCTTTCTCACTGTTCTGCCTGTCCCTCTCTTTCTCTGTCCCTGTCTCTCTTTCTCACTGTTCTGTCTGTCCCTCTCTTTCTCTGTCCCTGTCTCTCTTTCTCACTGTTCTGTCTGTCCCTCTCTTTCTCTCTCTTTCTCACTGCTCTGTCTGTCCCTCTCTTTCTCTGTCCCTGTCTCTCTTTCTCACTGCTCTGTCTGTCCCTCTCTTTCTCTGTCCCTGTCTCTCTTTCTCACTGTTCTGTCTGTCCCTCTCTTTCTCTGTCCCTGTCTCTCTTTCTCACTGTTCTGTTTGTCCCTCTCTTTCTCTGTCCCTGTCTCTCTTTCTCACTGTTCTGTCTGTCCCTCTCTTTCTCTTTCTCACTGTTCTGTTTGTTCCTCTCTTTCTCTCTCTTTCTCACTGTGCTGTCTGTCCTTCTCTTTCTCTGTCCCTGTCTCTCTCTCTTACTGCTTTGTCCCTTTCTCACTCTTTCAATTTTTTTTTTCTCTCTCTACATCTCTTTCTCTTTTCTTGACAGGAATTGAACATTTTGAAATACCATTTTGAAAGTACTTTCAGTACCCTTGCCTGTCTAGACTTGTTAATGGCATCAGCAAATGAAAAGACTGTCAAAGATTTTGCTCTCCATCGGTATAAAGCACTCAAGAGGCAAACTGTATGTCAGTGATGAAGAGCAGTGTGAATGTGTGACTCTATACTAGGAGGCAAAATTGCACTGGCTCTTAGTGCTGCAGCCTTGTGGGCTAGTTGGCCTTTGGGAACCATCCCAACGCCGACTGCCCTAAAACCCTCTTGGCCGAGAGATTGGGGATGTGACTTGGGCAAGACTCTCTCCACTATAATCAAATTCTAGCCCAAATAGTCGGAACAGCAGTTGCCTCCTCTGCTGTTCAGATGGTCATAGTCAGACAGGACTGACTATCATATAATAATACAGTATTCCCCTTCTAAGGGGGCAATGGCCTGTATGAATGAACCATCTGTCTCAGTCTCTTTTTTTCCTTGTGGGTGGTACTCTTCCCCCCCCCCCTCCCAACCCCCTTTAGGTTCCTGGGTCTGGTGTTTTCTCTGCTTTGTGGCTCTGACCTTGTTGGTTGGTCTGCCCCAGTAGACACACACTCACACACACACACACACACACACACACACACACACACACACACACACACACACACACACAGACAACACACACACACACACACACACACACACACACACACACACACACACACACACACACACACACACATATTCTCTCTCTCTCCACCTGCACGCCCTCCCATTCACTCCCCCAACACCTCACCCTCCCAACATTCGATAAGTGTGTGTGTGTGTGTGTGTGTGTGCATTTGGCAATGGTGAAAAAAAGAAGCGTGGAATGGTAGTGGCCAGTATTGGAAAAGGTGATGTACAAGTTGTCTTTCCTTTTTCTGCAATAGTGGGCTTCAACTACCACATTTACTCATGGATAAGCAGGCTTTTATGTATGACCGTTTTTATCCCACTATGTAGGCAGCCACACTGTGTTTTCAGAGGAGCGCATGCTGGATATGTTCTTGTTTCCAAAACCCACCGAAGCTGACATGGATTTAAAGAAAATTTAACACCCACATTTTTTATCTTCTGCATGTGCTTACGCATGAAAGGGGTTAAGGAACTCGCAGGTCTGCACATCTCGTTCTGTTGACCTGAGAGATTGGAAAGATCTCCACCCCTTAAGGTAGCGCTAGGCGTAGATTTGGGGGTATTTTTGTTTCTCAACTTCTAAGTAATGTATCACTCTGAAATTTGGCACAAAGAGAGAAGACATCAAAGGTATGCCACACACCAATTGTTAAGTAAACAGCTTGACTAGAATTAAAGTTATGAATATTTTTAATGTTCTGAAGGGTAGCTCCATTTCGCAGACTAGATCTCATAGAAGCTGCCTCTCTGAGAAGTGTCTGATATAACAGAGTTTCACTTCAGTGACCAGAGAGTGCAATTAACACATGAAAGCTTTGGTAAAAAATTTATAATGTTCACTCACCACTCAATCAAAAAGGGTGTTTTTTCAGTCGCAATGACAGTTCACATCTCACACATGTAGCAAGTAAAGTAATTGAGATAGAATGTCCCTGATAGTCTTATTGCACTCAGCAGCCATTTTTACATTAGTACACAAAATTTGGTGTCATTATGCTGATGGGAAGTGTGTGTGTTTCGTTGCACAAATATGCAAGTCCACGAAAAATGAACGTTTTGAGAAAATTGCATTTAAAGTTTGGTCTTGTCTTTCCTAGTAGACCAAGGCACAAAACAGGTAAATTTATACACAATTTTTTTTTTCAGGTGTCTGTTCATAACATAAAAAGAAAACAAAAACAAAAAACAAAAAAGAAAACTGTTTTGGTGTTCAGAAGAGTCCTGCCCCATACAACTCTCCTCCTCGTTCACACCGCTCTTGACGTTCTCGATGCCGGATTGTCTCAATTTTTTGCCTCCTTCCTTTCTCTTTTCCTGATGTTTTTCTTGCTGCTGACTGCACTCTGGAAAAAAAAATTGGTATGTGTTTGTGTATACATGTATGGGAGAAGAAGAGAAAGGTGAGAGAGAGAGAGAGAGAGAATGTGTGTGAGAGTGACTTTTTTTTGGGGGGGTGGGGGGGGGCATGTACACACACACACACACACACACTATAAACATCCACACACTCCATCACACATGTAAATCACGGGAGAGGAAGAGAGAGAGAGAATGAATGTGCATGTGTGAGAAACTGACTTCACACACACACACACACATCTTCAACATCCAAACACTCCATCACACATGTAAACCAAGAGAGGGAAGGTGAGAGAGAGAGAGGCAGAGAAAGAGACAGAGGGTGGGGGAGGATGTCAGATAAACAAACTTACCGATTCATTGCATGACGGGCAGTGGAGTTTAGATGTCTTGTTTCGGTTTCCAAGGGGGGTGGGGGGGGGGTAGTGCTTGCCTTTGTCTGCAAAGTGCTGACTTGCTGAGCACTTTTCCCACCTCTCCGCCGCTTCCTAAACTTGTGGAGGGCCCTAACTTTAACTTTTCTTTCCTTTGTCATTCTTATCTTTTCAAAGATTGCTAAAATAATCCAAAATTTATAGTTGTTGATCGATCTGAATAGACACAGATAGCAGACGCTTTGCAAACAGGAAGTCGTTTGAGAGCCAATGATAAAGCTCAGATCGGCCACATGACCGAACCGGCCAATCACTTCACCAACAACAAGCAAGCCAGTGACCCACTTTTAGGCCCTGGCAGGCTGGCTGTGTAGGAATTTTCCTATGCTAATTAGGCTCATGGTGAAGGCCGTTTCTTCCTCTCTAGTTCAGTAGGTCACAAGCCTTGCTTCATGGCGTTGTAGCAACGGTAGGCGCGATTGAAAATGGGCAATTTTTTGATGCATTCGATCTTTTTTTCACAACTTTCTCTCACACCCACTCACAAAAACAGCTAAAAACACATACTTTGAGTAATAATTCAAACAAAACACACACATGTAAGGCTTTATGAAACATTATTCTTGCAAAATTCACAACAAACACAAAACACATTTTTTAATGATTTTTGGTCAAAATTCTACCCCTAGTGCTACCTTAACCCACCAGGCACCGCGATCTGGATTTGAACCAAGGACCCTCTGATTGAAAGTCCAGTGCTTGGCTGCTGTGCCTGTGATGTGTTGGTTAGTTGGTGTTGATTTTCCACAGCTAGTCACCAGGTGGCAACAACACAAACTTGTTAACAGGTGACTGTGTGTGTTAAAAACCTGTCCACAGCAGTTTCCTATCTGCTGTCTGTCAGTCACAGGCAGCATTGCCTGTCTTGCACTGCCTGCCTGTGTCCCCCCCCCCCCCTCCCCCCACATCCTTTCCTTTCCTCTTCTGTGTATACCCATTGCCCCATCCCCCCCCCCCCGCCCCCAGCTTCCCTCTTGTATTGTTCCTTGTCCCTCCCAGGCCCTGCACCCCCCCCCCTCCTCTCCCCACCCCCCTTCCTGGTTGTGCTTGTCCCTTCCTGGTTCTTTTCTGCTCAGTCTTTGTTTGTAGAAGTCATGGGTGACAGGTTTTTTTTTGTGTGTGTGTTTTTGTTTTGTTTCTGCATTGGCACTTTTGGTGGTGTTTGTTTTCCAGTGCTTTACTTTGTTTCAGTATTAAGATGTGCACCTTTGATTAAAGCGGTCCCTGGATCCCGGCTGTAAACTTTTCAGTTTTACATAATTTATCAGTCTGTCCTACCCATGAAATAGTCCCCCCCCACACACACACCTCCACACACAAACCCTCATTTCTATTGTGAATTTTATGAATGGATACAATGTCCTTTCTTCTCTTTTCTAGACCTTTTTTTTTTTTTTTTTTTAAATAGAAGAAAAAGAAAGTTAAACAGATTTCTTATCAGTGTCTCTCAATTCCCCCCCCCCCTCACTTTTCAGGCCTGTGACTGTGAGTGACTTGGCAGTTGGCCAGAACCAAAAACACACAGTGATGTATTTTATTAACACATATCATTCAAGAGCGTGAGTCATCTGATTGATCTTTTTTTTTCAGATTTTTGTTTTTCTTTTTTCTTTCTTTTTTTTTTTTTTTTTGGATAGATGAATTGATAACAGGTAGGGTTTTGGAGGTGGACAGGGTAGAGTGGGGAGGGAGGAGGCAGATCTATATCTCCAGTTTTGTTCTGTTTACAGTTTCAGTTTCAGTTTCAGTTGCTCAAGGAGGCGTCACTGCGTTAGGACAAACCATAT
>NC_134884.1:42786528-42834028 GCF_041734735.1 Babylonia areolata
TACACAACAGGCTGCCTACCAGGGTGGAGCAGACCCACAGCTGCCACTGCCTCCTTGAGAAACGGAAAGTGAAACGGCTCAACAGACAAGCTGTTAAAGCGTTGGACTGGTCTGAGGGTCCTAGTGTCTAGTAGGTAAAGGGTGGAGATGTCTTCTGTCTCCAGGTCAACAGATGTGCAGACCTGCCAGTTTCTGAGTCCCACTTTGTGTGTACACACATGCAGAAGACCAAGTACACATGTGGAAGATCCTGTAACCTATGTCAGTGTTGTGTGAGTTATGGAAACCAGAACATAGCCAGCACCTGAAAGCAGTGTATAGCTGACTGCATGGTGGTTTGAAATGGCCATGCATGTGAAAGCCCACTTGCGCATGCATACAAGTGAATGTGTGAGTTGCAGCCCACAAAATGAAATGAGAAGTCACCCCGAAAACGGAGAATGACTACCTACATGGAAGGGATAAGAATGGCCATATATGTAAAAGCTCACTCATGTATATGAGTGAATGTGGGAGCCGTAGCCCACAAAAAAAAAGAAGGAAAAAAAGAGAAGAATAAGAAGAAAAGAACATGTTTTGTGTTCGTTGTCCTTTCTTCTGTTTACAGTTCTAGATTTTCTTGATGTGTGTGACACTTGGCTGGCCCTGCAAGCTTTGTGTGTGTGTGTGTGTGTGTGTGTGTGTGTGTGTGTGTGTGTGATTATACAATTGTGCTTGTGTAACATGTATGTACTTAGATAGATACCTGAGTGTATGTCAGTTGTCAGCACACTGGTGTGTGTATGTGCGCTGTGTGTTTCAGGTACGACTCCCTGACAGGGGTGCCCAGCACACAGAAGGCCATAGGGTTTGAGAAGGGCAGCATCCTGTTCAACATCGGCTCCCTCTACACACAGATGGGATGTAAAAGAGTGAGTCCCGCCACGCTTAATCATTGTGTGCATTAGTGAAGTGTACCGCAGCGATTGTTCTCTCTGAAAGCTTGCCTTGTTTTGTTTTGTTTTGGTCTGGAAGGGTTTGCTGTGGCAGTGCAGTTCTACAGTGTTTTTGTTTTGGTGGTTTTGTTGACGGGCGCAATAGCCGAGTGGTTAAAGCGTTGGACTGTCAATCTGAGGGTCCCGGGTTCGAATCATAGTGACGGCGCCTGGTGGGTAAAGGGTGGAGATTATTCTGATCTCCCAGGTCAACATATGTGCAGACCTGCTAGTGCCTGAACCCCCTTCGTGTGTATATGCAAGCAGAAGATCAAATACACACGTTAAAGATCCTGTAATCCATGTCAGCGTTCGGTGGGTTATGGAAACAAGAACATACCCAGCATGCACACCCCCGAAAACGGAGTATGGCTGCCTACATGGTGGGGTAAAAACGGTCATACATGTAAAAGCCCACTCATGTGCATACGAGTGAATGCAGAAGAAGAAGAAGAAGAGGTGGTTTTGTTAGTCCCGTGGTGGCTGGCTTGACAATGAGTGAATAAGCAACAGTGACAAATATTTGTACTTTTTAGGACCAGAAGGCAATTTCTGGTCTTGAATTCATGCTTATTTTCATTCCCCCCCCCCCCCTCCCCCATTATTTCCACATCAGATGAATGAATACTACATGAATGGACTTCCTTTTTGGGGGTGGGTGGGTGGGGAGTTTCTGAGTCTGTTTTTCTGCACCTCTGTGCTGATAGGAAATGCTGAGCAGCAATGGTTTGGAGTTGTGTGCCTTTATTTGATTTGAAAGAGTACACGTTCCTGTTCTCATTTGATGCTGAATAAGACAAAGCTTTACTGTTTGAGGCTGAGTCTTCACTGAAGAGAGATTTTAGAAATAAAAACAAGAATGAAAATTGGCCCTGATAAGCCAACATGACTGCACCCACACATGCGCAAACTGACACTGCAATTGCACACACACACACACATGCACATACACTCACAAATGCATACACGTACACTCAACACCCCCCCTCCCACCACACACACGCACATGCACTCACAAATGCATACACACACACATACACTCAACACCCCACCCCCCCCACCACACACACACACACACGCACATGCACTCACAAATGCATACACACACACATACACTCAACACTCCCCCCCCCAACCACATGAACATGCACTCACAAATGCATACACACACACATACACTCAACACCCCCCCTCCCACCACACACACGCACATGCACTCACAAATGCATACACACACACATACACTCAACACCCCCCCCCCCCCCACCACACACACACACACGCACATGCACTCACAAATGCATACACACACACATACACTCAACACTCCCCCCCCCCTCCCCCCCAACCACATGAACATGCACTCACAAATGCATACACACACACATACACTCAACACCCCCCCACACACACACATGCACATACACTCACAAATGCATACACACACACATACACTCAACCCCCCCCCCCCCCCACACACACACACACACATGCACATGCACTTACAAATGCATACACACAATACACTCAACACCCCCCCCCCGCACCCCACCCCCCCCACCAACACACACACATGCACATGCACTCACAAATGCATACACACACACATGCACTTAACACCCCCCCCTCCCACACACACACATGCACATACACACACAGAGTGAAAGGAGGTAAAGAAGCAGAGGGACAGATGATGGTGTGTTGCCAGGACCGGACACTGCCGGACGGGGTGCGGACAGCCAGGGAGGACTTCGAGCGAGCATCAGGGGCCTTCCGCTACCTGGAGAGCCACTTCCGCAACGCTCCCAGCATGGACATGCAGTCCGACACCCTGAGCATGTTGACTGCATTGCTGCTGGTGAGTGTTATATCTGTGTTGTGTGTTTGTGTGTGTGATGTGTGTATGTGTGTGCTGTCTGTCCCAGAGAACTTGCTGTGTGGATGAATGTATGATATGTGTTCTGTATGTGGTTGTGTTAGGGGGTGGGTGTTCTCTGTGTGTGTGCGTGTGCGTGTGTGGTTTATGTATCTGTGATAGTGTGTGTGTGTGCTGTATCTGTGGTGTGTGTGTGATATGTGTGTGCTGTCTGTCCCAGAGAACTTAGTGTTTGGATGTGTGGATGATATGAGAGAACTTAGTGTTTGGATGTGTGGATGATATGACTTCTGTATGTGTGTGGAGTTGGGGGTGTCAGTGTGTGGTTTATGTATATGTGATGAGTGTGTGTGTGTGTGTGTGTGTCTGTGAGTTATGGGTATGTGTGTCCATGCTATATGTGTGTGTGTTGTATCAGTGATGTGTATGTGTGTCAATGCTGTATGTATGTGTTTGTGTTGTATCAGCGTTCTGTATGTGTGTCAGTCCTATGTTTGTGTGCTCTGTCAGTGATGCGTATGTGTGTCAGTGCTGTATATGTGTGTGTGCTGTATCAATGATGTGTCTGTGTGTATATGCTGTATATGTGTGTGTGATGTGCATTTGTGTCAATGCTGTATGTGTGTGTGTTTTATCTGTGATGTGTATGTGTGTCAGTGCTGTATGTGTGTCTGTGCTGTATCAGTGATGTGTGTGTGTCAATGCTACATGTGTGTGTGTTAATGATATGTGTATGTGTGTCAGTGCGATATGTATGTGTGTCAAAGCTGTGTGTCAGTGCGATATGTATGTGTGTCAAAGCTGTGTGTCAGTGCAATATGTATGTGTGTCAGTGCTGTATGTGCGTCAATGCTATATGTATGTGTGTCAATGCTATGTGTGTCAATGCTATATGTGTGTCAATGCTATGTGTGTCAATGCTATGTGTGTCAATGCTATATGTGTGTGTGTTTCAGGCCCAGGCCCAGGAGTGTGTGTTGGAGGAACGACTGATGACGTGGGGCAAGGAGGGAGTCATCGTCAACGGTCGGCTGGCCAGGGAGGCTGCCATGGTGAGGGGTGCTGGCTTCATGCTCTCCTCTTCTCTGTTTTCCGTCTCTTTCTTCTGCGTCTTTTCTTTCTTCTTCTCCTTCAACTTCTCTTTCTTTGTCTTCTTCTCTGTCTTCCTCTTCTGCTTCTCTCACTTCTTCAGCTTATTTTTCTTCTGCTTCTCCATCACTTTCTTCTGCTGCATTTACTCTTTCTTCTTCTTCTGCTTCTCTCACTTCTTCAGCTTATTTTTCTTCTGCTTCTCCATCACTTTCTTCTGCTGCTTTTACTCTTTCTTCCTCTTCTGCTTCTCTCACTTCTTCAGCTTATTTTTCTTCTGCTTCTCCATCACTTTCTTCTGCTGCATTTACTCTTTCTTCTTCTTCTGCTTCTTGTCTTTCTTCTTTTTCAACTTCCTTTTCTTCTGCTCCTTCTTATTCCTTTCCTCTGCTTCTTCTCTTTCTTCTGCTTCTTCTCCTCTTTGTTCTTCTCCTTCTTCTTCTTCGTTCCTAGGCTGTAACTCCACTTTCATTCTATGAATGTATTTTAAACATGCGTGACTGTTTTTACCCTGCTGTGTTGGTGGCCGTACTCTTGTTTTCAAGGATTTGTTGGGTATGCTCTTGTTTCCATAGCCCACTGAATGCTGTTGTGGATTACAGGATCTTTAACGTACACACTTGACCTTCTGCATATGCATATACATGAAAGGGGGATGAGGCGCTGGCAGGTTTGTACATCTGTTGACAGGGAGATAAGAAAAATCTCCACTCACGCTGTGGCAGGGATTTGAACCCAGGAATGTTAGATTGAAAGTTGAGTGCTTTCACCACCCTGCTGTGTTGCCTGTCTTCATGGTGTCTGTTGATTTGGGTTGTGGGATGCTCAGTAAATTGACAGACAGGAAAAAGAAATACTGCTTATGATTTGTTTCTTTTGTTCTTATGCTTTTGCTTATGATGTTTTTTTTTCTTTTGAAAACCCCTAACAGCACATTGACCACCAAGCTGTAGATGTTTTTTTTTAATCATACATAGTTTGAACAGCTTCCTTTTCCTTTTTTCCTTCAGGTATCAGAAAAGTACCGAGAAACACATCGGAAGATGTCTTCAGAAGCTGTGAAGAGCTACCTGCCCTTCCCCTGGATCTCCATGGCGCAAACAAAGCATTACTTCTACAAGGGTCTGGCACACTACTATGTTGCCATGGCTCTCCTGGAACAGAAAGGTGAATATTAGCTCTACTTCTACAAGGGCCTGGCACACTACTACATTGCCATGGCTCTCCTGGAACAGAAAGGTGAATATTAGCTCTACTTCTACAAGGGTCTGGTACACTACTATGTTGCCATGGCTCTCCTGGAACAGAAAGGTGAATATTAGCTCTACTTCTACAAGGGTCTGGCACACTACTACGTTGCCATGGCTCTCCTGGAACAGAAAGGTGAATATTAACTCTACTTCTACAAGGGTCTGGCACATTACTGTGTTGCCGTGGCTCTCCTGGAACAGAAAGGTGATATTAGCTCTACTTCTACAAGGGTCTGGCACACTACTACGTTGCCATGGCTCTCCTGGAACAGAAAGGTGAATATTAGCTCTACTTCTACATGGGTCTGGCACATTACTACGTTGCCATGGCTCTCCTGGAACAGAAAGGTGAATATTAGCTCTACTTCTACATGGGTCTGGCACACTACTACGTTGCCATGGCTCTCCTGGAACAGAAAGGTGAATATTAGCTCTACTTCTACAAGGGTCTGGCACACTACTACGTTGCCATGGCTCTCCTGGAACAGAAAGGTGAATATTAGCTCTACTTCTACAAGGGTCTGGCACACTACTACGTTGCCATGGCTCTCCTGGAACAGAAAGGTGAATATTAGCTCTACTTCTTCAAGGGTCTGGCACATTACTACGTTGCCATGGCTCTCCTGGAACAGAAAGGTGAATATTAGCTCTACTTCTTCAAGGGTCTGGCACATTACTACGTTGCCATGGCTCTCCTGGAACAGAAAGGTGAATATTAACTCTACTTCTTCAAGGGTCTGGCACATTACTACGTCACCGTGTCTGTCCTGGAACAGAAAGGTGAATATTAACTCTACTTCTACATGGGTCTGGCACATTACTATGTCACCGTGTCTGTCCTGGAACAGAAAGGTGAATATTAACTCTACTTCTACATGGGTCTGGCACATTACTACGTCACCGTGTCTGTCCTGGAACAGAAAGGTGAATATTAGCTCTACTTCTACATGGGTCTGGCACATTACTATGTCACCGTGTCTGTCCTGGAACAGAAAGGTGAATATTAACTCTACTTCTACATGGGTCTGGCACATTACTACGTCACCGTGTCTGTCCTGGAACAGAAAGGTGAATATTAGCTCTACTTCTACATGGGTCTGGCACATTACTATGTCACCGTGTCTGTCCTGGAACAGAAAGGGTAATATTTGCTACACACAGAGGTGGCTTTTCCTTCCTGTCTTGAGTTGGTGTGCAGGTTGATTGATTTACTGATGTCTTCGTCCTTTTCAAAATTGATTTATTGATATCTTCATCCGTTTCAGTGGTTTTAAAGAAACCTGTTAGATCTGCAGGATAGGCATTGAGGGCTGTGGCTGTTCAGCCAGTGTGCCTGTCAGTGCTGCCTGATGTGACAGCGTCACACCCTGCCGTCAGTGCAGCTTCACACATCGTTATTCTGTCTGTATCAAAACAGTCCTTAGCTAACTAGCTGGGTTTTTTTTTATTTTTTTTTTTTATGCTTATAGTTGACTTCATCAAGTTTTTGCGCCTTATACATATTATTATTAGTAGTAGTTGTTCTTTTTTTATGTATTTATCTATTATTAATTTCCTTTAAAAAAAAAAAAAAAAAATTTCTATTTTTTTCTCAAGGCCTGACTAAGCGTGTTGAGTTACGCTGCTGGTCAGGCATCTGCTTGGCAGATGTGGTGTAGTGTATATGGATTTGTCCGAACGCAGTAACGCCTCCTTGAGCTACTGAAACTGAAACTGAAACTAATTATTTAGTCTCATTATTCATTCACACATTCAGCAGGGACCATCACAGTGCAGGCTGTGCTAAAGCCCTCTTGGCCGAGAGAGAGGGGGTGTAACTTGGGAAAGACACAGTCCACAATTATCAGATTCTAGCCCAGACAGTTGGGACAGCAGTTTCCTCCTCAGCTGTTGTCATGGTCATAGTTGGACACAACAGACTATCATACAAGCTACAGATTGTTGGCGAAACATTTCTGGGCAGGATGTTATGAAATATGGTTACTCTTCTTCTTCTTCTTCTTTCGTGGGCTGCAACTCCCACGTTCACTCATATATACACGAGTAGGCTTTTACGTTTATGACTGTTTTTACCCCGCCATGTAGGCAGCCATACTCTGTTTTTGGGGGTGTGCATGCTTGGTATGTTCCTGTTTCCACAACCCACGGAACGCTGACATGGATTACAGGATCTTTAACGTGCATATTTTATCTTCTGCTTGCATATACACATGAAGGGGATTCACGCAAGAAGCAAGAAGCAAGTCTGCACATATGTTGACCTGGGGAAATCAGAAAAATCTCCACCCTTTACCCACCAGGTTCTGTTACCAAGATTCGAACCCGGGACCCTCAGATTGAAAGTCCAAGGCTTTAACCACTCAGCTGTTGTGCCCGTCGAAATATGGTCACTGATTGGTGATGATGTATCTGTGGTGACAGACAGTGGGGACATGGTCACTGATTGGTGATGATGTATCTGTGGTGACAGACAGTGGGGACACGGTCACTGATTGGTGATGATGTATCTGTGGTGACAGACAGCAGGGACACGGTCACTGATCGGTGATGATGTATCTGTGGTGACAGACAGCGGGGACATGGTCACTGATTGGTGATGATGTATCTGTGGTGACAGACAGTGGGGACACGGTCACTGATTGGTGATGATGTATCTGTGGTGACAGACAGTGGGGACATGGTCACTGATTGGTGATGATGTATCTGTGGTGACAGACAGCGGGGACACGGTCACTGATTGGTGATGATGTATCTGTGGTGACAGACAGCGGGGACACGGTCACTGATTGGTGATGATGTATCTGTGGTGACAGACAGTGGGGACATGGTCACTGATTGGTGATGATGTATCTGTGGTGACAGACAGCAGGGACATGGTCACTGATTGGTGATGATGTATCTGTGGTGACAGACAGCAGGGACATGGTCACTGATTGGTGATGATGTATCTGTGGTGACAGACAGTGGGGACACGGTCACTGATTGGTGATGATGTATCTGTGTGGTGATGATGTATCTGTGGTGACAGACAGTGGGGACACGGTCACTGATTGGTGATGATGTATCTGTGGTGACAGACAGCAGGGACACGGTCACTGATTGGTGATGATGTATCTGTGGTGACAGACAGTGGGGACATGGTCACTGATTGGTGATGATGTATCTGTGGTGACAGACAGTGGGGACACGGTAACTGATTGGTGATGATGTATCTGTGGTGACAGACAGTGGGGACACGGTCACTGATTGGTGATGATGTATCTGTGGTGACAGACAGCAGGGACACGGTCACTGATTGGTGATGATGTATCTGTGGTGACAGACAGCGGGGACACGGTCACTGATTGGTGATGATGTATCTGTGGTGACAGACAGTGGGGACATGGTCACTGATTGGTGATGATGTATCTGTGGTGACAGACAGCGGGGACATGGTCACTGATTGGTGATGATGTATCTGTGGTGACAGACAGCGGGGACATGGTCACTGATTGGTGATGATGTATCTGTGGTGACAGACAGCGGGGACACGGTCACTGATTGGTGATGATGTATCTGTGGTGACAGACAGCAGGGACACGGTCACTGATTGGTGATGATGTATCTGTGGTGACAGACAGTGGGGACATGGTCACTGATTGGTGATGATGTATCTGTGGTGACAGACAGCGGGGACATGGTCACTGATTGGTGATGATGTATCTGTGGTGACAGACAGCAGGGACACGGTCACTGATTGGTGATGATGTATCTGTGGTGACAGACAGCGGGGACACGGTCACTGATTGGTGATGATGTATCTGTGGTGACAGACAGCAGGGACATGGTCACTGATTGGTGATGATGTATCTGTGGTGACAGACAGTGGGGACACGGTCACTGATTGGTGATGATGTATCTGTGGTGACAGACAGCGGGGACACGGTCACTGATTGGTGATGATGTATCTGTGGTGACAGACAGTGGGGACACGGTCACTGATTGGTGATGATGTATCTGTGGTGACAGACAGTGGGGACACGGTCACTGATTGGTGATGATGTATCTGTGGTGACAGACAGCAGGGACACGGTCACTGATTGGTGATGATGTATCTGTGGTGACAGACAGCGGGGACATGGTCACTGATTGGTGATGATGTATCTGTGGTGACAGACAGCGGGGACACGGAGAAGCTGCACGCCATGTTTGACAGCCTGCATCTGGGGGTGGAGCCACACGATGAGAACAATGGCCTGAAGCTGCCCAAGACACAGGAGGAACGCAACGTTCTGGGTGGGTCCTGTGGCTCAGGGCAGTGCTGTGTGTGTGTGTGTGTGTGTGTGTGTGTGTGTGTGTGTGTGTGTGTGTGTGTGTGGACACCTGCCTGCCCTGATGTTTTGTTGTACTGTGTTGTAGTGTAGTGTATTTCTTTTTCTGTTGTGGTCTGTTTAATTGTGTTCTGCTGTGTTGTGTTGTGTGGTGTGAGACTGTGATAGTGCCCGTGTTGATTTTTTTTGTACATAAGTATACGTTTATGTCACTTATTTTTGAATTTGTATATTTTATTGTAGAGCACAGTGAGCCTTCATTTATTATTGTTATTATTATTATTATTATTATTACTGTGCTGCATTGTTTTGTGCTGTACTGTGTTGTGTTGTGTTTTGTTGTGTTCTCTGTTATGTCGTATTATTTTTTGTCACAATAGATATCTGTGTGAAATTCAGACTGCTCTCTCTGGGGCAACGAGCATGTTGACACGATGTAAAGCCACCTATATTATTATTATTTTTATTATTATGAGCATTTATGCATAGTTTTGAAAATAGGCCTTAGACGTTGACAAATGTTTACATGTGTTTTGCTTTTTTTTTCTGTCTGTGAGTGTATTTGTATTACTATTCGAGTGGATATATTTTTTTTTGTACAGAACTTTGTCAGGCATAACCCTTTTGTTGCCATTGGTTCTTTCAGAGGGAGAGGAAGGGGGAGACAGAGAAAGTGATGTTCTGATGACATTACAGAATGGACAGGAAAACCATTTGCAGAGACCCAGCCTTTGGTACATAGCCAGTGGACCTGGAGGAATCTTGTGGCCAGTTCTTCTTTGTGGCGCTCCATTGACTCTTCACAGAGCTGAGGGAGAAGAAGAAAAAAAGAAGACTTGTTTCAGTGATCAGGACAACGGTTTGAAATGTGCGGAGAAACATGTTAACCCCACACAAGTCATTGTTCCCGAATGTTGTGAAGACTCTCATATTAGTGGCCAGAACAATGGTTTGAAACTTGCAGAAAAAACCCCAGTTTACCCCACACAAGTCATTGTTCTGGAACGCTGTGTGTCTTGGCAGGCAAAGGTCACCTGCGGGAAGCAGTGCTGAGTCACGAGGAAGCGCTGAGGGTTCACGACCTCTGCAAACAGTTGAGGAAGATCGACCTGTTCAGAGGCATCCTCCAGAAGATGCATGAGAGGTAGGGTTTTCTTTTTCTGTTTGTTTTGTGTGTATCTTGATGAGCTCTTGTCTCCTGTTATGCACTGCTGTGCAAGTGTTGTGTCATGTGAGGTGCTTGGGGCCTGTTATGTGGAGTTTGTGCCATATAAGTAATGTATATGATTATCATTGTTATTGTTATTACCATCATCATTATTATTATCATTGTTGTTATTAGGGAGACCTTTGGGTAGGTGCATTTATCTTTTTATAATGATGGTTCTTCTGTGTGGAGCTCCAATGACTCTCCCTGGAGTTGAGAGAACAGAAGTTGCTTTGCTTACATTCTGTACACTGTACATGGTCACATGACCAGAATGGAGCACACTGACTAAGTGGTTTAAGCATTTGACTGAAGGTCTACAATTTGAATACCAGTTGCAGTGCTGTACATGGTCACATGACCAGAATGGAGCACACTGACTAAGTGGTTAAAGCATCTGACTGAAGGTCTACAGTTCGAATACCAGTTGCAGTGCCTGGTGGTTTAAGGGTGGAATTTTTTTCAGATATTCCAGGTCAGCAGATGTGCAGGCCTGCTAGTGCTTCTATCCCCTTTTGTGTATATGCATGTAGAAGATAGAATACACATGCTAAAGATCCCATAATCATATAAGTGTTCGGTGGGTTACGGAAACAAGAAAATGTTCTGCATGCAAGTCAGAAAAGCATAAACCAAGAGGGTGAGGGAATAACTCAACACAGCTGAAGAAAGTTGGTGTGTGGTTCTAGTTGAGAACAGCGAAGACGCACAAAGAACCAGCACTGACTTTGTTGAGGTGTAACTTAACCAGTCCATGGAATGGGTTTATGACAGACTGTGGAAACATTGAACACTTAGCAGATACTTCATTCAACATTTTGCCGTACATTTGCTTTCTGTCATCTGCTTTCATAAAAGGGTTTGTACTGTCATTAAAGGTATAGAAAAGTTTGGAGAAACTGTGGTATGTTTTTTTTAAGGCCTAAAAACATATTTGTGATATTTTCTTTTTGTTGAAACCTGGATTAGAAATCAAACATGATTCTTGTAAATTCCAATGTTCTGAGTTGTGTACATGTACTTTTGGATGAATTTATTCTCGGGATTTTTTCCCTTTGTGTTGTTGTGATGCAACATCCAGTTGTTTTCAACTAACCTTCACTGCGAACATGGATCAGTGAATCAGAATGTCAGGCTGTTGTAAATTCAGTGACATACAGATGGAACACAGACATTTTGAACCATGGTCTCAAAGGGATACAGCCAAGGAATATGCATATTTCAGTTTCCAGCATGGATTCAGAGACTTACGACTGGAATTTTTTTTATTAGGAGATACTTTAGAAATCGGACAGTATCAATAGAAAGGAAGTGTCAAATGAAATCTGCTTCTGTGGATCAAAGTAGGTAGCCCAGAACTCTGAATTATAGTTCAGGTTATATATACACAGGTGTTTGTGTTATATATACACAGGTGTTTGTGTTATATATACACAGGTGTTTGTTTTGTTGCTAATTCACAGTTTTTGTTGTATTGAGTTTACAAAATAGTCCAGTTGGGTGTAAAAAGTTTGAAAAACAAACTTTTTAAGTTTTGTGCCTTTTTTTGTTGTTGTACAAACCTTGTTAAAGACCTTGCTGTAGACATGCATTTGATGGTCCGCTTCCTCTGCTGTGTGCTGAAGTTCTGTGCGTCTCTGTGCTGCAGGACGGTGGAGAAGTTTTCAGGTCTGGAGGAGGAGGACGACTTCACAGAGCTGCTGACAGTGCCACGCATCGTGGGAATGTCAGAACACGACACACAGCCCATCGCCCCTGACTTCGCACAATCCAAAACGGCAGACATCTTCTGGAAACTGGTCAGTCGACTTGGGCTTCCTGTTTCCCGTCAGCATGTTGCTGTGATGTGACCCAGTTTTTACCTTTTTTCTTAAGAGATTACTTCTGCATTTTACCTTACTTTCTTTTTATTCATCTTTTAGATCTTTAAAAAAAAAATCTTTTATCATCCCTGGCTTCCTAAATAGAAGAAAATGGTCATAAAACCCCTCTCATAGATATGAGTGACCATGGGAGTTGGAGACCTCGAATATGGCAGAATGAGATAACAGAACAAGAATATTGAGTGAAGTATGATATTGATTAGGACTGGGTGAAAGAAAAAAAAAAATTTCACAAAAAACCCTGCAGATGTTTATGTGTAAATGAAACGAAAATGGTTAAAAATAAACGCAGAAAGATTATACAATGAATGGTATGAATTGGTGTCAAGTTTGTTCCAGTCACCTAGTTTTAACTGTTTCATATTTGTTCATTTCTTCTTTAAGAAAAATAAAAAAGGCGGGGGGGAGGGAATAACGAATAGAGAGACATATGTATGTGACAAACATATAGCAGTCACAAAAACAAGTCCCAAGCAATTATCTTTGACCGGTGTATATCGAAATCTATGTATCTGGATCTAAAACTGTCTTCCCCAGGGCCCCATTGCCATCTTCAACTCCAAGAACCAGTGGTCGGCGCCACGCCTGGTGGTGCTAGAGCGACTGCCCACAGAGGGCTTTGGCTTCAGTGTGCGGGGGGACTCGCCGGTGATTGTGGCCGACATCGAACAGGACAGTGTGGCTGGGGTGAGGGCTGTGTTCTGTGTGGTGTGATGTGCCATGGTGTGGGGTGGGGTGGGGTGGGGTGTGTGCTGCGCTTTGTTGTTTCGTATATTGTGTAGTTATGCTGTGTTGTGTTGTTTTATATTAGAGTGTGTGTTGTGCTGTGTGTGTTGTGCTGTGCTGTGTTGTTTCATATTGGAGTGTGTGTTGTGCTGTGCTGTGTTGTTTCATATTAGAGTGTGTGTGTTGTGTTGTTTCATATTAGAGTATGTGTTGTGCTGTGCTGTGTTGTTTCATATTAGAGTGTGTGTGTTGTGTTGTTTCATATTAGAGTGTGTGTTGTGCTGTGTTGTGTTGTTTCATATTAGAGTGTGTGTTGTGCTGTGTTGTGTTGTTTCATATTATAGTGTGTGTTGTGCTGTGTTGTGTTGTTTCATATTATAGTGTGTGTTGTGCTGTGTTGTTTCATATTATAGTGTGTGTTGTGCTGTGCTGTGTTGTTTCATATTAGAGTGTGCTGTTTTGTGTTGTTTCATATTAGAGTGTGTGTTGTGCTGTGCTGTGTTATTTCATATTAGAGTGTGTGTGTTGTGTTGTTTCATATTAGAGTGTGTGTTGTGCTGTGCTGTGTTGTTTCATATTAGAGTGTGTGTTGTGCTGTGTTGTGTTGTTTCATATTAGAGTGTGTGTTGTGCTGTGTTGTGTTGTTTCATATTATAGTGTGTGTGTTGTGTTGTTTCATATTAGAGTGTGTGTTGTGCTGTGCTGTGTTGTTTCATATTATAGTGTGTGTGTTGTGTTGTTTCATATTAGAGTGTGTGTTGTGCTGTGCTGTGTTGTTTCATATTATAGTGTGTGTTGTGCTGTGCTGTGTTGTTTCATATTAGAGTGTGTGTGTTGTGTTGTTTCATATTAGAGTGTGTGTTGTGCTGTGCTGTGTTGTTTCATATTAGAGTGTGTGTTGTGCTGTGCTGTGTTGTTTCATATTAGAGTGTGTGTGTTGTGTTGTTTCATATTAGAGTGTGTGTTGTGCTGTGCTGTGTTGTTTCATATTAGAGTGTGTGTTGTGCTGTGCTGTGTTGTTTCATATTAGAGTGTGTGTTGTGTTGTTTCATATTAGAGTGTGTGTTGTGCTGTGCTGTGTTGTTTCATATTGGAGTGTGTGTTGTGCTGTGCTGTGTTGTTTCATATTAGAGTGTGTGTGTTGTGTTGTTTCATATTAGAGTGTGTGTTGTGTTGTTTCATATTAGAGTGTGTGTTGTGCTGTGCTGTGTTGTTTCATATTAGAGTGTGTGTTGTGCTGTGCTGTGTTGTTTCATATTAGAGTGTGTGTTGTGCTGTGCTGTGTTGTTTCATATTAGAGTGTGTGTTGTGCTGTGCTGTGTTGTTTCATATTAGAGTGTGTGTTGTGCTGTGCTGTGTTGTTTCATATTAGAGTGTGTGTTGTGCTGTGTTGTGTTGTTTCATATTAGAGTGTGTGTTGTGCTGTGCTGTGTTGTTTCATATTAGAGTGTGTGTTGTGCTGTGTTGTGTTGTTTCATATTATAGTGTGTGTTGTGTTGTTTTGTATTACAGAGTGTGTTGTGCTGTGCTGTGTTGTGTTGTTTTGTATTACAGTGTGTTGTGCTGTGTTGTTGTTTTGTATTATAGTGTGTGTTGTGCTGTGCTGTGCTGTGTTCTGTTGTTTTGTATTATAGTGTGTGTTATGCTGTGCTGTGTTGTGTTTTGTATTATATTGTGTTGTGCTGTGCTATGTTGCATTGTTTTGTATTATAGTGTGTGTTGTGCTGTGCTGTGTTGCGTTGTTTTGTATTATAGTGTATGTTGTGCTGTACTGTGTTCTTTTGTTTCATAGTGTATTGTGTGTTGTGCTGTGCTGTGTTGTTTTATACTGTATTGTGGTGTTCTATCCTTTGCATCGTTTCCAAACACATGAACATGCCGGAACTTAACTAACACACACACGCAAATGTGTGTGCGCACACTTACTCAAACACACACTTACTTTTGGTCTGTCTGTCTCTGTGTGTCTCTTGCACTCTCTCTCACACACTCACACTAACAATCACACTTACTCACCAACACTCACTCACACTTACTCACTTTCTCTTTCACATTTTCATGCATGTGTTCATGTATATGTATGTATTTTATTATTGTTTGAGAATTTCCTGTGTAATGTCATGCGATTTGATTCGGTGTTTGTTATACTTTCATTTGTTATGAGGGCAGGATGATTTCAGTTGATAATGTGTGAGAGATGTTGAATTTTGAGGGGAGGGAAGTTTATGTTGGTATGTGGGTTATGATTTTTGTTTTTGTGGGGGGGAGGGAGGGGGGCGATGATGGAGGTTTCTGTTGATAATGCATGAGGGAGGTGATGTTAATTTTTGCCCGGGTGTTCATTTTTCAGCGGAGCGGCATGAAGGTGGGTGACTTTGTGGTGGGCGTGGCGCAGGCGGACACCAAGTGGGCGCAGCACGAGGAGGTGGTGCAGCTGGTGCGGCAGGCAGGGAGGGAACTCCGCCTCACCCTCACCACCCCCATGGACATCAGTCTTCCTGACACCACCTCCGTCACCCGCCCCTTCAACACCATCAGGTCAGGGGCAGGTCCTTGTCTGTCATCGTGTGTGTGTGTGTGGGGGGGGGGGGGACAAAGGGGAGGTTACCTACTTCCGGGAGGTTATCGGCCGTAGTTGTTCTCTTTTTCTCCGCATAGGCGGATAGTAGTTTGCACAGGACGGGAATGTCAGACCCCTGCCGGAGTCTGCACTAGTTGGGTCACGGTAAGTATGTTATTTAAATGTAATTTTAGATAGAAAATTTCCTTTTTACCCCGCCATTTATAGTATGCCATTTATTAGTAAATGTATACCTGTGTGAACCTTTCAGATGCTTGGGGAATTTTTTTTTTTTTTTCCCACTTTTGTAGTGAAGGTTTTATTCATCCAAGACAAATCCAGTCCATGTTGTATCTTCGTCATCAATGATGCAGAAGAGTCGAAAATGTGCTGCAAGATTTCTGCCACAACGGTTTTGGAGGAAATGCCCAGAACTGTAGCCACATGAATTGTGAATGGCATAATGAATATTAGAGCTAAGTCACAAAATTGACCTGTGTGATTTAACGGTATCACAGCATCAGACGAAGAGCATGAAGCCCAAAAAGAAGGCTTTGGTGTCGGGTCCAGAGGCAGCTTAAATATTAAAAAAAAAAAAAAAGAACGAAACAACAGCAGAAAAGCAGTCCAGTGATCTTTTTATGCGTTTCAGGAAACTCTGACTTTTACCACCATCAGCCCAGAGGTAAGAATTGGTGAATGAAGTCTTTTGATATTTGAGTGAGGCAGAAAAGAAGTAAAGAAAGAAAAGCATGGCAGGGGGAAAAAACCCACCAGAAATCAGACAGGTAATGAAGAAGGAGAATGAGAAAGAAATTGTGATGTTTCTCATCTGTGTAGTTTTGGCCAGTGTGTACATATATGGTTTAAAAAACAAAATTATGTTTTTACCTGTATAGTTGAAAAAGCTGTGATTTTTGCCCGAGAGGATGGGAAGTGAATCAACTACAGCTTCAGAGAAGTAAGAACTCCAGACTCCACCACCCACCTCCCGCCCTCCCAGTGGCCTTGTGGTAAGGGAGCTAACTAGGAAACAAGTGTCCACAGGTCTCAGTGCCACATACAGACCAGAATTTGTATTCCCCCCTAAACTAGACCTTGAGTGGTGGTCTGGGTGCTAGTCTTTTGGATGAAATGATAAATGGATGTCCTGAATGTAGCATGCTTTTAGCAGATGTAAAAGAACCCACAGCAACTAAAGGGTTGCCCCTGGCAAAAATTCAGTTGAAACATCTGCTTTGACTGTGAAAGAAATATTAGTGGTGCTGCTTTGTAGTGACACACTTCTCCAGTAATGGCAGCTCAAATTCCTCACAGGGAAATCTGTTGTGACCAAAAAAAAGCAACACAGTGCAATACCACCACCACTACAAAAAACAGCACAACACAAAAACAGCAGCAACACAGTCCTCAAATGCTGTTACTGATGAGATAGTCTTCCCACTTCCTTACCTATTCGTTCAGATTTAGGGCTTTGATTTTGGGCTTCTAGAGGTTGGCAGCTATAATAGTTAACATTTTGAAAGACTGACACACAAGAGGTGTTTAAAACATAACAGGACAACCTTAAGCTGAGTTCAGATACATTGCACATCATCTTAACCCTTTCACATATAGCAAATTTAGACTGCGACACTATCTGGCACCAACTGATTTTGCAGAAAAAGCAAGATAATTACAACTACTGACTTGTGCATGAACTGAGAAATACCTGTGCCTCAATTTCTTGAACAGGTGGTGGTGTATTCTCTCTGTCAGGAATCTACAGGATCAACATGAACAGTGTTTTCAGCCTTGATACTGGGCTGTATGGATGGCTGGGTTGTAAGCACAAATGCTGGAAAAAAAAAAAAAGAAAAAGAAAGGACCCCCCCCCCACTGACCATGTTGTGGTTCTGTCCCTTCCACAGCCTCCCCACGTCCCCAGTCAACGGCAAACTGCGCAGTCGCAGGGACAGCGCTTCCAGTGACCGCAGCAACCGCAGCCGTCTGAGTGCCCCCTGGATCTTCCGACGCACGTCGTCCCGAGACAAGGCGGACCGGGTGAAGGCGGGGGGGTCAGAGGAGGGGGGTGACGTGGACACTGTGTCACGATGAGGGGGCAGGGGGTGGGGGTGGGGTGAAGAAGACCGTGTCTGTTTGGAAAGTGGAGGGTGTAATCTGGGGGAGGGGACAGGGTGTTGGGGGAGTTGTGGTGGCTGTGATGGACAGTGGGTGTGGATTGAGGACATCCACTGGATGATTGCGTCGGTATCTGAACACCGTGGTGTGGGAGATGTATGCATGAGGACACTGGCTGATAAAGATGGATGACAGAGTGGAGAAAGACCACAGACATGACATCAGAATGTTTGTCATTGCTCTTGGTGAAGATGGTTATGTTTTAAGGACATCAGCCAGGTGTCAGTGTGTCTGAACACCAGTGTGTGAGTGAGAGTGTGTGTGTGTGTGTGCGTGTGTGATGCAGTTAAGTACAGTGGCTGATGATAGTTGACAGGATTACAGAAAGACTGTGGACATGACAGGATGACTCACAGATCTGGGTGAAGATGTGTAAGGACAGTGTTATGTGAACACTGTAGTGTGTGAATGATGCAGGTATGAGGACAGTGGCTGATGATGGATGGATGGCAGGAACGGAGAGAGAACGTATGACGTGACGTCAGAATGACTTAACATGCACGGCAACGTACACGGAAGCTGAGAGACAGAACTCACAGGGTGTGTGTGTCATGTCACCATTGACTGTTGAGGGACAGGCACTGCGTCTTGACTGCTGTGTAGTGCTGTGACTCCATGCTGAACGTGGATCTGACGGTGAAGAGTCAGGGACGCTGTCACACCATCAGGGGTGGAAGTGCTAACAGTTTACAGAGGTGTGGTGCCACCTTGCTTGATAAGAGAACTCGCCAGTCTTAGTGTTTTAAATGTGTGGTGTGAAGTGGAGTAAGAAAAGTGGAAACATTTGTGTTGTTTTAGAAGAGGTGTTGTATGAAAGAGTTGAAGGAGAACAGAATCGTGCTGCAGAGAGAGTGATGAGCTGAGCCAGTGGCTGCAGCATGGTGCCTCCAGGGAGTCTGCTGGAAGTACAGGACAATGAACTGCTGTGAAGGAGGAACAGATTGTCTGGATCAGTGGTAAACAGGGAAATGTGTGTTGAGCACATGTGTCTTGACCACTGTTGGTGTGAAAGCAATATATGAATGATAAGTGGATATTTAACGAATTATTAACAAAGATATGTATTGTTTTTTAGCAATAAATTTGTTTTAATCTATACGTAAGTTTGTGCAGATTTTGTGAATCGGTGAATGTTTTCTTTTCATTAAAAAAAGAATGTTTCAGCATGAAAAAGGGATGCATGCTGTAATTGAATTTTGTTCTTTTTTCAGTAACTTAGAGTGTGTACTTGTGTGTGCCTGTGCTTATTTACCACGTACATGTCTTCTGATTTTATATGCATACTGCCAGGATATTTACAAGTCTCTTCATTCAATGCAGGTTTATTTTTTTTCGGTTTGATACTATACACAAAAAAGTCACACAAACATCAGTGAATTTAGAGACTGGGTTTAGCAGCATTAGAAGTGTTCAGTAATAGAGATAGTGGCATCAGCAGTGACCATGGACATCGCTGATGGTGTGAGGTCTCCATCATCCATGTAGATGTAGTCCAGCAGACTCTTGGACAGGCAGGCATGAGAATCACTGTGGTCTTCTTGATGTTCTTCTTTTTTGTGTGCAATCATTGCATCACTGTCCAATGCAGTCTGGAATGGCAGTGATGGAGGATTTTGAAAGAGGCCCACTTCTCATAGTTTTGCATGTCATTGTGGAGGCAATGCGATGATTTCAGATTGAAACAGAAATCGTCTTGTCTCATCTCCGACATCTCTGACAGGGTACACATGCAGTTGATGGCTTGTGCTGCTGCTGCAAAAGAAAGTCAGTAATTACAACTTTACATTTTTATTCCGTTAGAATGACGTGGTTTATCCCAAACTGTTTTGACCTTTTCAGAGGTGAATCCAGCACTTTCCTTGTCACTGCTGTGAATGTGTTGTTTTTTTGTTGTTATTGTTTTGTTTTGTTTTCTTTTTGTGTGGCTGTTAGGGTTGGTGGTTCGTGTCCACAGTATCCATTGTTTCAATTCCAAACAAGGATAGGGTTGCATGAGCAGTCTTAGCAGTGCCGAGTTTGCTTTGTGTAGAGAGAATTTTCCTCAGTCTGTGGAATTAGTGTATACTTAGGAAAAGTCTGGACCATGCACAGCAAAGTGGGTACTGTTAAGATGGTTGGTGAAACCCTGCCCTGTTGTGACAGTACTTTGCCAATTTCCATTCAGAATTCCCAGTTCAGAAATCAGTTTTTGGTGTGTGTGATGATGATGATGTTGTTCTGGATCTTTCCAGTCCTATCCACATGCTGCAGGAAAACAACAAAAAAAAACCAACCAACCAAACAACTTTTATCTACCCCATTCCTCTGAGAAGTCATGCCCACCTCTCCCCTGCACCTCCCATCCCCACTGTCCAAACATGAGGTAAATAGATGTGCAGCATTTTGATTTTATGCTTCTGGTTTTAAGATTTTGTGTGTGTGTGTGTGTGTGTGTGTGTGTGTGTGTGTATGTGGTAAAGAGTGATTTTTTTTCTTTTTAAGTGAACAGATCAGGTGTGTAATTTTTTTTTTAGTTGGTGTTTTTAAAAGTATGTGTGGAAATGTGTTCCTGTGGCTGGGTAGTGCTTCAAAAGTCAGGCTGCTGTTAAAACACAGATGCAATCATTGCAGACACAAATAGTTGTGAATGTGCATACACATACATTCTTGAGCACACATATCTGCATGTCTGCGCACACATACGCGTTAGATCATTGCCCACGTCTCTTGTTTTCAGGCCTGAATCTTCCTGAATACTTTAAACTTAACATTATAACATGATTTTACATGATTATATCAGATGTATGTCACAGTCTGCGTGTTAATCATTTCAGATCAACGTTCATCCACACAGTCGTTACCTCCACGTATTTATAAGCAGAATTTGTGTCTGGCTTTGGACCCAGATGGCCACAAACTGTTCTGGTGTCCTCAGTGTCTCTACTTACCTTACCAGTCGTGGCTCCACAACTTAACACGTCCGTGTGAGAAACAGAATCTTTTTGCACATCATACTTAGACTGTGTGCAAGGACATGCTTCTCTGTGTATGTCCTTGTCTGTGTGTGTGTTCAGAACATTACACAATCCAAGCCAGTTATAAATGAAATGTCAGTAGTGAATGATGGGTCATGGGTCATGGCTGTGTGTTTGGCAGAGAATTTGCTGCATTTTTTGTGTGTGTGATCAAATAAGTCAAGTAAGTCAGTTTCAGTTAATGTTCTTTTGTAAACAAAAGAACATAGCCTTCACCAGTATTTTAGTACTCGTTGCAATGTTTGTTGAAAAGATGTCATCGTACAGCGTTGATTTGCATTAATCATGTTTTTTGTTATCAGGCTGGTGTGTAAACTAATGGAACTAATTCTGGGTGGGAGTTTACTCACAGGATGACCTGACAAAAGCCATTCATCGCAGGATTCGGTGGACGTTGTTCCAGTTGCTCCTTTTGTCTGGCTTTTGTGGTGTGTGTACTTACCTTTCACTGACATTTTACCTGTTGTGTGCTGGGGTACGTGCGCACTCATCTGTGATGCATGTGGGAGTGAAAAATCTAGCAGGAGTTTTTGCTTGTTGGGAAGACATAGGTTTTGATAACGTTGTACAGATAATTAGGCTGTGAACTTGCCCATATACATTTTTATATAGCAATATTTCTAACATTTTTTTTTCTGTACATAATGGTATGTTTACCAGTGTGATGTGGTTCCAGTCAGTTGTGATGACAATGAAGATGACGTACAATACTCATAATATGGGAGGTCAGTGTTATGTCATGACCAAGTGTTTTCATTTCATGGTGTATCCTAACTTTACAGATCATTGTTGCATTTACACTAACTCTGTTTTGTTTAGTTTATACAGTTTGCACATACACAGACTTTCTTCTTTAAAAAAAAATTATTTATACCCATGTTAAAAAGACAAAAAGCATTCATTTTCATTTATGAAATCATTAAAGAAAGAATTGTCCTTCTCCACTGTGTGGGAATGTTTGTGTGTATGTTTGAAACAAATCTCAGCTTAGCCTCAGAAAATATGAGTTCCGAAGTTTATTTATTCAAGTACTTCTGTCACTATGGTACCTGTTCAGTTTGAGATGGATGTATGTTAGAGCCAAGTTAATGGAAAACCTATGTCTGATTGCATTCATTTGGGGAGAGAAAAAGAAAATCATTTGTAAAGGATTAAGTTTTGCAAGTTCAATGACTTGGGCAGCATCGCAGTCAGTGCACATGATTTCGGTATGAAACATAAAAAATGCGAAATAAGTTGTATAAATGGCAGTCCATGATCCTGGATGTGAAAGGAGAAGGTAGATATGATTGATTTCTTATTAATAATGTAGTTTATCTTTCAAGGAATTTGGATTCTTTTCTTTTCTTCTTTTTTCTTCTTTTTTTCGGGGCTCCCAAGCTGCTCATCCCCATAGACAGCCATCAGTTTGATTTCTTCGGATTGGTGTATTTTGTCTGTCAACAAAGTTCATTTGATTTCCTACAAATCTTGTATTTTGTCTTTGAAGGAATTTAATTTGATTTCCTACGAGTATTGTATTTTGTCTTTTAAGGAATTATATTTGATTTCCTACGAATAATGTAGTTTGTCTTTCACGGTTATATGAAATCTGAAATGTGTCTCTTCATTTGTGCAACATGCCCTCAGCAGTGCTTTCGTTAAAGAGTGAAGAGATGCAGGTGCATTGACTTGGGATTAAAGTCCGTTTCTCCACACAGGCTAAAACTCGAATGTTGTTGTTCTCCTCTACATCACTCTGTATTCTAAGACACTGTGCATGGATGCTTGTTTTGAATGTGTCTAGGTCCCTGCACAGTACAGTATAGTGCAATCCCTCACAGGATTGTTATTAGTATTATTATTATTTATTGTTGTTGATACTGACATAGCACCTGTCTTCGGTCAGTTACCTAAGTCAAAGCACTTGACTCAGTCGATTGCGCTATAGGCTGCCTACCTGGGTAGAACTGACTGACAGCTGCATTTGGGCACTCATTTGTTTTCTGTGTCACTCAGTCAGGCTGCAGTTACGCGCACACTTTAACAAGTATATCAGTGGATTTTTCTTCAGAATTTAGCCAGGGACAACCCTTTTGTTTAAAGAAAAACAATACTACACCGACCCCCTTTTGCCTTTTTGTTAATGTGCCTTGACTCTTGAGCGGTGCCGATTTTGTGAAAACATACTGTGCTCGTTTTTAACAGCCAGATATTGTCATTCTGAACTGTCCCTGTATGTGTAGGTATTTTCTGTACAAGTCTGCAGAAATGATTATATGTCACCAATGCACTTCAAAATGCTTGATGATGTTTTTGTTTCTTCAACTGTAGGCAGTTTTTAGCCTTTTGAAAGCAATATAAGCAATATAATTCTTCGTCCCTTCCTTAACTGTTCATTTTGTGTTGCATTGACAATGATATTTTTGTTCTTTAATGTCACCTGGAGGCCTGCAGTTGACATGAAGTGTTTACATGTACACAGTCCTTCACACATCCACACACATGTACACTTAAATGCACGAACACATGCATGGCTTGCACACACATTTTACTGTGATAGTACACTCTTACACTCTTTACTGAAGTGTAATGCATTTGAAGTATTAGAAATCCTTGGCAGTCAGAAGCCTCAGGAACTCTGCTGGGATGATTGTCATTTCCACGCTAGTCAGAAGTCCAGAAATTGTTGTTTTTTTTGATGTAGCAAAATTATACCAATACTCCTATTATTTACACGTCAGGCCAGGTTGTTATATATCGTGAATAATGTCCGTTCGGGTCAGCATTAGCCAACATCACCTCATCAGCTTCACACACACACTCACAACTTACACAGACACAATCAAATCCACTTACATATTGTGCCACACATGGAATTCTGAATGCATGCATTCTTGCATGCAGTTTGTGTGTGTGTGTGTGTGTGTGTGTGTGTGTGTTCAGACTTCACTTCCTTTGTCACTAAACAAATATTCAACAAGAGAAATGTATACATCCGGGATACGTACAGCTGAAAGGAGTATTACAGCGCTTGTCTACATATTCTGTATTTACCAAGTGCAGGTCGTCATCCAACATCAGTCTGCTCAAATTCTGTGAAGTAACCTCATCAGCAGTTTGTCTCTGTTCCATTTCATCTGTATTTTGTCCTCTAATATTTCAGTCATGTTTACAGTATCGGTAATCTAAACTATGTATTAGATGATCAGTTATGTCGTACACTTTACAGGTTCACTTTTCTTGCATTAGAAAATATTTCATTTTGTACGTCAGCATCTTGTTCACTGATCCTTAATTTGCAAAATGCTCTCCCTGGGTGTTTTTTATGTACGAGTCATGTATGGTTTAAATCTACTTACAGTATATTTTAGACTGGAAGCTGGTTTTGTCACTCTCCCCCCCCACCCCTCAGAAAAACAAACAAAAAACCCCAACAGATTCAGTTGGTAACTTTTTTGTGTTGGGAGTTCCATATGTGTGTCATTCCAGTAAATTTATCACAAAGAACCCAAAGAGAATTTGTGTCAATTTTTTGGTTTATTTGTTTTTTGCCTCTTTTAGGTCCAAGTAGTTATGTTATATGAACCCAAATATAACAACATGGCAGGTTATTGTAAGGCGTAATTATTGGAAATCCACCTGATACAGTTTGAAGTCAAAGAACTGTTAGTTGCTATGCTTTTTTGTGTACTACTTCGAAATGTCTGGAGACATTTAATATGAACACTGGAGTAACATTCTTTGTTGGAAGGTGTTATTTTTAGTATTCAGAAAACTTTTTTTTTCAAAATTTGTTATCTTTGTAGCTAAATGCTGGTAAAAATTCTGCACCTTGTAACATAATTAGAATAATTAAGCACTCAGGTTTGCTGGTTTTCCTTTTCCCCATGCAACTGTGCTTCATTTTGTTTGCCTGATTTACTGGATGTTCTTGTGCTTGCCGAAACTCACAATATTTATGAAGAAATATTCCTAATATTTATGAGTAATTTGTATTCATTCAGTTTCTATAGAGCAGCTCCTGTATGTAAACACAGCTGGTATTTTAGGATTACTTTTGCACATACTACCATCCTTGTTTCTCTTATTTATTTCACTGGGTTCTTCCTGCAAGCCCATTTCTGTAAATGAATGAATTACTGTATCTGAAATGATATCTTATAATCTTATGTTTTGTCATGGAGTTTAATGTTGGAGAATCATTGTTTAGTATTTGATACTTTTATGTGATGTTCTTAATGAAAATTACTGAATAGCGTAGGACTGTGTGACTTGCCCTGGAGGAGTCCTTGTTTGACAGTGGCTTGTCTCCATGAGAGTGTTGCGACTTTCCACTTTTCATGCATTTTTATACATGTCTTTTATCTGAAAGCTGTTCCCTTATATTCCATTATCACATAGTTTAAGCAGGAGAGCATTGTGCCATATGCAGACAAATGCTTTGTTGAAGTCTACAAAACAGCAATAATGCCTGTTGTTCTTCCTCATTGTACTACTATCAATAATGTTTATTATAGAATAAAGATTTGATGAGCTGTTCTCTGTGTGTGTATGTGTGTGTGAAGATGGGGAATGCGTAAGATGCCATGACTGACAGCAGATTGTTGGCAACAAAATAAAATGTCAGAGCAGTATCAACTGGTCGAATGGGTCACATGACTACTATTGCACTCGCTCTCTCTCTCTCTCTCTCTCCCCTTCCTTCTTTCACAATATAAAACTACATGCATGAAGCAATCATGAAAGTTTTTACTGAATTCATAGTGTGACACATAAAAAAAGATTGGATTCACATGATTCAT
This sequence comes from Babylonia areolata, assembly GCF_041734735.1. Classification (NCBI taxonomy): domain Eukaryota; kingdom Metazoa; phylum Mollusca; class Gastropoda; order Neogastropoda; family Buccinidae; genus Babylonia; species Babylonia areolata. The sequence goes on from NC_134884.1 coordinate 42,812,383, forward strand.
TTCTCATGCATCAATATATGCATGTATAAATGAATACAAAAGTATATGAGTGTTTGTGAATGTGTGTATGTGTTGTCAGTCTCATGGTGTGTATGCCATCAAAGCTCAACTTCTAAGAGTTCTACATTCCAACAAAATACAAACTTTCACATTCTGTCCAACACTGAAAATAAAGCAAACTCTGCTTCAGTGTAAGGAAAATTATAGACATTTACTGGGAAACGTCAAAGCTTCCAACTGCTTTTCTGTTTGTGTTTTTCCTCCACTCTGTTTAACTTCTTAAATGAAAATGCGGGTAATTAAATATAGAACAAATATGCATACATTGCAGTTTGGTTTATAAAACAAACCTCTTAGCTTGCAATAACCTTCTCAATATGATCCCTATTCTAAGAAGTGACTTCAGTGATCAAAGTTACCTTCCTGTTCTTCAGATAAATTTATCAATGCTACCAGGCCCTGCTTTTGTGAGAAGGTGATGGCATGTGAACTCCGCTTCACCACGGTATTAGTTTATTAATTTGTGCTCCAGTTATTAAGTCTGGACTGGATATCCACTTTCCAAGAACAACTGACAGGCTGAGAACAGGCCGACGCTTTGTTGGGTGCCACGTGGAAAGAGACCACAGTTATCTTTTCCTTCGTCCTTCACACTCTTTCTCTCCCTTCGACATCTGCGTGGAGGAAAACCACAGTGTGAAGTGCTTTCTTCCTCAATACCTCTTGGATCATCTCTTGGATCATATAATCATCTGTTCATAGTAAGAGATAGAGGGGACAGTGAGAGAGAGAGAAATGCCTGATCAATCAACTGACCCACTAATGAATGCATTTGAGAGAGACGGACACAGATTTGTTTCCTCTTGGCTCGTCACTTTGATCAACAAACCAGTGCACAAATCTGAGACAGCAAGAGAGAGAACATAACTCAGGTTTGGCAGTCATACAGGATAAGTGGGGAGGAATAAAAAAAAAAGAAAAAAGGAAAGAGGCTGGACACTGACCACTTAAACTGTGACCTTGGAGAATACACTGACATCTCTCTCCTCTCCATCTACAACAGAAAATACACATTTAGAAAACACCCCTTTCAATGCAGGACCCTTTGACATGTCTTTGGTGCCACAACCTGTCAAACATTACAATGGAGATAAAAAATCGAAAACAACAAAAAACAACAACCAATACTGACATTGTATCACTATTCTACTCAAAAGGTACACACACAGAAACAAGTGAAAGAGAAAATACCCAGTCCTGGACCCTATGAATAAATATATGTGAAATCAAGTTAAAGTAAATTGAAATCTCTGGCCCAGGAATGTCCATAAAAAATGTGTACAGCAGAAACCAGAAATAACAGATCTGAAGAGTAGGTTTAAGTTGGGGGCCAACAGAAAGAACAGAAGGAAAGAGAAACAAGAAAAAGGACCGAGACAAGAAAGAAGAGACAAAAGTTGTGACAATCACATGAATGACGACAAAATATGTGGACAGCAATCAGCAACGCAGACTGAAAAACTTGTACGCTAGGTGAAAGCATATTGTGCAGCCAGACAGAAACAAAATTTGTAACCACATCAATCACACATCAATCAATCAAACTTAATAAACAAACGAAAAAAAAAAACCCCATTAAAAATAATATTATTTTTAAAAAGAGAAAGAAAAACCGAAGAAATACATCAAATATCAACACTCCAAACGACTTTACAACCTTTTTAAAGTTACCAAACATCTGCGGGTCAAGTGGCATCATAATGTAATCCAGTTCCTGATACTTCAAACCACAATACAAACAGAAAACAGAAAAGCATGACCAAAGTGACACCATCATCCACAACACTGGTCAAAACTGACACAGCTGCTCTTTACAACCCACTGTTACCACAAATCAGTCGCAAACCCAAGCTGAATTCACTCTGCAAAAGATGATTAAAAAAAAAAACCCACAAAAAACCAACATTTCAATGTAATAGAACACAGTCTTACTGCCCAAAACTGAGTCTCAAATTCACAAACATTCATCTTTCCAGTTAGAAAGTAAAGTTCAATTCACACTGCAAAGAAGGGGGAGGGGACGGGATGGGGGGGGGGGGGCATCAACATTTTAAAAACAATATGACACAGCCCATTCCAAGTCCATCAACAACCCTCCACTCTGTTACCTCACACAGCTGGGAAAAGTTATATAAAAAGAAGCCACTTATGTATACATGAACATAATGAGAAGACAAGCAGAGTTCAGAAAATTGGAAGAAAATCAGGTGTATATAAGCACACAGTTGCTAAAAAGAAAAAGAAAAAAACATTAGAAAACCTATTCCATGCAGAGACACAAGAACATACTTTATTCCCCCCCCCCCCCCCGCCCCCCCCCCCCCAAAAAAAAAAATTCATCATTGGAACATCATTAGAAGAGGTATTTGTTCCAAGTATTTGCCTTCAACCACCGGAACATGTAGAGCTTAGAAACTGCCACCTTATAAATATATAAACCCTGTCAAAACATTCATGTTATTTCTTTTTTCGTACAAGTACTGTTTCTGACTAGCATATGCTTTTGGTGTGTGTGTGTGTGTGTGTGTGTGTGTGATATAAAGAAAAAGTTTTTGATGCACTTATACATACACACAAGCAAATGACAAAGAAAAACAAAAACAAAAAATAAAAAACAAAAAACCCCACCACCACCAAATTCAAAACCCCACAAACACTGACACAAGAAAAGAAAAAAACAATAACAAAACAAAGATGCCAAAAATGTATCAAAAAGAAAAAAGACAACATTATTTAACTAGGGAAAAACACATGCACATCATCTACTAAACATGAATTGATGATTACATCCTGACAGCTAACAATCAATTCTTTAGAAATAAGTATGACTCCACTCATGGAACATTGAGTTTAAATGATACTCCATCCACAACACATTTTTCCTTTCTTTTCTTTATATATATATAAAGGATACAATATATATATATATATATATATGATTGTCAGTCGTGTCCGACTATGACCATCAAAACAGCAGAGGAGGCAACTGCTGTTCTGACTATTTGGGCTAGAATTTGATTATAGTGGGGAGTGTCTTGCCCAAGTACATCCCCACTCTCTCGGTCAAGAGGGTTTTAGGACAGTCAGCATTGGGATGGTTCCCAAAGGCCAACTAGCCCACAAGGCTGCAGCACTAAGAGCCAGTGCAATTTTGCCTCCTAGTTTGAGAGTCATAGTCCTTCACAAAAGACTAAGCTGTAAATGGTTTCCCATTGACTGGAGAAACAGGATAATACTGGCCCAAATGTAAACTTATGTCAATTTGTGATATAAGCCGAGTGTGTAATTTATTGAAAACTAACGGTTCATTCAGTTATTGAAAACTAACAGGTCAATCAGTTTTCAAACTATATCACATAACCACCTTCACATCACCCTCTCCTCTCACTGTCTTTCCACACATATACTGTGACCAGTTCTATGAAAATTAAGTAGTTTACTTTTTAGTTTACTGACTGTTCACAGTTCACATTTCCAAGTGAAGGGTTCCACCTCCAACTCCGTCCTCTCCCTGAAGGTCTGACTAGCACAGTGAGTTAATGCACAGGTCAGGTATCTATCTATCCACCTCCCACCTGTGACTAACACAGTGAGTTAATGCACAGGTCAGGTATCTATCTATCCACCTCCCACCTGTGACTAACACAGTGAGTTAATGCACAGGTCAGGTATCTATCTACCCACCTCCCACTTTCAGTCTGAAGGAGATGTCAAACCGTGCACACTGATCCACACATGGCTACACCATCTGCTCAGAAAAGAACAGATGCCTGATCTCAGCATGAATCAGATGCTCTGGTCTGGGTCACACCTTCCCCAGTAGAATGTATTTCTCTTTTTTGTCACAACAGATTTCTCTGTGCGAAATTCCGGCCGCTCTCCCCAAGGAGAGCGCGTCACTACACTGAGAGCGCCACCTTTTTTTTTTTTTCTGCGTGCAGTTTTATTTGTTTTTCTTATCGAAGTGGATTTTTCTATAGAATTTTGCCAGGGACAATCCTTTTGTTGCTGTGGGTTCTTTTACGTGCGCTAAGTGCATGCTGCACACAGGACCTCAATTTATTGTTTCATCCAAATGACTAGCGTCCTGACCACCACTGAAGGTCTAGTGGCGGGGGAGATAATACTGATGACTGAGCCGTGATTCGAACCAGCGCACAGATGTGGTGTAATGTATAATTATGGATCAGTGCACAGTTTGACACCTCCCTGAAAGAGACCATACACGCTGCCATGCTGAACAGGGTAAACAGTGTTGACAGCAAGCAATTCCTTGCATAGAGTAAAATAAAACGCAAGCTTTACATTTCTATGGCTCTGCGGTTTTCTTTGATTACAGAGTTCATTCTGATTAACATCAGTGATGCTTTCATTTGCTGGTGATCATTTCTGGTTTCCTCACCAAGTCCAGAGTATGCATCAGCCTGGACACATCATAGTAATGGCAGTGCGTTACAACACACACTCCTCAATGGTGCCAGTTTGCGGGTACTATTTTTCACCCTGGCACCAACACACAATAATCACTACCTCATGGCACGCGCATTCTCAAACACTTCACTTCAACCGTTCATTAAAACGGTTGACATTAACCACCATTAACAGCAAAATACAGGCACCTAACTAAAGGAAGCCATTGACACCAGTCACATGACCAACAACCTGGAATGTTGGGTAAAAACACACAGCCACATATCGACAGAATCCAACAGGTATTGCACACAATGAGCAAATTGTTTGAGAACATCCCTACAGGGTGAAACACAATGGAAACACAGTGTTGAAGAAATTGCAGTTGTTTTTTTTTTTTCTTTTGATTTGATTCTACTGCTGCTGACACGTAAAAAGCAAAAAATCACGTTGATTCATTTATTAAAACAGAACAGAAAAAATACAAAACCGCAACGCTACTTTGTCGTAAACCCCTCCACCTCCCCCGTTAAACAAATAAATCCCCACTGACCTAACTCTACTTATTGCAGCTGATATACTACTTTGCATTCAAAACATTATGCACAGGTCTGAGCTGTGTTATAAGAAACCCGAAACATAATAACTTCAGTATTTCAACAAGAAACAACATCCATAAAATTAAAAAAAAAAAAAAAAAAAGAAAAAAAACAGAAAAGAAAAAGCAACTGAAAATAAAAATATAATAAAACCAACTCGAACAATCATTCAACTGCATTTTCTTGATTAAAAAAAAAAAGTCACAAAACATCAACAATAAAAAAATAAAATCAAATCATACATAAATCAACACAGATGTTTATTAAGAAAAACACAAACAAGAAGCACCAGTCTGTATCAAATTCAGATAATACATCATAAACAACAATGTGTAACTAAAAAAAAAAGAAAAGAAAAAGAAATTGGATGCTTGCATGCACACTCACGTTCTTTGTATTTATGGGGTTTTTTTTTTGCTTTCTTTTTTGTTTCGTTTTCTTTTTTTTTTGCAGATAAGCAGAAGATTGCAGATGATCAAACAGTGCTGTGTGTGTATGTGTGTGTGTCTGCGTTTCGCGTACACGAGCCCAAGTGTTCGTGTGTACATATATGTAGGCAAGTATTCGCAAAAAACATACACATTGCAAAAGCATTAAATTTAGTAATTCTTTTTCCATTTCACTTATAAAAATAACACAAATTAGACATACAGAGCTGACATTACTTTAAGTTTTGAATGTAAAACAATCTACAGCATCACTGCAAATTTTGTTTAAAACATTGTCCAGGAAATTTCTTGGTATGAAACATCTCCATAATCACAAAGGCAAATGACAATAAATCATCAGTAACATTGTATACTCTACCCTGTTGACCGCAGAGCGCTGTCCAAAAAAGAAAAGTATCCAACATGAATGTGACCATATATCAAGACCAATAACTTGAATAAGGTCTTTTATTTAGCTATTTATTTATGTATTTATTTAACTCTTTCACCACCAAGTTTCTGTGTGAAAAACACTCCCCAGCTCCAGACATTTTACATACGATGCTCGCAGTCAAAGGCTTGGGTTCACGTCGAAACAATACAATGGATTTGTTCACTTCAAACTGGATCAGGGGGCAAAGGTTAGTCATTGTGGTTCTGTGACTAAGCCATTATTGTCGTTAGTAGGGGGCTTAGTAGGTGGTGTCCTAAGTACGTTAAATCAGAACAGGCACCACTGAACACCACCGAAGTGACTCAGCAGCAGTGCAGGGTCTCCTCTGGTGTGTGGCCTCCTGGCGACCTAACATCGATGACTCCCTGTGGACTGCCGACGCTGGAACTGCGACGGACGAACCCAGGTGTGGCCGTGTATGGGGGAATCTAAATGAGCGGCGTGGGAGTAATGCCACTGAAACGGTGCAGGTGATGGGGCAGCAAAAAAAAAAAGAAAAAAAAAGAAGAAAGGTTAGTCATTGTTCTACTGGTGGGAAACTGCCTGCTACTGTCAAGCTTTGTTACAATGTGAATGACCCCTCAAATGTCAACTAAAGTTGCCTATGGTGGTGTACTGTCGTGTTGCCTATCGCGGTGAATGAGTTAATGACGAACAAAATGAAATGTGGCACAGTTCTTGAAAGACGCTTTTTAACAGCAGTCATGCATTCCTCTTACACATGACCTTAAAACAGCTGACTGCTGGGGCTCTGTATATTATTTTCAGAATTTCTAAAACATTTGGAATCAGACAGGGACATGGGCTGCAAAGCAAAAATATCCAACAGAAAACTGGCTAAGTTATGTAAACTTGTGCAACATCGTTTTGACTATTTATCACATCTATATTAGAAGAAACAAATTATTCATGTCTTGTCTTTAAATATATGTATGTATGTATACACAAACATGATAAAAATTGAGAAATTCAATTTGTTCAAAGTTGGTTACAGAAATCTTTATCCACATCTAAAGAGTCCCAGATATAGTAAAACATTTTTATTATTTTTTTTATGTTATCACGTCTTTGTGAGCAAATATTGTCTTTTTTTTCTCATGGAATGTTCTGGAACCAATTTTCTTTTCTTGACTAAAAGTGTTAAGAGCATGTTTGTTTTTAATCATGAAGATACACAGCCAGTGCACATGATTTCATTTTCACAGGGTCTGAATGAGATGCGGGTTAGTGACTTGGACGTTTTAACATGATACTTATTGACTGACTGAGTGTTTTCACATTACTTTCTCTTTGGTGGTTTTCACAACTATGGGGTCATCAGCCCTCAAGCGGTCTCTGTGGTCAGCTGGGCTGTAAGCAGCCTGATTTGATTTGTACCTGTTCTGAACTATACCTGCCAGGAAGCTGCACATCTCTTAATCTACCTTCGTGAGTGCATTGATCACGGTGATACCAGAACCTTTCCAATATTACTGACATTTGGATTTCAAAACCACTTTCTTGCACTGCATGTTGTTATATGACAGACACTGCCACTAACATATTTCCAACAAAATCAGTCAAAACAAAAGATGCCATTATGATCAAGTGAAAAGTGATCATGTGGTTTTAACTATTGAATTGTGATTAAAATACATGTTCAATTTCTTGTATAATCCAACAGAAACGTACTCTGTGTCTCACTCTGCTCTTTGTTGGACTCCCTCACAACCTGAATCAAATCAATGGTATTCAACCGCTGTGATCAATTTTGATGTGTGAATTCTGCATATTGTACATAACTCAGAACACTTGAGTACATGATCTGCATGCCAAAGATAATGTGAATATATTCCACAAAAACATAATCATTAAATCTTATTTCAACTGTGAGCATGTCTGAAAATCAATATCTCCAATTCTTAAATATGCAATTATATCCTTTTAAAAATCACAATCATCAAATTTACTACGTCCTAAACAGGATAAATCAGCATAGCTGACCATGCATTCACACACACGAAATGTGCCAAATGTCATAAATAAAAAAAAATATATATACGCTACCCTGATTACATGTGACTGCAAGTTATGCAACAATCAATGTATACCTTTTTTTGGTTTTAATTGTGTGCGCTGTGCTTTACTCACACAAGTCATTCCCACTGTCACCAGTCTGACGTCACATCACATTTTTCTGTCTACCTGAGAGCAGCTTCTTCTTCTTCTGCGTTCACTCGTATGCACACGAGTGGGCTTTTACGTGTATGACCGTTTTTACCCTGCCATGTAGGCAGCCATACTCCGTTTTCCGGGGTGTGCATGCTGGGTATGTTCTTGTTTCCATAACCCACCGAACGCTGACATGGATTACAGGATCTTTAACATGCGTATTTGATCTTCTGCTTGCATATACACACGAAGGGGGTTCAGGTACTAGCAGGTCTGCACATATGTTGACCTGGGGAGATCGTAAAAATCTCCACCCTTTACCCACCAGGTGCCGTCACTGTGATTCGAACCCGGGACCCTCAGATTGACAGTCCAACGCTTTAACCACTCGGCTGTTGCGCCCGTCTGTGAGAGCAGCAACTTCAGCTTTCACTCAAACCTACAAGTGGGATTTTCCATGTATAACCATTTTAATCCCACCATGCAGACAGCCTTGCTTTGTTTTGGGGGCTGTGCATGCTGGGTTTGTTCTTCTTTCCAAAACTGCTGTGGATCATGGGTTCTTCAACACAGAAATTGGACCTTTGCAGGTGTGTACACACGAAGGGGTTCCAGCGCTGGCAGGCCTGCTCGTATCTTGACCCGGGAGAGAAGAAAGATCTCCACCCTTCACCCACCAGGTTCCAATACCAGGACTGAACCAAGGACCCTGAGACTGCAAGTCCAACATTTGAACCACTCGGCTATCAGGTGTCAGATAATAGTACGACAAAGGGAAACTTGTGAACACAAACACAGTCCTCCATCTTTATCCGCAAGGGAAAGCAACAGTCTCAACAAAACCAGACTATGACAAAGCACGAGCATTTCAGGGCAAATGATAATAATAATAATTATGATAATAATGATAATAAAGAGACCCCAAATAACAAAAAAGCAACAATATATATACCCTAACCCTAAAACATATTACCTATATGGCTTTTCTATGTATTCTGTGTGTGATTTTGAGCAATTTTTTCATCCTTAAATTTTGTTTTGTGATCTGGGGATGATAAATTAACTGGAAGGGTTAACATTCTCAGCACAGCCAAGTCTTATTTGCCTTAAGGTGCTTAATGGCTGAGTTAATACATCGTGCTGTGTTGTTTTGCAGGGCTTTTGTTTTGGGGTTTTTTTTGGTGGCAGTTTTGTGTTTGGCACAGTTGAATTTTTCATTTAGTTGGGCAGTCCTGATATGGCCTGGAGTGGGTCGTCTGAACTGTGTCTAATGTCAACCTGATGCACTGTGAAGTGAGCCAGTGAATGTGTGTGTGTGTGTGTGTGTGTGTGTGTGTGTGTGAGTGTGTGAGTGCACAAGCATGTCGTGGACTGTTGGGATCTGCATGACGTTAGACACAGACATTACACGGCGGTTTCTTTGAAGACCTTGTTTCGTGATGTCCCTCCGTGGGCGCTGATGGACTTCTTAAAAGAAGTGAACATTTTTAACCAGATTTGAAGGTTTTAAACTATGGAAATTTTTTTTTTAAACTTTGGAGTGGAAAGTTTGAAGTGGTGACTTGTTTTAATTGTTTGTTTTTACCCTTGTAGTAGTTATTAACGCGGCGATAGCCTTGAGATTGCCTTAGTGGTCAGCGAGGCTCTAAGCACCATAACTTCAATTTCATTTCAAGCATGTCGTGGGTGTGTGCACAAGTTCATTGAACACGACCCATTTTTAACATTTTCTTTGATTTCAATCATTTGCCTTCTGTGCATTTTTTTCCTTCCAACAATTTTAAAAAAAAAAAAAAAATTTATTCACTGCGTTTATTCAACTTCATTCTGGGCCAGTGCTTTCCACATGCCTGCAGCCTGACCAGCGCCTTGGGTCTATGTGTGGGTCTGCCATCCGCTCCCCTTTTTAGTTTTGACTCACTTGTGTAAACAAAGTGAGCCTATGTTTTAACCCGGTGTTCAGTTGTCTCTGTGTGTGTGTGTGTGTGTGTGTGTGTCCGTGTGTCTGTGTGTCCATGGTAAACTTTAACATTGACATTTTCTCTGCAAATTTGTCAGTTGACACCAAATTTGGCATAAAAATAGGAAAAATTCAGTTCTTTCCAGTCATCTTGTTTAAAACAATATTGCACCTCTGGGATGGGCACAAAAAAATAAAAAAAGAAGTCTAATTATATGCAAACTGCATTTACTGTTATATTTATATTTTTTGTATTCTCTGAACTTGGCACTTTGACCTCTTATTCTGACCCAACAACAAGAGGAGTCATTATTATCATTTTTTGTTCAAACAGGAACTTCTTTTGCTAAGCATGGAATTTTTATTTATTTTGCAAACATTTTGGTGCAGTTGTAAAAAAGGGAAATTACTCTGTAATTAATGCTAGGGGACTTAATTTATCACAAGTGAGTCTTGAAGGCCTTGCCTCTCTTGTTATCTTTTTAAAGCAGACATTATGTAGAATACATAAATCAGTCTGCATGCTTTTCCACCCTGAAAGTAAAATGAAACATACTGCTGACATGCCCTGGTCCTTCGCCAACAGACAGCGCTCCAAAACTCCTCCAGTCTGGGTGTGTTCAGTTACACAAACTCAATAAAATGTTATATCACTAAAACATAAGGTGCAACACAAGCATTTTCAAATACAATAACAATGAAACAAAAACAAGAAATAAAAGTATCATCACGAACAATACTTTAAAAAAAAACACTGGAAAAGAACCTACCAAAAATTAAACAGACAAAAATCTCTTCAGAATTTGTAAAACAATTTTTTAAAATAATAAAAACTAAGATTAAAAAAAAAATTGTGATCACCAGAAGAACACAATGAAGTCCTTGTTCAGAAAATAAGTACAATGCTGTTTTACAAATACAAAAATATACAAGTCTGCAAAAGAAACAGCAACTGCACAATATCACCGGCATTGAGGCCAATCCTTTGTTTCTTCTTCACAAAGCTGAAGCTACACTACACTGAAGTAAAAAAAAAAAAAAAAATCATAAAAAAAATATCACTCTTTCTCAACCTCTGACTAAGGAATGTCAACTGACTTGGAAAAGCTTTGTGAGCCAACGTTTGATCAAGATAACCCACAACTGGTGTTAGACTCCCCCCTCAACACATCAGAAACACACACACAAATCTGTTTTCTAATTAAGAACTAAGAAGCACACAGAGTGAAAGAAAACCCTACCTCTATCAGGAAAGAGAAAGACTAGGAACATTTTGTATCACTACAGTCATCAGCCATGTTGCTGACAGACGACACAGCACAGACGGTTGAGGGTGGGGGGGGGGGGGGGGGGGGGGCACAGAGCCGGCGACCGACTGCAAAGTGAGACGGGGGGGCCCAGCAGTTACTGCCCCACGATGACGGCGCTTGTCCGGACGCTGAGGTACAGGAACCCCCGCACCACAAACAGAAAGCCCAGCACAAAGGCCCCTGCACACAGCACGGCACAGCAATTCTTCACTGATCTCTGCTGCAAGTCCTTCACTGCTGTTTGACACAGTGGTACTGTTCTTAGATTTACACACCACCACAACAGCCCTTCATTACTGTTTGACACAGTGTTACTGTTCTTAGATTTACACACCACCACAACAGCCCTTCATTACTGTTTGACACAGTGTTACTGTTCTTAGATTTACACACCACCACAACAGCCCTTCATTACTGTTTGACACAGTGTTACTGTTCTTAGATTTACACACCACCACAACAGCCCTTCATTACTATTTGATACAGTGTTACTGTTCTTAGATTTACACACCACCACAACAGCCCTTCATTACTATTTGACACAGTGTTACTGTTCTTAGATTTACACACCACCACAACAGCCCTTCATTACTATTTGATACAGTGTTACTGTTCTTAGATTTACACACCACCACAACAGCCCTTCATTACTATTTGATACAGTGTTACTGTTCTTAGATTTACACACCACCACAACAGCCCTTCATTACTGTTTGATACAGTGTTACTGTTCTTAGATTTACACAACACCACAACAGCCCTTCATTACTGTTTGACACAGTGTTACTGTTCTTAGATTTACACACCACCACAACAGCCCTTCATTACTATTTGATACAGTGGTACTGTTCTTAGATTTAAAAACCACCACAACAGCCCTTCATTACTATTTGATACAGTGTTACTGTTCTTAGATTTACACACCACCACAACAGCCCTTCATTACTATTTGATACAGTGTTACTGTTCTTAGATTTACACAACACCACAACAGCCCTTCATTACTATTTCACACAGTGGTACTGTTCTTAGATTTAAACACCACCACAACAGCCCTTCATTACTATTTGACACAGTGTTACTGTTCTTAGATTTATACACCACCACAACAGCCCTTCATTACTGTTTGACACAGTGTTACTGTTCTTAGATTTACACACCACCATAACAGCCCTTCATTACTATTTGACACAGTGTTACTGTTCTTAGATTTACACACCACCACAACAGCCCTTCATTACTATTTGACACAGTGTTACTGTTCTTAGATTTACACAACACCACAACAGCCCTTCATTACTATTTGATACAGTGTTACTACTGTGTTTACTGACAGATGACTACACAGCGATCTGATGCTGATCACCTGAAAAACCTGCCGTTCACAAAGTACAATTACTGTTTCAGTTTCAAGGTGGTATCAAAGCGTGTGGAATGAACAATAAAAGCTATACATGCTTTGGAGAAAGAGCAATTGCCTGACCTGTGCATAAAGTCAATGCGCTGGTCAGGCCAGGAAAGCCTACCAAGAAAGCACAGAAAATGGACAAGCAATGAAGTGTGACAGGGTTCACAAACAGACCCAAACTGATCACAACTGCAAAGTATAAAGGAGGAGGCCACCTCACCAAGCCATCAGCATACTGCAGTGTTCACACCGTACTCACCGATCCAGGCCACGTAGATCCCTCCATGTGTGTAGGCCGCTTCATATGTGCCAACCTGCCAACACCCACAGAAACAGCCTTTAGTGGGCAACCTCACTGGACTATCAACCATCAACTGTAACAAGGGCAGATCAATCAAATCATGCTGTTTACAGCCTGGCTGACTACTAAGGGGCCATTCAAGGGCTGACTACCTGTCACTTCTTAAAACCAGTCACAGAGAAAGCCAAAGTAAAGGGCTGTGACCAGTTAATCTATTGAACATTATCACCTGAGCAAAAAACAAAGCAAAAAAAGTTATTCTCCATTTCATTGATAATCAAACAAATATCATTAAGGGGGAAAAAGTCATGTGACCTGCAGGCCATTATGGTTTTTAAGGATAACTGAAAGCAGTCAGTGTGAAACAGATTAACATACATCATCATCACAAGGTACAGAAAAAGCTGAAACCGCAGTCCATACTGCTGTACTCCAACACACAATACAATCACAAGATGTGTGTGTGTGTCCATATATTCTGATATTCTATATGCCTGAAATGGCATTCTGTAAGACTAACTCAATTTCATACACATTTAAATGAACTAGGCCATGGAACTGAAAATCTGACACCATCTCTCTTTAACTGTATCCGTATATTTACATACTTTTGGTATATCAAGTGTGGTTTTTTTGGCACACACGTGTACTCACACACACGATGCACCCGCTTACACACACACTTACAAGTGAACATCAACACAACATTCACAAATGCATCCACACTAGAGTACAACAACAGTCATGCTCCCCTCCCCTCCACCTCCCAAACAAAAATCTCTCACACTCACAGTCTCTCTCTCTCTCTCTCACCCATATATCACATCCATCCATCCAACCACCCCTACACATACAAACCAACACAGCACACTGCATCAAAACAGTCAAGACAAACTCCGCACAGTGACACACACATACACATGCACACGCATGTGCAAGCACACACGCACACACATACACATACACACTCACATGCACACCCACAAACACACACCCACACCCACACAAAGCCCTTAATGTCAACGGTTAATAACGTACAGTCACTCCGATGCCAGCACAGATGAACAACAGGCCGAAGGTGAGGAGAAGAATGCCTCTTCGCCGAGCATAGTTGGTGCCCACAGAGGTCCTACACACAAAACATCAAATAATAATAATAATATACAGTGCTTAGTGCCCCTCAAGCGGAGTGATGGCCTAGAGGTAACGCGTCTGCCTAGGAAGCGAGAGAATCTGAGCGCGCTGGTTTGAATCACGGCTCAGCCGCCGATATTTTCTCCCCCTCCACTAGACCTTGAGTGGTGGTCTGGGCGCAAGTCATTCGGATGAGACGATAAACCGAGGTCCCGTGTGCAGATTGCACTTAGTGCACGTAAAAGAACCCATGGCAACAAAAGGGTTGTTCCTGGCAAAATTCTGAAGAAAAATCCACTTCGACAGGAAAAACAAATAAAACTGCACGCAGGAAAAAATACAAAAAAAAGGGTGGCGCTGTGGAGTAGCGACACGCTCTCCCTGGGGAGAGCCCAAATTTCACACTGAGAAATCTGTTGTGATAAAAAAGAAATACAAATACAAATTATATGGCGTCAACTCTCCATATAATGGACTTCAAGTGCCTCACGTGAAACAATACATACACAATGCTGCATAATTCCACAAAACAGTGCATGAAGACATAGAAAACAAAACATCTACAGACATCAAGATAATACTACAAACTGCAAATAAGAAAAATTACACCAGAATGACACAAAATATGCCTTACCCATGCACACACACACATACACACACACACACACACACTTGCATACTGAAACTTCACATGTACATGCACACACAGAGTACAGCAGCCAGCCACCCACCCACAATCACACACCCACACACACACACATGATAATAGCCCAGCTACCCACAGGGTCAATGTCAGGGCTGATCACCCATCTATTATCAAATCCAGTGCAAGAGAAACCAAAACGATGTTAAATGATCAACAGAAAATAATGTTATAAATACCATCTCAACTACATCTTCTTCAGTCCATGTAAGATTTTTAAATTAAGTTAAAATTATTTGTTTTCTTCAGGAATAACAAAAAGAGTGCCTGGATAAACATGCAAGACTGAGTGGTCTATGTTAAGATCATGTGTGTGCGTGGGTGGGAGAGAGAGAGAGAGAAAGAGAGAGAGAGAGAGAGAGAGTGTGTGCGTGTGTGTGTGTGTGTGTGTGTGTGAACATTTTTATTTTCTGATGGTGTATCGACTGATTATACAACAATAGTTTTTTCTTTCTTTTCTTTATTTTTTTTTCAACATCAAGTCACCTACAAAGAAAAGAGAAAGCAGATCTGACATTAAAAATACAAACCCAAAAACCACATTAATGGATATGTGTGTGTGTGTGTGTGTGTGTTCATTCGTTCTTTAGTTTAGCGTCTTTTCACTATCAGTGATATCAGACGATTGTGTGTGTGTGCGTGTGTGCATGTGCCTTTGCAAATTATATGTGCATGTGTGTGTATGTGTACACACTCCTATGTGTGCTTGCACAAACACACACACACACAGCGGCAGACAAACAACAGGCAATGAGATACAGAAATACATCACCGTGATGAGAAATACATCACCGTGATGAGAAATACATCACCGTGATGAGAAATACATCACCGTGATGAGAAATACATCACCATGATCACTTACACTTTTCTGCAGTGGGGACATCTGGCAAGAACGGTCACTCCCACATTGAACTGAAACAAATAAAATGGTCATGTCAACAAATAAGTAAGACCTGTATAACATATTTTTAAAGCGTTGCATTGTGTTAACTGTGTGTTATATTTGTGTGTGTGAGCATGTGTGCGTGCATGCGTGCGTGTGTGTGACTGTGTGTGTGTGTGTGTGTGTGTGTGTGTGTGTGTGTGTGTGTGCATGTGTGCATGTGTGTCTGTGCACTTTTGTTGTGCATGCGCTGTGCTATAGGGAAAGACAACACTTTAAAAAAAAAAAAAGGAACACCTCAAAATAAAAGACATTATGTTTGGTTTATGACAATAAACATTTTGACTTTGATGTATGTCAAAGTCTTTGATGCTCTGTGTTTCAGACAGTTAGGAGGGTGGGAATGAGGGGTGGGGGTAGGCATCCAAGGGCATCAGCACGCCTGTCTGTTTCCTTGCTGTCAATGTGAAACAGGCAGAGAACTAGGGCAGTGAGATACATGGCATACAAAAATAAAAATCAGTCCTGAAATTGCTCAATTGCGGTCGGTTGGGCAATTGATGTCATTTGTCACGATTATACCGCATTAACATTATTCCTTTTAATCTAAATAACACTGAAAATATACGTGACAATGAAAGATTCATACTGGTTGGAACATTCAAGTGTCAACATGAACAAAATAAGTTCAATAAGGAAAAGACATTCAACATCATGTTACATTTAAAAAAAACCCAAAAAAACTCTCTCTCATAACATTCTATGAAACGTTCATAAACTTCAGACCGTCTAGTTTTAGAATATTTCTTCTCTCCTTATACAGCACAAAACAAAACAAAAATTTCTAACAATTTTTGTTGTTGTGAACTATTTTGCTGTTATTTCAGAACAGACACCACAAAACAGGTATCGGTGAACTCTTCAATCATTAATCGACATTTTCATTCTCTTGATTTTGTTTAGTCAATGAAAATGCAATTCAGCTATACTATATTTCTGTTATAATGTATAATTAAAAGGCTAAATATGGAAACCAATTTCTCTTGAATTGTTTCACAGTTTTCAACAGGGAGCTGAGAAAAGAGGAAACAAAATGATCACTGACAGTTACTGCCCTTGACAAAAACCAGCCTTTGATACTTTCTTACTGCCTTTCACAAATCCAAAACACATAACCATCAACAAAAAAGAAACAAGAGAGGCAAGGCCTTCAAGACTCACTTGTGATACACTTTAAAAAAAAATCCAAGCTTTTTATGTATTGAGTATAATTTCAAAATGTAATGTTTAAGATGAGAAAGATCAGTTTAAAGCAAATTAAGTCCCCTAGCATTATTTACAGAGTAATTTCCCTTTTTTACTATCTGCACCAAACCCCCGTTTGCAAAAATAAATAAAACTTCCATGCTTAGCAAAAGAAGTTCCCATTTGAACACAAAATGATAATAATGACTGCTCTTGTTGTTGGGTCAGAATATCAGATCAAAGTGCCAAGTTTAGATAATACAAAAAAATATAAATATAACAGTAAATGCAGTTTGCATATAATTAGGCTTTATTTTTTATTTTTTTGTGCCCATCCCAGAGGTGCAATATTGTTTTAAACAAGATGAATGGAAAGAACTGAATTTTTCCTATTTTATGGCTAATTTGGTGTCAACTGACAAAGTATTTGCAGAGAAAATGTCAATGTTAAAGTTTACCACGGACACACAGACACACACACAGACAACCGAACACCGGGTTAAAACATAGATTCACTTTGTTTACACAAGTGAGTCTAAAAATGATGAGAAAAAGAAAAGAAAAAGAATCAAACGCATTCTATGTTAAATGACAATATTTCACAACAACAATGAAACATTCACATAACCCACTCCTCTAGTCCAGTTTACAGCTGTGTGAATTACACTCCTTAGAACAGGGACAACAAAATAAAGTTGAGATTTCAATTTGGCGTAAACTCAGAGACAACTTACGATGAAAACCTGGTGACAGTAAGCACAAGTGACGCGTCGGGATTCTGGAGACCGAATCAGAGTTTGTGGCGATCCCACGCTGATGATACGACGGCTGAAACACAATTGTATTGTAAATTTGTAACATTTTTTGTCAAAACAGATTTTTTTTGTGCTGAAATCTGGGCTGCTCTCCTTCCTCCAATCCCTCCTTTTTTTTTCTGTCTGCCAGTTTACCTGTTTCACATTCTAAATTCTTTCCACACAATTTTGCCAGTAACAAACCCTTTGTTGTCACACATTTGTCTAATATCACATTTTGTGAATAGACTTAATATTTACGACACTTTAACACATGTTGCCACACATTTGCATAATATTAAATTTTGTGAACAGACTTAATATTAAAGACAATCTAACACAGTACACATTCATCTGATAAAAAAATCTGTGAAAAGACGTTAAAGTTAAGCATATACTATTGTGAACAGACATTAAAATCAAACATAACATTGCACACGTTTGTCTAATCTTACATTCTGTAAACAGACATCAAAGTGAAATTGAGCGCTGCACACATTTGTCTAATACCACATTTTAAAACAAAAAAATGTTCATAATAAAAGAAATGAACGAAAACTCATAAATTTAACACAATCTCCTTTGGATTCCCCACATGGAATTCGACTCAAGGACATTATCATACAAGTGTCCTGAGGCCGCTTAACCCAGTACTGTCTTAATACAAAAACAAAGTTAAAGGAAAAAAATCTATTCAAAAAATCAAAAGAACCCCCCCCCCCCCCCCCAAACCACCAATATGGAAATCTTTTTGATATAGAAATACTCCCATCCATGTCATAACGAAAGAAATGAACAAAAATTCATCTACTGCACACAACACAATCTCTCTTTTCTCACATGGAATCGAACACAAGGACAACATGACAGTGCTAAGCACTGAAGCATCCAATCAGCAGTGTGCGTACCAGTTGGTTCGTGGGCAGGCGATGCGCTGGGCGGTGCTTCGGCACACCAACAGACAGTTGCAGGGACAGCGGACGTATCGCTTGCCAGGAGGCGGAGCTTTGATCGGCTGCAACCAATCAACATTCACTTTCTGTTTACAGACTTGTTCATCATTCATCAATTGTTGTTTTCATCAATCATTCATTCTTTTCTGACAGACTTGTTCATTAAATCACCAATGTCGTTTTCATCAAACATTCATTCTCTGCTGACAGACTTGTTGAAGTTGTTCATTAATCATCAATGTTGTTTCCTATAATCATTCAGAAATCTCTGCAAACAGACTTGTTTATCAATCATCAATGTGGTTGTTTTTTTTATCAATCATTCATTGTCTCTTGTTTATCAGTCACCACTGTCGTCTGTCAAAGATTTTGTTTCTGGACTAACTTGCCTGCTCCTTTAGTACTGTAACTTAGTTAACTGGAATCATCTGGCATGGCAGTCTGGTCATACAATCAAGAATGCATTTAAGACATGCTGACAAAAAATGAAAATATGCTAAATTCATAAGAAAGGTTGATTTTGTTACACAAATAATGACACTTACTGCTCTTGCAAATATTTTTCCAACAATTCTGGGAATTTATTTCAACGTTCTGTCTGTATGATTATGATAACAATAGATTTGGTTACGTAAAGCCCATTCTCTCTTCATTATTTTTCAGACCTGCAACTGACAGAAATGCACCAGCTGCCGTGGCAGAGTGGTTAGAATCACAGACTGACAAATTAGATGCAGGTTCAAACTTCATGAAAGGCATTTCATAGTTTATCTTTTTTTTTATATTCAAAAACAACAACAACAGTAGCACAGTTCCATGCCTCAACTGCTGAGCCATGAGGTAAAAGTACAGTAAAAAGTTGAGAGAAAAAAACAACAACCCCCCCCCTCCCCAAAACATGCCAAGGAATCCATGCCACATGGAAGAGATAATCTCAAATCACACACAGACACACACATACCCTCACCCTTTCCCCTACCAACACACATACACACTAACACACACACACACCCCAACCCTGCCCCCACACTCCTCCTTACAGCCTGTACCCACCGTAGCCTCCTGACAGACAGAGCACTTGACGACATGCAGGTGTTGTTTGCCCTCAATGTTGATCATGGCCTGACACACCCGGCAGTTGATCATGGGGATGCCCCCCTGTGGGGTGGGTGTGTAAGGGGGAGGCAACTCATCTGGCCCAATGGGGGGCACCGTCACCTCAGCTCCTGGCGACCCTGTTAATGTCGTCCAACATTTGGATAAAAACAAGAAAGAAGTTGCCAATTTAACTCTTTCGCCACCATAGGCAACTTTTGTTGACAAGAGAGTTCACCACCATTGGCGACTTTTGCTGACACTGAGGGTTTATATTAACTGTAACAAAGCTCGACAGCTGTGGCCAACTTTACTGCTCAATAGGAAATTGACTAACCTCCCCTGTTGACAAATCCACAGAGTCGTTTTGACACCAAATGAAATATGTAACTGAGAGCACTGAGTCTGTAACATTTCGCGCTGCAGAGCATTTTTCACACAGAAAGTTGGCAGCAAAAAAGTTAAGCTCATCGGATCAAACCCACCAGTTACAAATGAATAACAAAGATACAGTTATAGCCAACTGTAGTGATCATTTCCATTTCAAAACTTGCAAAAGCTAAACTACATTGTACATTAAACTATTGCATATATGTGTTGTTTCGTGTGAGGCACTCAGAGCCTATTTTAAATGGAGTTTGTGCCATATAGGGTACTGTATGCTGTAAACTACAGGTAATACTATCAACAGCCAGTGATGATTCCAATTTTCTGTCAGATACATCAAAATTTATCTCTCTGCAAGTGTACATATATACTGATGTGTTCACACACTGTGTGGTACCATCGCCCCATCTATTCCTACCACTGGTTCCAATCCAGGATGGAGTCTGTGCTGCATGAAGACTGAAAACTCCAAAAGTCCAAATATGATATTGTATTTCTGTGCCTATTATTTTTTCTTGTGTTCTTTCCATGTTACGTGTATGTTTTTTTTTAATTATCTTTTTTTTCTTATCTTGTGTTTGCTAGACTGAATAAGTTTTTCACTTTGTAAAGGCAGGAAAAAAATAGGCCACTGAAATTTACCCTTTCTCCCTTCTAAAGTTTTCACTTCAATATAATCTTTATTTCCCTGTACATCGGATTCATATCAATTCAGGCCATGTCCTGGTTGATAAATAACCACACCACTGCATGTATTACTCTGTTACACTGATTTTCAAATGCAGTTCAAAATGTTGAATGATTTGTTTTTACTTACCAACCCCGGATAATGATTTTGTTCCAATTTGGAAATAAAAAATGAAATTTTCTAACTAAAATTACGTCTAAATAACATACTTACCACGACCCAACTAGTGCAGACTCCGGCAGGGGTCTGACATTCCTGTCCTGTGCAAACTACTATCCGCTTATGTGGAGAAAACGAAAGTAACTACTGCTGATAACCTCCTGGAAGTAGGTAACCTCCCTTTTGTCCCGCTGGCTAGCACCTCTTTTTCCGGCAGCCATCATGACTCCTGTTCCTATGCTCTTCATACGGCTAAGTTTTTTTTTGTATTTTCTGTCTGTCTGTCGATTCTCTGGCATTCTTGTTTTTTTGTCAAATTATGTCTCCAACCAGGTCACATAATTATGTAGCTCGATTGGGCGATCGCACTAAAATTCCGTAGTTACTTTCGTTTTCTCCGCATAGGCGGATAGTAGTTTGCACAGGACAGGAATGTCAGACCCCTGCCGGAGTCTGCACTAGTTGGGTCACGGTAAGTATGTGTAATAAAAAACTGTGTCAGAAGAACAAAGTAAAAATGT
>NC_134884.1:42839028-42844028 GCF_041734735.1 Babylonia areolata
CACATGCCCCAACTCCTCCACTCAGCAATCACTCATTTACCAACTCTTTCACCCACCTCAACACGCTCTCTCTCAGGGAACACTGAGATGACCAAATTCGATATAACGATAACAATAATAACGATAACAATAATGATAATCATCACCATCATCATTGTGATAATAATAATAATGATAATAACAGTGGTAGTAGTAGTAGTGGTGGTAGTGTTGGTGGTGGTGGTGTTGATATTATTGTTATAATCATTCAGGCCTATCAATCTATTTATTCAGTTATTCATTCATTTTCTTTATTCATTTATTCAATTTGAATTTGTAGCTATAAACTGTTCACAGTGACCAGGAGCTATGGTCCATAATTTATTCATGAATTAATCTGTCAGTTAAACCACTCAGAGTTGAGCCAGACACAGGTTACTCTATCGTCTTTTTCACTGCCACTTGTACACTGGGTTTCCCCACCACACCATCATCATTCATCCTTATGCCCATCGCTCCCGGTGGAGCATAGGCCATCGATAACCCCTCGCCATCGCATTCCAGTCCAGTTGGTCCCTTGCTGCTTCAGCTCTGCCTCGGTATCTCGCCTCCAGGCCGGCCTCTCTTCCTCTTTCCCTGCGGGTTCCAGGTCAGGGCTTGGCGTGTGATGCTGGACGCTGGCTTCCTGAGGGTGTGTCCGATCCAGCCCCACTTCCTCCACAGAATCTGCTTGGCCACTGGTTCCTGTCCCGCTCGCTCCCACAGATCCATACCTCACACTAATTCAGAGAACTGAATTCGGCCACTCACTCGTACTAAAAATATGGCTAACGCGAAAACCACCGTCGCCATCGTATGTTTGTTTGTTTTGTTTTACTAGGAAACGGACTTCGGAACTGAATAAGAAAAAGTAAAACACCTGGTTTCAAAGCGGAATGTACATGAATATTTCGAAATGCTGTTGTGTTTTTCCACTGACGCTACAGTTCGTGTCATGGTTGAAGCGGAATATACATGAATATTACGAAATGCTGTTGTGTTTTTCCACTGACGCTACAGTTCGTGTCATGGTACATGGTCGAAGGCATATATATATATCTCACACACACACACACACACACATATATATATATTGATATATATAGCTATGTGTGTGTGTGTGTGTGTGCCGCTGTGTGTGTGCCGTGCGTGTGTGTTGCACGACACAATTTCACAATCCAGGTAAACAGGACATTGGGGAGATACAATCAAACCCCTTATAGTTAAAGAGAACACACGCGCGCACACACTGTATTCACACGCACGCTCTCTGAGCGTGACGCACATAACGCATCCATCCCTCACGCACACGCGCGCGCGCCGCGCATGCACATACATACACACACGCGCACAGAGTACTGACTCACGCACCGCACACTCATGCGCGCGCGCACACACACACACACACACACACATGGCACACACACACACACACACACACACACACACACACACACACACACGAACAACCTGACACACACGCGTACATTCGTTCCTTCCAGCAGGTATACCGGTAATTACACACACACACACACACACACACACACACACACACACACACACACACACACACACACACACACATGCTGTCTGTGTCATGGCTGACTGTCAAGTGCCATGATGTAGCCTATGTCACCACAAAGCTGAGATGTACTGAACATTTTCATAAAAGTCGATTCACACAAATACATGCGCGCACACGTGCGAACACGCACGCACACTAACACAGGACCGCGCACGAATGCACACATGCACACTCACACATACGCATGGATATGCTCACATGTGACGCAAAGTTGTCACACACACACACACACACACACACACACACACACACACACACACACACACCGTGACACGCACGCACGCCGGCACGCACGCACGCACGTGCGAACACACACGCACACTAACACAGGACCGCGCACGTACGCACACATGCACACTCACACACACACATGGATACTGTATGCTCACACACAAAGTTGTTACACACACACACACACACACACACACACACACACACATTCGCTCCTGGTAGACACACTGTTTACAATACCCACGGATCTATATGACAAGTGTAAACACATATACTTCTTTCATCAATTTTATCATCAACGAGAATCGCGTCACCCTCAGTGAACCCAGCTCGAGGCGATGCTGATGTTGCAACAGAATCAGTGCGGGTGTTGTAACTCCTGATCGCAACACACAACCCAGCCCCTTTCCCCATACCGTCACCCCCCCCCCCCCCCGCCCCCCCATGCATCACCCTCTCCCCCCACCCCCTCCACTGATCTACCCCCCCATCTCCTGTATCTACCTAACCCCTCAAAGATCTATGATATTCCGGGAAAGCGGTCGTTCCTGTTATAGAAGATTGTGAAACGTATCATTTTGTCAACATCACAATACACGCAGCAATCGCACCTTGGTACCATTGTTCATGCGAAGTCATTTATTAAAAAAAAAAAAAAAAAATCAAATGAATAAACAAAGTCAAAATTTACGGTTGACACACAGTGACATCTCCACCACCCAAAACCATGCAAGGGCTGAAGAACAAGAAAAGGGGCAGGGAGCGGGGGGGGGGGGGGGGGGGGGGGGCTGTATAAGGGAGTGGGGGAACAGGACTGACCCACAAACTCTTGCTCAATCCCGCTTGAGTTTTTGGGGCACTCGCCCGAAAACATCCGGGTGTGACGACATGTTTCTCAGCCAGTGACGAACTAAACCAAGCCTCGCTCGCATCACATTCCTGTTCCACCAATCCACAAAGGCTGCCGGGGCCTATTTTTACGAAGCGCGGCAGACGACAGACAATCATTCAGCCAAACGAGCTTCACGCGACCGGTTCAAGAGAAGGGAACTTTTTCCTTGCAGATTTTACGAAGTTTTGAGTTAAATTGCCTTCTGAGTTGTGAACAGCGTCTGTCACGCTCTTTTGATTTTTATCTGTCTCTTCCCACCAAAACTTAAAAAGGCAGAGATGGCAAGCACAGGTGAGATTTTGAAAAAAAAATAATGTTTTTCCTTTTTTTGTTTGGTTTGTGTTTAATTGCAAACATGAAACTGCACGTGATGTCAGAGGCAGAGATTTTACCCTTGATCGACGAGTCACTGTGGTGGTTTTTTTGTGTGTGTGTGTGTGAGTGTGTGTGTGTGTGTGTGTGTGTGTGTGTGTGTTATTTTGTTTTGTATTTTGTGTGTGTGTTTTTTTATGTTCTCATTGTTGTAAGTGATAATCATGAGTATCGATCAGTTACTACCGCAGTCCACAGACTTGTATAAACAAATGCAAACATTTAAAGATAATATTAAAAAAAAAGAGGTAGAAGACACATAGAGAACCTATACTGCACACAGCTTTTCTTCTCTTTTTTTCCATTTGTTTCCCTTTCGTATATTTTAACATAATTTTTAAAAAGTAATTTTATGCGACGTCTAGCTGGTATTATTCATAGCGTTATTGTACACATAAATATTTATGCTTGCATGTTTATGCATGCATATGTGATTTTTATCATGTTGCTGTTGTGAAGATTCTGGATCTTTCTTTGTTTTCTTTTTTTTCCTTTTTCATCTTCGGTGTTCTTTTGCTCTTTGCCCAGAGGGAAGGATGTAAACATGCAGTGTGCTTTTCCCTCCACCCTCATTATGATTCATTTTGTTCTCTCTCTCTCTCTCTCTCTCTGTCTCTCACAAACCATCATTCTGTCATTAGAAACATGCATGATTAAGTAATCTGTGCATTTTTCCCTATAGTCTAGATTTGCCTACTACTTCAATGCCCAAACCTATTTGAATTTCTCACTGGTCTCTTTGGTTGAGTTTTTTTTTTTTTTTTTTATTTTTTATGGGGGGGGGGGGGGGGGGGGGGGTCCTTTTTCCTTTTTCTTTTTTCCTTTTTCTGGGGGGGTATTTAAAAAATAAACACACACAAAACACATTCCTTTAATGAAGTACTTGACTGTTTCAACGTATATGTGTTTTTTTTTTTTTTTGTTTTTTTTGTGTGTGTTTTTGTTTTGTTTTTTGTTTTTTTTCTGTTTTTTTTTTGCGGGGGTGGGGGGTGGGGGGGGGGGGGGGGGGCATTTTTCTTTTCTATTTGTGTTTTTGTTGTTGTTTTGTTCTTGTTGTTTTTGGTTGGGGATTTTTTTTTGTTTTTGGTGGGGGTGGGTGGGCGGGGATGTCTTAATGATACTTGACTAAGTACTTCCACACGAATACTCGACTCTTTTCGTTTCTATAACTTTCACAGAATCACACGAATAGAGCAATACTCAAACTCCTGTTCTCTTTTTTGTTTCCACAGAGAAAAGAGACTTCAGCAATGCGGCCTACCCTCCCCCCGGCCAGCCCCAGGGCTACCCCCCACAGCAGTACGGCGTGGGTCCCCCTCCCCAAGGAGGGCCAATCCCCCCTCCGGCCTATGTCACCCAGCCTGGGTACGTGGGGGGACCTGTCATTGTGAGTATCTGCTGCTGCTGCACTCCGTGTGTGTGTGTGTGTGTGTGTGTGTGTGTGTGTGTGTGTGTGTGTGTCTGTGTGTGTGTGTGTGTGTGTGTGTGTGTGTAAACTGTTTGTGAGTAATTCCTGTGGGTGTCTGTTAGTGCTGTGTGTGTATGTGTGTATCTCTCTCTCTCTCTTTCTCTCTCTTTCTCTCTCAACCTCTGCTTCTCTTCCAACATCTATGTCTCTCAACCTCATAATGTAACAGGAGTAAGTGCTCTGTGTGTATCTCTCTCTCTCTGACATACACACTCTGTGTTTTTCCACATTTTGTTTTCTCTTCTGCACGTACGAACACACACACACTTTCACACTCACACACACGCACACGCACACACACACACACACACACACACACACACACACACACACCAGAGTCGACAAATGTGTACACAACACCACCACTGATTGTGAAGCAAGTCTTGGAAATAAAAGGCAGAGTCAGACACCAACGCATATGATTGAACTGGTCT
>NC_134884.1:42849028-42859028 GCF_041734735.1 Babylonia areolata
TGTCCAAATAACAAAATCAATTATGATAAAAAGAATATCATTATGATAGTAGATATATCACACAAAGTATTCATAAAGCGCAGCTCGTTCCGCATC
Source organism: Babylonia areolata (assembly GCF_041734735.1). NCBI lineage: Eukaryota > Metazoa > Mollusca > Gastropoda > Neogastropoda > Buccinidae > Babylonia > Babylonia areolata. The sequence goes on from NC_134884.1 coordinate 42,849,125, forward strand.
ATTTGGAGAACAGTGAGCTAAGTGTGATTAATTATGTCCGTAGTTCGATCTCTGTTACATAGACGCGTCTCATACATGATCGATCAGTTTCGAATCAACAATGGTGACAGCTGCCAAGTTGCGAAACTGCTGTTCTTTACACACACGGATATTCTGATCCATAAAAAGACCTCTGAGAAACCACTAACACAAATATTAATGTTCTGCACATTAAGTGGCTCGCTCAGTTTGAAATAAAATTGTCAAATGAATATGACGCTGGAATTACGAAATTTTGCACTTGGTGTATAGATAGGCTTTATCCTTGTCAGTAATGCTCGCAAGTTCCGGTCGCGAAGGGAGAGAGAGGGGGCGTGGTGTTGGTTGTGGTGGGGGAGGGGGGAGGAGGGGGTTTGAAAACGCACTTTGTACGTGATGGACGTTCCACATAATCAAACCAACTGTCAAACTATTTGTGTAAGGTGCGCGTATGGCAGACGTTAAAAAAAAATCTTCCACAGTCTTGCGACATACCGGATCTCTCTCTCTCTCTCTTTTCTTTTATTTATTTAATTTTTTAACTGCGGGAAGGTCGGGGATTGGAACAAACGTAAAAGCACAAATTACATAACCCACTAAGTTGTACACCATCTTACACTCTCAGCACAGTTAAACTGTTTGTTGTCCTTCCAAGCTCCATGAGTTTATGCTAGTCAGGTGGACTTTCTTGTTTAATTAAGAGGAATTGCATCAGTAAAGTAAGGCTCTACAGCGTTGATAGCCCCCTCCTTTTTTTTCCTTTTCTTTTTTCTTTTTTTTTTTTTTTTTTAACGGGGAAGACAGGCGATGAAAGTTAGGGCGAAGGAGTTGGGTGTGTGTGGAAAGGGGCGGGGGGGGGGGGGGGGGGGGAGTGTGGGTGTGTGTGTGGGGGGGGGGAGTGGCCAGTGCTGATCCCCACGCACAACCCCCCTCCTCCACTGCACCACCTCCTCCCTCCTCCTTCATCCGGGCTTAGCGGGGTTATCGGTTATCTCTGGCGACCAGTTCAAAGTGCCCAATATCTGCCCCGAGGTCACTGCAGGACAGATCGAGCAGTTCAAGTTTTGCAGAGTTGGTGACCTCTTTGTGTTCTCGTTTTGACTGGGTTCTCCCCTTTGGAATCATGGAACAGAAGGAATGTTGGGGGTATGAGGCAAGACCTCTGTGACTACTTGGAATCTAAACCGTTCTCCCTTCAGTCCAGTCGAACTTAAAGAGAGGAAACTTCACTGACAACTCCCTTGGCTCCTGTTTGCATGTCCAGTCATATGACACTACCTTTGAATAGATAGATAAAAAATCTTTGCTCGGAGTTGAACCAACACATTTCACCACGCACACACACACACACACACACACTCTCTCTCTCTCTCTCTCACGCACACGCACACACACACACACACACACACACACACACACACACTGGGGCAAGAACAAGGTCGTAAATTGTTCAAAACATGATTGTGTAAGTTGATAGTTGACGAACAGCTGGTAGGAGGTAAACACAAACAGCAAAATATTTTGGGAGTCTGTATGACTGTTCTCTCCATTGAGCCTGGTTACACTGAATATAAGTATCTGTAATATAATTGTGTGATTTTGTTTACTTAAAAGGGTTTCATATTAATAGATCGTTAAACCCGGCTAAAGGTCAGTTGTTGGTTTTTTTTTCTTTTTTGTCTTTGTTGGGGGATTATCAAGCGTCTGATGGAGTGTGTGTGTGTGTGTGTGTGTGTGTGTGTGTGCGAACGCGCGCGCGCGTGTGAGCGCGTTTGGTAGTGTTTAGTTGCTTTTTTCTATTCCCACCACATTGTGAGGTTACTGGCAGTCTCAGCAACCCTGTTCCGTTCCGTGTCTGACAGGCTAAAGGCCAGGTGGACCTGGGGCAGTACACGACGGCCCAGAGAACGCTGCGGACATGCTTCATCTTCATCGCTGTCACCGTTATCCTGGGCATCATCGCCTGGATCATCTTCGGCATCCGCCTCAAGGCCGCGCTGGACTACATCGACCGCAGCAGGAACAGTTACAACAACAACCGTTATTACGGTTAGACCATCGACACTGATATGAGATATATATCTATATATATACCTATAGATAGATAGATATATATAGTGTTTGTGGTTAGGATGAGTAGGTGGCGAGCGGGAAAAAGCTGATGACTGTGTGAAGTGTGGAAGATGCTGGTCTCTCCTGTGAAAGGAGAGGATCATTGGACTCGTCTTGTTCCAGAGAAGTTTTGGGTGTCACGATCTGTTCTTATGCGCGATATGAGAAATGTATTTATATGTGTATATAGTTATATATTGCGTTGTCTTTGTGTGTGTGTGTGTGTGTGTGTGTGTGTGTGTGTGTGTGTGTGTTGCACTCTCTCTCTCTATCTCTCTCTCTCTCTCAAACACACACATACACACACACACTCTCTCTCCCGCTCTCTCAAACACACACACACACACACACACACACACACACACACACACACATATATATATATATATTTTTTTTTTCTTACACAAGTACGGCGATCACACATGCACAAACATTGCACAAGCATATTAAATCAGATATTTTTTTTTTACAGTACGACTTCAAAGTAGCCAGTGAACACAGTTATGTCTATTTAGTGACTGATGTACATTTATTAAACTCGTGGCAGTTGAGCTGTCGGGTGAGGTATTGTTTCGTTTTGTCTTTTGTCTTTGGATGCGAACGGTCTTGTCACAAATAGGCTGGTCACATGTAACGTTCTGTACACATTGACAGTTCTTCATTCATTCAATCATTGCTCAGGATGTGTTAAAATTGTCTGTGTAGGTGTGAGCGGTTGAATTGATTTTTTTACAATGTTGTTATACGAGTGAGAGTCAGAATTGTCTTTTTTTTTCTTTAATTTCATGAACGTGCCTTACAACCCGATAAGTCCTGAAGGCGGAAAGTTTTTTTCTTGTTATTACTTTATTGTACCTCATAATTCCTAACCTTCCCAACCCCTCGCTTTGTTTTCTTTTTCTTCGCATAATACTGAGAGGACGAGGGGGTGGGTACAGATTGTGTGAGTTCCCAACATCTGAATACACGTGTCCTTGACGTAGTTAAACTCAGTTCCTTCAGACATAACTCTCCCCCCTTCCTCTAGTTTTTTTCCCCCACTAATGTAATGAACTGTCACTGAAACCGTAAGTGTTCTCTGTAGATTTGTGGTCCGTTATTCCCAAGGCCTGACTAAGCGCGTTGGGTTACGCTGCTGGTCAGGCATCTGCTTGGCAGATGTGGTGTAGCGTATATGGTTTTGTCCGAACGCAGTGACGCCTCCTTGAGCTACTGAAACTGAAACTGAAACTGGTCCGTTATTGTATAGTATGAAGTAAAACTGTTTTCTTCAGTTGATTCCAGTCTCTCTCTCTCTCTCTCTCTCTCTCTCTCTCTCTCTCTCTCTCTATATATATATATATATATATATGTCTAAGAAATGAAAGACAACTTTTGAAATGTGGCTGTTAGATTTTTAAGGATTTTGATTAACGCTAAGAAAAGTTGATCTGGGTAGCTGTTGTTCTTTGTCGAAATGGTGGTGACCAGTTTTACGTTAGTGGAAGGCGAAGGGGGGGATAGAGAACAAAATTTCGGTATTTCGACAATGATGGAGGTGATGAAGATGCTCCTATAGGAGGAGGGCGGGGAGGGGTCCATTTATGTTTGGGACCACCCCGTGACCAGGCAGTACTCTCACAATATATCCCCGCGTGAACCAGGTTGATAGATACCCATAAAGTGGATTACCCTCGAATGTGTGGTCCCAGTCTTTGCATGTGATGATTGAGCATATTTCACACTCAAATCAGAGTAGGAGCCGGCCACGGGCTGAAACAATCCCCGCTTCTGATGGGGTTCGAATCCGCGACCTCCCAGACGTCAGGACACTAAGCACTTCGCTACTGAGAACAGGTTTAGCTGATCTATCGAAATCCAGCGTTTCCATGACTAAAACCTTCTGCCTTAAAGAAAATGTGATGGTGCATGTACTTCGTGATAGAAGTGGTATGCGTGTAACCGGTGTGACAACACGAATTCGTGTACATTGTGTGTGTGCTGGTCAGTTGTGTAAGTGCTTGAAAGTTGAATGAGTGTGCGTGCTTACAAATTGTTTTGCCTCGTGTATGAACGCTGAACATGGTTTATATCGATGCTATAATTATTTTTTACATTTTTATTTGTAAATGTATTTTGTGGTGCTGTTGTTGTCTGGTAATTGTTCCTGCTTCGGTTTTGTTTGTTTGATTCTCGAATTATAACCAGTCTGCTTCAGTTTGCTTATATGTGTAAATTATGATCAACCGTTTGGGTCCAATAAATAAAAAAAAAGAAGCGGAGTTGAGTGTTCTGAGTTTGTCATGTGGGCGCGGAAACACACACACGACACACACACACACGCACACGCACACACACACACACACACAGAAAGAGAGAGAGAGAGAGTGACGCACTTATTTTGCTTTCTTGAAAATCAAATATGATTTTTTGAATTTACGTGTAATCCCGAAAGTTACCTGTCTTTTGCATACATGTGATACCGTCATAAAATACACACGACTTAACAAGTATCTGAGCATTTTTATCACACCAAAAACTTTTTGGAATTACCACACAGAACTCAAATGAAAAGAGAAAAAGTCTGTTTCTAAAATATTGCTTCGCTTACAATATTGAGAGCAAGATACACAAGCACTCATGTGTTTGTCAACCTCCCTTTTGCGCTCTCTTCTACCTGTGCTCAGGAGGTATTTCCATCAGTACACCGCAACGCTGATTAAGGAATTTGCAAAATGTTGCAAAGCATATTATTGGCTATTGTCCCAATTCATCAACATCAGGAACTTATAGAAAAGATGATGTTTTGTCCCTTGATGGACACAGAAAATTGTTTTGAAAGGGTCCACGCATGAAAGTTTCTTTGAATACGAAGTTGATTTCGAACCAGACGCTGATTTTGCAAAACGGGTCAGCTTCTGTAAACACGTTCACTTCTGATATTTATGAAATCAGAAATACATATAAATTGAATTGCTGTTAGACTTCTCATCTCTCCTATCCCTTTCTTTCAAAATACACGTTAGATAAAAACTCACACATCTTATACATCATTCAGTTTGGTTCGTTTTACCCTGGAGTTGTGTAAAAAAAAAAAAAAAAAAAAAAAAAAAAAAATCATAACAAATGAACGCACATGCTACGTGTCTGCATGGAGTGTGCAAAATGTTGCAAAGCATATTATTGGCTATTGTTTCGTGACTGAAACAGGAGTGAATGACCGGAAACGAAGGATGAGCGCCTAGTGGCAGCCGTCAGTCGGCTCTACCCATGTAGGCAGCCTGTTGTGTACATGACTCCGTGTTTGTAAAGCGCTCAGAGCTTGGCTCTCCGACCGAGAACAGGCGCTGTCTAAGAATCCATATCATCATTATCACCATGCACGCACGCACGCACGCACGCGCACACACACACACACACACATAACACACACACACACACTCACATAACACACACACACACACCACACACATAACACACACACACACACACACACACACACACTCACATAACACACACACAAACACACACACACACATAACACACACACACACACACACACACACACTCACATAACACACACACACACACACACATGTCCGTAAAGAAGGAAACGTCCTGGTCTGAGAACCAACAATGAACAAAGAAAGACTGACAGCATGCAAGGTGAGTCAATGACGTCCATTCAGGAAGACAGACCAGGAAAAATCCACTTACACGGTACAAGTCACTGAGAAAGTGATACCGGACTTTCCGGATAACGGACGTGGCGTGTACGGAAGATACGGCAGATACGGCAGATTCGTATACATGTCATTGAAATGTATAGCCTACAATGAACTTTCGGGCAAGAAAGGGAGGGAGAGTACAGTCTAATGTCATCATCTTCAGTAGATGAACAGACTATGAATAAATAAACGAAACGAAAAGGGAGGGAGGAAAGAGAAAAGTTGAAATAACTTAATTCACAGACAACAGATTCATAAGAATGGAGTTCACACACACACACACACACACACACACACACACACACACACTTCGCTCCTCCCTACCACGCCACTCCCAACTCCAACAAAAAGAAATGAAATCAGGCAAGAATCTCCAATATATTTTTCAGAACAGCTTTTGTGGGAATGATTACAAAGAGATGATTACAACGACGACTGTATTAATCAATTACGTGGACAGCTAAAACAATTCAGGAGCATTTATTTACTCGTACTGAAGCTCTTTGAACACAAAATTGCGTTTGACGCATCACACTCAGTCTTTCATAAGATACAATATGAACATCTTGGTAGCGCTTGGGTAGGGCCTGTCTGTGAAATGTCGCTGGAACAGTACTTCTTAGTGTGTGTTTGTGTGTGAAAAACAAGACTTGTCTATTTTGCTTGGGTTTATAACAGTGATGATAGTGACAGAAGTGGTGTTGATGATCATGATGATGTCAGTGGTGGGGTTCATAACAGTGATGATAGTGACAGAAGTGGTGTTGATGATCATGATGATGTCAGTGGTGGGGTTCATAACAGTGATGATAGTGACAGAAGTGGTGTTGATGATCATGATGATGTCAGTGGTGGGGTTCATAACAGTGATGATAGTGACAGAAGTAGTGTTGATGATCATGATGATGTCAGTGGTGGGGTTCATAACAGTGATGATAGTGACAGAAGTGGTGTTGATGATCATGATGATGTCAGTGGTGGGGTTCATGACAGTGATGATAGTGACAGAAGTGGTGTTGATGATCATGATGATGTCAGTGGTGGGGTTCATGACAGTGATGATAGTGACAGAAGTGGTGTTGATGATCATGATGATGTCAGTGGTGGGGTTCATGACAGTGATGATAGTGACAGAAGGGATGTTGATGATCATGATGATGTCAGTGGTGGGGTTCATAACAGTGATGATAGTGACAGAAGTGGTGTTGATGATCATGATGATATCAGTGGTGGGGTTCATAACAGTGATGATAGTGACAGAAGTGATGTTGATGATCATGATGATATCAGTGGTGGGGTTCATAACAGTGATGATAGTGACAGAAGTGGTGTTGATGATCATGATGATGTCAGTGGTGGGGTTCATAACAGTGATGATAGTGACAGAAGTGGTGTTGATGATCATGATGTCAGTGGTGGGGTTCATGACAGTGATGATAGTGACAAAAGGGATGTTGATGATCATGATGATATCAGTGGTGGGGTTCATGACAGTGATGATAGTGACAGAAGGGATGTTGATGATCATGATGATATCAGTGGTGGGGTTCATGACAGTGATGATAGTGACAGAAGGGATGTCGATGATCATGATGATATCAGTGGTGGGGTTCATGACAGTGATGATAGTGACAGAAGGGATGTTGATGATCATGATGATGTCAGTGGTGGGGTTCATAACAGTGATGATAGTGACAGAAGTAGTGTTGATGATCATGATGATATCAGTGGTGGGGTTCATAACAGTGATGATAGTGACAGAAGGGATGTTGATGATCATGATGATGTCAGTGGTGGGGTTCATAACAGTGATGATAGTGACAGAAGGGATGTTGATGATCATGATGATGTCAGTGGTGGGGTTCATAACAGTGATGATAGTGACAGAAGTAGTGTTGATGATCATGATGATATCAGTGGTGGGGTTCATAACAGTGATGATAGTGACAGAAGTGATGTTGATGATCATGATGATGTCAGTGGTGGGGTTCATAACATTGATGATAGTGACAGAAGTAGTGTTGATGATCATGATGATGTCAGTGGTGGGGTTCATGACAGTGATGATAGTGACAGAAGTGGTGTTGATGATCATGATGATATCAGTGGTGGGGTTCATGACAGTGATGATAGTGACAGAAGTGGTGTTGATGATTATCATTATGCCAGTGGTGGGGTTCATGACAGTGATGATAGTGACAGAAGGGATGTTGATGATTATGATGATGTCAGTGGTGGGGTTCATGACAGTGATGATAGTGACAGAAGTGGTGTTGATGATCATGATGATATCAGTGGTGGGGTTCATAACAGTGATGATAGTGACAGAAGTGGTGTTGATGATCATGATGATATCAGTGGTGGGGTTCATAACAGTGATGATAGTGACAGAAGTGATGTTGATGATCATGATGATATCAGTGGTGGGGTTCATAACAGTGATGATAGTGACAGAAGGGATGTTGATGATCATGATGATGTCAGTGGTGGGGTTCATAACAGTGATGATAGTGACAGAAGTAGTGTTGATGATCATGATGATATCAGTGGTGGGGTTCATAACAGTGATGATAGTGACAGAAGTGATGTTGATGATCATGATGATGTCAGTGGTGGGGTTCATAACAGTGATGATAGTGACAGAAGTAGTGTTGATGATCATGATGATGTCAGTGGTGGGGTTCATAACAGTGATGATAGTGACAGAAGTGGTGTTGATGATCATGATGATATCAGTGGTGGGGTTCATGACAGTGATGATAGTGACAGAAGTGGTGTTGATGATTATCATTATGCCAGAGGTGGGGTTCATGACAGTGATGATAGTGACAGAAGTGGTGTTGATGATCATGATGATGTCAGTGGTGGGGTTCATAACAGTGATGATAGTGACAGAAGTGGTGTTGATGATCATGATGATGTCAGTGGTGGGGTTCATGACAGTGATGATAGTGACGGAAGTGGTGTTGATGATCATGATGATATCAGTGGTGGGGTTCATGACAGTGATGATAGTGACAGAAGGGATGTTGATGATCATGATGATGTCAGTGGTGGGGTTCATAACAGTGATGATAGTGACAGAAGTGGTGTTGATGATCATGATGATGTCAGTGGTGGGGTTCATAACAGTGATGATAGTGACAGAAGTGGTGTTGATGATCATGATGATGTCAGTGGTGGGGTTCATGACAGTGATGATTGTGACGGAAGTGGTGTTGATGATCATGATGATGTCAGCAGTGGGGTTCATGACAGTGATGATAGTGACAGAAGGGATGTTGATGATCATGATATTAGTGGTGGAGTTCATGACAGTTGTGGTATTATTTGTAACTGGCACGGAGAAATAGCAACAATATATATAATTGTTTCTATTCAATCAAGTCAGCATTCCAAACAGAAAAGTGTGAAAATAATAAAAATAAAAATCGTAATAGATAAACGGCATAAAACCTGCCTTGCAGGCTCAGATTGAGAGCACTTGGACTGAATGCCGACAGAAGCTGGTTCGATGCAGACGAAGCAGCAACACCTTGTCCAATGTGTGGTGAAATCCCAGAAGACAAAGTTAATTTCATGCTTGACTGCAAATGATACGAAGAAGTGCGGAAAATGTATTTTATTCAGAACATCTTTAGCACAGAGAAAAGATCTGTTCAGCGTACTGAGGACAGAAAATGAAGATAGAATACTCTTGGAAATGAACAAACAATTAGGCATGGAGATGAAATGATTAACACATAGTAAAGAGTGGTAACTCTCTCCATTCACAATGTACACAACTTCAAGTCAGTGCTGCTTTCGCTACCGATTCAGCTAGCACGCAGGTGAATAAAAGGTACCTTGGTACTTCCTCAAAAAAGGAAGAGCTGGGCCTGTCCTTATACCGATCATCTGACATGTGCACACAGCAGCAAAGACAGAAGAAATGTGCAAACACAAATAAGCTTTTATTCAAGCCTCTTTAATCCAATGTTCCTATGTACCTTTTATTTACCTTTGTGCTAGCTGAATCGGTAGCGTAAGCAGCACTGACTTGAAGTTGTGTACATTGTGAATGGAGA
>NC_134884.1:42864028-42889028 GCF_041734735.1 Babylonia areolata
CTGCAAACCACCTCGCCTTTTTCTTATGAAATACACGTCAGTGACCCATTCACCCTGCAAACTGATGTTCATTGTCTCTTGCCTGACAAACCACTTGGGCCTGTTTATCATACACACGCTTGATCCTGCTTAGTTTGACAGTTCCAACTGGATAGTTCACGGAAGTGAAGCCGCAAAAAGACCAATGATTATTAAATCCGATTGGTCTTTATCTTGTGGTTGACAGCCACGGCCACCTAGGACTGTTATGTATTCACGTACTCGATGTGACACACAGGTACTTCTTTTGAGATGATGTTGCTGTAGAGGTGTGGGTGTGGGTTGGGGTTGGGGTTACTCGATGAATACGAATGGTTCTATCTTCGTTTGAGAGGAGGGGAGGATACAAAAAATGTCAACACCGTAACGTTGTTCAGGTGGTATTATTCTTGGTATCATGTCGGGAAGGGTAGTGGAAGGAAGGGAGGGGTAGGTAAGTTGTAGCAGAGTTGAGTTTAACGACCTGTCGGCTTTACGCCCTTAAGGTCAACTTGTTCGCGGCTGTGGCCCTATCCATGGGGGTGTGGTGTGGTCAAGGCGTTGGTCCTGTGGTCCTATCCATGGGGGTGTGGTGTGGTCAAGGCGTTGGTCCTGTGGTCTGATCCATGGGGGTGTAGTGTGGTCAAGGCGTTGGTCCTGTGGTCTTACCCATGGGGGTGTGGTGTGGTCAAGGCGTTGGTCCTGTGGTCTGATCCATGGGGGTGTGGTGTGGTCAAGGCGTTGGTCCTGTGGTCTGATCCATGGGGGTGTGGTGTGGTCAAGGCGTTGGTCCTGTGGTCCTATCCATGGGGGTGTGGTGTGGTCAAGGCGTTGGTCCTGTGGTCTGATCCATGGGGGTGTGGTGTGGTCAAGGCGTTGATCCTGTGGTCTGATCCATGGCGGTGTGGTGTGGTCAAGGCGTTGGTCCTGTGGTCTGATCCATGGGGGTGTGGTGTGGTCAAGGCGTTGGTCCTGTGGTCCTATCCATGGGGGTGTGGTGTGGTCAAGGCGTTGGTCCTGTGGTCTGATCCATGGGGGTGTGGTGTGGTCAAGGCGTTGATCCTGTGGTCTGATCCATGGCGGTGTGGTGTGGTCAAGGCGTTGGTCCTGTGGTCTGATCCATGGGGGTGTGGTGTGGTCAAGGCGTTGGTCCTGTGGTCCTATCCATGGGGGTGTGGTGTGGTCAAGGCGTTGGTCCTGTGGTCTGATCCATGGGGGTGTGGTGTGGTCAAGGCGTTGATCCTGTGGTCTGATCCATGGCGGTGTGGTGTGGTCAAGGCGTTGGTCCTGTGGTCTGATCCATGGGGGTGTGGTGTGGTCAAGGCGTTGGTCCTGTGGTCTGATCCATGGGGGTGTGGTGTGGTCAAGGCGTTGGTCCTGTGGTCTTACCCATGGGGGTGTGGTGTGGTCAAGGCGTTGGTCCTGTGGTCTGATCCATGGGGGTGTGGTGTGGTCAAGGCGTTGGTCCTGTGGTCCTATCCATGGCGGTGTGGTGTGGTCAAGGCGTTGGTCCTGTGGTCCTATCCATGGGGGTGTGATGTGGTCAAGGCGTTGGTCCTGTGGTCCTATCCATGGGTGTGATGTGGTTAAGGCGTTAGTCCTGTGGTCCTATCCATGGGGGTGTGGTGTGGTCAAGGCGTTGGTCCTGTGGTCTTATCCATGGGGGTGTGGTGTGGTCAAGGCGTTGGTCCTGTGGTCTGATCCATGGGGGTGTGGTGTGGTCAAGGCGTTGATCCTGTGGTCTGATCCATGGGGGTGTGGTGTGGTCAAGGCGTTGGTCCTGTGGTCTTACCCATGGGGGTGTGGTGTGGTCAAGGCGTTGGTCCTGTGGTCCTATCCATGGGTGTGGTGTGGTCAAGGCGTTGGTCCTGTGGTCCTATCCATGGGTGTGGTGTGGTCAAGGCGTTGGTCCTGTGGTCCTATCCATGGGTGTGGTGTGGTCAAGGCGTTGGTCCTGTGGTCCTATCCATGGGGGTGTAGTCCTTGTTGTCTGTTCGAGGGGGGTCCTCGCTGTGTCCTGGCCTGCTGGCGATGTCCGTGGTCCGTGCTGTATCCTGGATGTGCTCGGGTGGTGGAGTCCTGGTTGTCGGTCCGAGGCTGGTCCTCGCGATGTCCTGTCTTGTCTGTGATCCTGTGGTGATCCCTATGCAGGGCAACAATCCACAATAGGGGGGCGCACTCTGGATGACTGATGTGTGTGTGCGACCGTTAAGCCCCCTGGTTCAGCCAGGGGAACCCGGGCCCCATACAGCATTAGTCACACACCCTGTCCTGGTTGTCGTCGTGTGGGGGGGGGGGGAGTCCTGGGGAAGGTAAGGGAAGGATGGTAGGGAAATGGGAATGCAAGGCAGGACAAGGGGAATAAGGGGGGCTGGACAGGTTCACTGCTGAACTTCGGTTCCAACACCAACACCAACACCATCACGAACTCGAACGCATCTGCAAACATATAAGCATCAATGTACAATAGCCATAAAGTTAAACGCTGCGTACAATAGTTATTTTATTTAATGTCAACATTTTATTCATGAAAACTACAAACAAGTTCAATATGCATAAGTTGTTTGGGGGTTGTAAAGAATTGAATACATTATGTTCACAGCTTTATTAATCTTAAACGAATATAAATATAAGTTGTATTTCATGACTGGATTTCCAAAAAAATCTGAACAAATAAATAGTAAACCAAATAATCTGACTTGGATCTATTTTAACACAGCCAAGTAATATATAAAAATATATACGAAAAATAAAGAAAAAAACCAAAAAGCAAACTGGAAGTGAACTTACAACATCCCCTTTCAGCAAAGCAAGTAAATACAAACAGCATGAACAAAGGTAATGCGTATAGCTTTACTACAATACAATACAATACACACCCTTTATTGTCTATACTCTGGTACAGAGAATTTCTTTTTGACAGCAGCACATGTTCAACATAAAAAGAAAACAACAAAAAATAAAATGAATGAAAAATAAAAAGATAATTCAAATGGCCCAAATGGAAATAGCTAAATACAAACATTCATATTACTGAAATTCACGTGCCTCTCCATTTCAGTCAGCCAAGCCTCATTGCACATCTTTCCACGCCACACACACACACACACACACACACACACACACACACACACGCACGCACACACACACACACACACACACACACGCACACACACACACACACACACACACACACACACACACACACACACAATAATAAGATTAAGACTAATATGAAAAACACGTTATAATTCAGCACGAGGTTACCTTACCTCAACAGTGTGGTGAAAGGACACACGGGACACAAAGCAGCAGCAAACCAAGAATGCTCCCGACTTGTCCAACACCAGTGGCACAAGTGAAGTGAATTTCAGGAACAAGCTTCGTCAGCTTGAGCTGAGCTAATAATATTCAACCGTCTTATCGCACGCGCTTTATAAAATCTAATTCGTTCTAAGGGAGTGGAAGCAAACGTGTCAAATAAAAGTGAATGTGATTAACTCCCATTTTGTTAAGTGGTTCTGGGCAATCACAATAGAAAATAAGGCATAAATTCACATTTCTGATTGGACCAAAATAAGATCCTGCCACAGTAACTTTCCGAATGGATACTTCGATTTGTGTGTCCTCCAGTTAAGGAAAACTTAGAACATGTGGTCCGTTACAAGTATTATATATGATAGTCAGTCGTGTCCGACTATGACCATCAGAAGAGTAGAGGAGGCAACTGCTGTTCCGACTATTTTGGCTAGAATTTGATTATAGTGGAGAGTGTCTTGCCCAAGTATATCCCCACTCTCTCGGCCAAGAGGGTTTTAGGACAGTCGGCGTTGGGATGGTTCCCAAAGGCCAACTAGCCCACAAGGCTGCAGCACTAAGAGCCAGTGCAATTTTGCCTCCTAGTTTGAGAGTCATTGTCCTTCACAAAAGACTAAGCCGTAAATGGTTTCTCATTGACTGGAGAAACTATTGATAGTACAGCTCTCACTTTGCTGTTTGCCCAAATGTAAACTTATGTCAATCTTTGATATAAGCCCAGTGTTGGGCCTATAAGTATTACATTCCTTGAAAACAATCAAATGCTGTTCTCTGCATGTCTCTCCATCAACCCATCTCTCAAAGTGTGACTGACTTTACCACTCGTTCTATTTAAAGAATTTGCCAGCTGGCCGCTAGAGAGTTCCGCGCCCATCTTGGATCTTGTGCACACGCATGTAACGTTCACTGGAAATCGCCAGCAATGCCGTCAAAGGGGATCGACATAGGCAAAAGCAGCACACATGTGCCGTCCTCCCTAGTTGATAGACTCCATTGCTACAACCAAACTCTGTACAATGATGTGCAATCGTACACACGATAAAAAAAACACAACAATGAAATATGAAGCCAAAAGTGGAAAAAAGAAGCCTGCTGTTTCGCACGTTCTACCTTTCTCGATCGTCTTTGTTGCTCGCAGTTTCGGAAAGCCAATCAACCCTGACAGCACGGATCATGTGACACGCATCTTGAGTCATGTAAGCACGGTCTATTCAGTCATTCACACACGCACACACTTCCACGTTCAGTGACCATCTGTCGTTTTTGTTTGTGTGACTTCAAATTGATGACAACAACAACAACAACAACAACAACAACACACACACACACACACACACACACACACACACACACACACACAAATCCGGGTTCAGAAACCATCTGTCGTGTTTATTTATGTGACTTCGCCTCTGCACACATATATCAATGCTTCTGCATGATCAATGTTTTTCGCATTAATGTCACAGACAAACCGGACATACAGTAAATAAATGTAGGAATAAAATATAAATAAAAAGATGACATTTTCATTACAGAACGCATTAAACACTGGCACAAGTAAGCTTCCACGGTGTTTGAATGACCAAAGCTGGTTGGTAAGATAAAGCAGACAGAAGTTGAAAAGTATGTTGTGATTTAAATAGACTGAATGCACAAAGAGAGAGAGAGAGAGAGAGAGAGAGAGAGAGCAGGTGGGGGACACACACACACATAATTATATATATATATATATATGTGTCTGTGTGTGTGTGTGTGTGTGTTGTTGTTGTTGTTGTTGTTTTTCTTTTTTTCTTCTTTTTAAAAATTAAAAAAAAAATTGACTCACTTGTGTAAACAAAGTGAGTCTATGTTCTAACCCGGTGTTCGGTTGTCTCTCTCTCCCTCTCTCTCTCTCTCTCTCTCTCTCTGTGTCTGTGTGTCCGTGGTCAACTTTAACATTGACATTTTCTCTGCAAATACTTTGTCATTTGAAACCAAATTTGGCATAAAAATAGGAATAATTCAGTTCTTTCCAGTCATCTTGTTTAAACAATATTGCACCTCTGGGATGGGCACAAAAACATTAAAAAAGAAGCCAAATTATATGCAAACTGAATTTACTGTTAAATTTATTTTCTTTTTATTCTCTACACTTGGCACTTTGATCTGATATTCTGACACAACAACAAGAGCAGTCATTTGTTTTTTAACTTTTTTTTTATTCAAACAGGAACTTCTTTTCTAAAGCATGGAAGTTATATTTATTTTGCATGTCTTTGGTGCATATAGCAAAAAAGGGAAATTAATCTGTAATTAATGCTAGGGGACTTAATTTTGCTTTAAACTGATCTTTCTCATCTTAAACATTACATTTGAAATTATACTCAATACATAAAAAAAACTTGTGTGTTTTACTCTCAGTGTACAGGGCTTTCACTATGTTCATTCGCCCAAGTGGTCTTTTTCGGAAAATACTAAAATCAATACGACGAGTGGACTTTATAGATCTGTTGGCTGAGCCCTGAAGGTCATGGGCAAAAATCAATTGAGTACACATATTTATACATATTCAAAGCGCGTGCTCATATTCTTCGCGAACGCGAACGACGCCATTTTGTTTCAAGTTGTTGACCTGCCCGTTCAATCCTATATCAATCGACAATACACGATAACATGTGATGGAAAGTTGGAGAAGGAGACCGTTAAATTTATTCAGAGAAAGATTTGTGAACGCCTCATCACTTACTGGATTATGCCCCAAACTGCCATAAAAATATCCACAGAATCAGTTGGAATTCACAGTTAAAAATAATAAACCATGAGAGTAAATACCCTTGAACTGATGAAACGTAAAAATTTCCAGTCTTGACTTTTCTCAAAATGAAGTCCTTTTCACTTCATACGACGTTTAGAAGTACTTGTACTTGGTTCTACATGTTATTAGTTTAACAAAATACTCAATTTTCATTTCAACTTTAAAACTATAAAACTAGAATGAACATAAAAGAGAAATTGAATCGACTGTGTCAACTGGGTGTAACTAAACTTGTACATCTATCTAGATCCAGAGAAAACGGCTATGTTGCAGTGTGATTGCGGCGATAGCCACGTCTTCTTTACCGCGGACTTAAAAAGAATTTTAAATTGCCCTTAAAGATTTTTTGAATGCCCAAGATACACCAGAATAATATGATTTAAACAGCGTTCTCACTGCGAATACCGCAACTGTTTTATCGCCCTTTAAAAAGCATGTTTAAATATTATATTTTTGAACATCAGTTAAGGAGCCACGATAGTCTGATGGGTAAGACAGTTTCTTCTCACCCGAACACGCAGGCTTCGAATCTGCCATTAGGACTTTTTTTTTCTTTTTCTTTTAACCCGAAGCTTTATAATAACAAATACAGAACACATTTTAAAGATTAGATTTTTTTAAAAGTGTATCGCAAGTGAGTCTTGAAGGCCTTGCCTCTCTTGTTTTTTTTTTTTTTTTTTTTTTTTAAGTTGAAGGCCAAAGCCCCTTACTGATGGAGTCACATTGAAAGAGGATAATTTTTTTTTTAAGTGGCACAATAAATCGATAACACAAACCAACAAAAAACCAAAAACAACAACAAAAAAAACAACACAAACAAACAAACAAAAAAAACAAAAAAAACAAAAAAAAACAAAAAAAAAACCAAAACAAAAAAAACACCCAAACCTGCTAATACAAACATTCAACAACATTCACGAGTTTAAGAGTTCTTATCTCTCCAATGCTTCATGTAGATCTGTATCCATGGCCAAATTACGCCATGAGCAAATTTGAAGTAAAAATTAGATGGATCGTTGTAATACTTTGGTTGTGTTAGTTTTTGTCTGAAGTCACTCAAGGCTGGGCAACAAAGCCACAAATGAGAATTGCACCTTCCTTTCACAGGTTGTATAAACGACATGTATACACAGGTTACTTAAAACAATGTATCTGAAACTATGCGTAGCAATGTCAGAAATACCAAATCTAACTTCTGTCAATGCACATTTCATAAATCTGTTGAATCCCAACTCAGTATACGGTTCATTCATCTACGATATTTGAAAAGTCTAAACTGTGCAATTCTGTCAGCAGTTTGCATGTGATCATGTCAGTACTGTCAGTTCCAATCAACAAATCGTTGTCCAAGGCACTAAAAAGCTGTATTATTTTCAACTCTGTGATTATCCCACGCAGATTCAAAACCATAAGAATTTAAACACTGACGAACACAAGTTGCCCACGTCTTTCCCTTATCATCTAAACAATATAACATCTACCACTAAGAATAATAATAACAATGATAACGATAATGATAACAATAATTAAAGGACATTTGGTATGCCCAGTATAATGATACAAAAGCCCTGGACTCTTACAATGAAAAATACAATGACGTCCGTATACAAAAAAACACACGAATACACCTGCATGCAAAAATCCTCCAACTCCAGCCCACAAACCCACACCCACTCCACACAAGATGTACACACACACGCGCGCGCGCAAGCACGTCTTGGCCGTTCAAGGCATATGAACATACGTACGTTTAAATATAGTAAAACTAATAGAAGCAAAAAAAAAAAAAGAAAAAAAAAAGAAGAAGAAGAAGAAGAAAAAAAAAGAAAAAAAAGAAAAAAAGAAAAAGAAAAAAAAAGAGACAAGGACATAAAAGTGAAGACAAGGAGATATTTACTGAACAGAATGGCTGGAAATGATGAGTTTTCAAAGAAGTTCTGAAAGCAGGGCAAGAAACAGCATGACGGACAATAAACAATTGTAAGCGTTAAATGGAAATCTGGTTTAATCCATTCTAAATCAGTTTCCACGAACATCTGATATATTTAATGTATGGATTTAGATAAATCGGACATCTTCTCAGCTCACCATAAACAAATTCATTTAAGTCCGGTTGTCTACATTCAGAAATCGTTTCATACATACATATGTACAAATGTACATACATTGCATACAAATGTACTTTTTCTGTTGTTACTCTATTTTCTAGAGCCCAGATTTCCGCTCCATACTGCAGTAATAGTTGAACGTGAGAACCAAATAAACTATAAATACACTAGACCACCTACAGTTCAGTTCATACAAAATACAATATCACAATAACTCTTTCTGTGCTATGTCTTGACATGCGAAATTGAAACTATGAAAGTTTATATAAACTGTTGGTTGTGAAATAAGACTCACTTTATGAAAAGCAATCAGCTTTCTTTTAATCGCTGAAACAGTCTTGCTGAAAAATAAATTTCAAGACACTTATATGCATCAACGACCATTTTTCATTTTCTGCTAAATACCCTCCCTTGCAAAAACTAACAATTTCCGTTTTATCCATATCTGGTTTTTACAGAAAATTACTTACAGCAGTACATAAATTGTTCAGTTGTCGCTGTTAACCAGTTGTTGTACACAGCAAAACCATATCATCAGCAAAGTGCATAACAATTCAATCAAATCCAAAGTAACACCGTGTTGACTATTCCGCATAATTTCTAAAGCAAGTTCTTTAATAACAAAAATGAAAACAAGAAAGGGCTACAAGCATCCCTTTGCTTAACTCACTCGCTGCCATTGTCCGCATATGCGGACATCGTCGGAGAAAGCGTTGGATGCCAATGTCCGCATATGCGGACTTGGATTTTAAAAAGTCGTGCTGTCGGAGTGACGCGTCGGATGCGAAAATCAAAAGCAGATGTGATATCTTACGTCACCTCTGGTCAGCTTTTCATTCACACACGCTGCGTGTGTGTCGCGATAAGCTCAACCGCAGTTGATAACAAAGCGTGCCCCCTGTCAGCTTTGTAAGTTGTTTGACAAGATGGCGTCACGGCGAAGTGTTCGACACGGTTGGAGAGGTGAAATGTTACTCAACGTCGGAAATGATCCAAACTGAAGGCTCTGATGTCGAAGGAGATAATGTTGATTCTTCGGACAGTTAATTTGAACCAGATCCCGATGAACTAGAAACAGATTCGGCCGCTGAAGAGAGTGTTTACAATGGAGAGGAAAGTGAGGAACATGTGCCAGCAGATGAGACAGACACAGACGACGAAACCACTGAGGAAATGGACGATTTTGCAAGTGTTTTCACCAGTGATTGGACTGACAATTTTTCCTTTTTCCCTCTTACACATCCCTTCACTGGCATACCAGGTTTGTCAACTGACTGGCCAGTCAACACCCAGCCGGTTGAGTTTTTTTCTTTGTTCTTTGATTTTCATTATGTAGAGACAATTTTTTTTTTTGTATGAGTGAATTTCAACTTTCTTCACCACCTGTTCATACTTCATTGCATGCACTAGGTCTTCAGTTCCTCAAATAGTGTTAGAATGTGATGTGGAACATGTTGGTGTACCTTTCTGATGGGTGCAAAAATGCTAAAAAATACACTAAATATGGATACCGCGATCAACATCAAGATGGTGAGTAAATACTTTGATTTTTTGCACACATATGGAACAACATTCCTTGCATACATATACTAAATATCAATTGTCTGGGTGTTTATTTAGTTTTTTTTACAATTTTTTCCCCATCCTATACAAACCCTGGGTTTTCAGGGATTGGCAAGGGCAAAAACTCTTGGCATGGAGTGAGTTAAACCCACGAATACATTTCACACAATCCGATAATTTTGCCCCCGATCATACTCATGCTTTCCCTTCAGTGTTCATACATTTCACACAACGATGCAGTTTACCGCTGATTCAATTCTTCAACAAGACAGACCATAAAAGTTTTCCAAAAACAGAATCAAAAGCCTTTTCGAATTCCACAAAAGCAACGCATAACTTTTTATCATTTGCAAATTGTTTTGTACGTACTGCGGCCATAAGAGTATCACTGTCAGTTGCTGAGTATCCCTTTTGAATCATGTTTGATATTCTCCACTTATGTTATTCTGAGTTATCAGTTCCACAGCCTTTTATCAATAATAGAACTGTGTCATTTACTACTAACAGCACATAAAAGATTACTTCTGTAATTATCTACATTATGGATATACATATTTCTTAAATAATGGAATGATTTCAGATTCCGCCCAGTTCCTTGGATGATTTACAATATCCACCGAAAAAACAGCTTCATCAGAATATTAAGTCATCTCTCCCAAATTTTTGAAAAATTCACCAATCAGCTCATCTGGGAAAGCAGATTTGCCTTTTTCTTTTTTTTAAATTTTACAGTGGTTTTCGATATATAACACAAGGTGTAGGCGGTGAGATTCAGTTCCTTCTATTACCTGCAGTGTTACTATCTGAGATAAACATTCGAAAAGATCTTCAGATGCTATATCATAATCACTGAGACAAAATCAGAAATGTATGTGATACGACCTTCAAGGTCGCCATTGCATACATACACCGTTAAGAATGTCACTCCAAATACAGTGCACATGTTTAGCAACCTTTTTTCCATAAGAATTCAATACATTATCTTCAGAATGTCTGCTCATTACGCTGCTGCTGGCTTTATTTTCATGACAGACATAAAATTCACCTTCATGTAAATTTTGAGGGGATATATTTGAAGTTATTGCATTACAATATCCACATTATAATGAATCGACATCTACGGAAGATAACAACTTCCCCCCCAAAAAACACACTCTTCCAACATATCAACTCCAGTATCGAAACCACACACACTATAATACGGCGCATTTTCAGAAAGAACATTCCCACAGATAAGTAGAACATTTTTAACCAGCATAAATGTCACACAGTAGTTACTATCACAATCAGTATACTGCACATAAAGAAGTAAGATTTTAATCACAAGACATTTGTTTTCCCGCTTGAGCACACGTTCCCATGTCGCCACACCATCCACCCAGATAATGGTCAGCACCCCCACCATCACACATACACAGACCATCCATCTTGGCAACAAGAACACACACACACACACACACACACACACACACACACACTCACACACACACACACTCATGCGCGCGCGCGCACTCACACACACACACACACACACACACACACGAAGTCACTCACTCACTCACTCGCACGCAATAAATGACTGGGCAGACAAATAAATAAACAACAGCTGGACAAATATCAAAGAGTTAAGAAATAATCACAGAGACGCACGCGTGCGCGCACACACACTCACACACAGAATGTACACTCAAGCCATTTCTCTCGTATTCTATTCAGTACAGCAGCACCCCCATTTTATCTCCCAGCCTGCACCCCTCCTCCCCTCTGGCTTCAAAAAATCCTTTCTTTCTTTCTTTCTTTCTGTTGTTTAATACCACTGAAAAGGCGTGAACTTCTTTCTTTTGTTTAATACCACTAAATGAAAAAGCGTAAACTTCTTTCTTTTGTTTAATACCACTCTAAATGAAAAAGCGTGAACTTCTTTCTTTTGTTTAATACCACTCTAAATGAAAAGGCGTGAACTTCTTCCTTTTGTATAATACCACTCTAAATGAAAAGGCGTGAACTTCTTCCTTTTGTATAATACCACTCTAAATGAAAGGGTGTGAACTTCTTTCTTTTGTATAATACCACTCTAAATGAAAAGGCGTGAACTTCTTCCTTTTGTATAATACCACTCTAAATGAAAAGGTGTGAACTTATTCCTTTTGTATAATACCACTCTAAATGAAAAGGTGTGAACTTCTTTCTTTTCTTTAATACCACTCCGAAAAGGCGTGAACTCGATGAACAACAGCTTGTCAACGTCCACATTACACACACACACCATTTCACCGAGGGCGCTGCACCAGACAGTTGTTGAACATCCACAGACAATGATATAATTGTAATTAAGACGTGTCATCCTTGACACCCCTTATCTGTAACACATGACCACTGGACTGTGGTCAACAACACCCTACCCCCCAACCCCCCCAACACCCCTCCCACACACACCTCCCACCCACCACCACGCACATCTCTCACACACCACCACACACACCTAACACAAATCACACACACACACACACACCTCCCCCCCCCCACACACCTCCTCCCCACACACACTTCCCCACTACCACGCACACCTCCCACACACCACCACACACACCCCACACAACTCCCCCCCATACACACACCTCCCCCCACACACATCTCCCTCATACACACACCTCCCCCCCACACACCTCCCCACCGCCACGCACACCTCCCACACACCACCACACACACCCCATACAACTCCCCCCCACACCTCCCCACTACCACACACACCTCCCACACACCACCACACACATCCCACACAACTCCCCCCCACACACACACCTCCCCACTACCACACACACCTCCCACACACCACCACACACACCCCACACAACTCCCCCCCCCCACACACCTCCCCACTACCACACACACCTCCCACACACCACCACACACACCACACACAAATCCCCCTCCACACACCTCCCCACTACCACACACACCTCCCACACACCACCACACACACCTCACACAATCCCCCCCCCCCCCCACACACACCTCCCCACTACCACACACACCTCCCACACACCACCACACACACCCCACACAACTCCCCCCCCCCCCCCACACCTCCCCACTACCACACACACCTCCCACACACCACCACACACCACCACACCCCCCCCACACACACACCTCCCCCCCCCACACACCTCCCCACTACCACACACACCTCCCACACACCACACCCCCTCACCCCGCACACAGCACCATCCAGACTATCGAGGGGAAGGGTCGCCGTACAGAGCATTCCTGAACACCTTGGCGATGGTGGTGTTGGACGTGAGGATATCAGCCTCGCTGGCGGGCACAATGTTCCCGTTGGTCCACACGTGCACCGCGTAGTTCTGCCTCCAGTCGTAGTCCCAACCCTTGAACAGCTTGTCGGCCTCGAACCAGTTGGGGCGGTACAGCCGATCGCTCTCCATGTGCAGACGGCCGGGGTTCCTGTGCCACATGTCCCGGGGAACCCACAGGGAGTTGTTGAAGAACTGGACGTTGTTGTAGCGGTTGTACTGCTCGTACCACTCCCGGACGAAGTCGTTGTTTCGCTTGGCCATGATGAAGGCGTTGCCCATGCCCGTGGCGTTCTCGATCAGCCCCAACGTGAGGTCGTGGTGGAGGATAGGCTCGGGGTCACGCACCATCACCATGTCGGCGTCCAGGTAGATGCCTCCGTTGAGGAGGAGGACCTGCAGGCGGACTGCGTCCGACACGTGGTGCTTGAACCTGACGGGTTTGTTGGCGATAGTTGGGATCCCACGCCTAGGACCAAAGATTTCCTGATTAACTCTCTCCATACGAATGGCGAAAAAGACGACGTTAACAGCGTTTCTCCCCAATTACCATCATCAAAATATTACAAGCGGAAGGCTCTTACACTGAAGAGGTGAATGTTGACAAAGAATACCACAATTCTGACGACGGAAGCTAAAGGTTGGATCATTGAGACACCCATTGGACATCCGAGGGGTCTGTGTAGAGGAGAAGAGAGGACTGGCCGTACTGAGTGAGTTAAAATAACACACCCCTTGAGTGCTCTAGCACGTATCATGTTCGTGCATAGTAACGTCACAGTACAAGCGGATATAACTCTGGAAGGTTGAGAATTTACACAGTTTTATCTAGAGTAGTATATCGGGTGTCCCAAAAAAGTGAACCGCTTTTTGACAAGTATTTTCTCAGTGATAGAGAAACCGAATTCATTGAAAATTTTCACACAGTAACCTTAGGGTATCATCAACAAGTCTGCAAAATATCTAAAGGTTCGGCGAGTATTGTCAAATTCAAAACAGCATGTCAAAAAATCCAGTCAGAGCTGTACAACGTGGCCATGTTCATGCCAGCTGCCAGGTGTTGGCATCTGTCAATCAGTGTCAGTCTAAAAAACAGCCTGTCTGGGTGTCAAGTCTATTTTTTATTTATTTTTTTATTGTCGTCTGTATCCAAAATCAGTTCTGTCCACAGTTTCAGTTTGGAAGGATCAACCATGCCTTTGAGTGAAAGTGATAAGGTTACCTTTGAAAACTGTTGAAGACAGACAGGCAGTACATAGATAGATAGATCAGCAAATGAAACCTATAGCTAGCTAGCTAGCTAGATATAATACAGGAAATTAAACTCATAGAAGATAGATAGATAGACAGATAGACAGAAACATGAATACATCAAAGGAAACCGATAGATAGATAGACACATAGATAGAGCAAAGGAAACCCATAGATAGAGATAGATAGATAGAAATAGAGTAGAGCAATGGATAGATAGATAGATAATAGATAGATAGATAATACAGCAAAGGAAACCTGTAGGTGAGAGATAAACAGACAGACAGACAGACAGACAGACAGGCAGATGGATAGATTGATAGATAGATAGATAGATAGATAGATAGATAGAGATAGAATGGAGCAATGGATAGATAGATAGATAATAGATAGATAGATAGATAATACAGCAAAGGAAACCTGTAGGTGAGAGATAAACAGACAGACAGACAGACAGACAGACAGGCAGATGGATAGATTGATAGATAGATAGGTAGATAGATAGATAGATAGATAGATAGATAGAGATAGAATGGAGCAATGGATAGATAGATAGATAATAGATAGATAGATAGATAATACAGCAAAGGAAACCTGTAGGTGAGAGATAAACAGACAGACAGACAGACAGACAGACAGACAGATAGATAGATAGATAGATAGGTAGATAGATAGAGATAGATAGATAGATAGATAGATAGATAGATAGATCAAAGGAAAACCCCATACGACCTGTGCACAAAGCGGACCCCTTTGACGTCTTTCATCAGCCGCTGCCACCAGGGCCCGTAGGGATGTATGTCCCCGATCAGGTATATCCCAGAGGGCCTGATGAACCGTTTGGCAGCCACGAAGCTGACGTAATGCAAGAACTTGAACTCGAACATCCCGAAGATGACGTAGTAGACGATGCGCGGGACCTCGGTGTCGTCATGTTGTCTGAGGCAGTCACCGTCATCCTTGAGGTCAATCTGGGCAACGATTGTCAGACCAGTTTCAGTTTCAGTTTCAGTTGTCAAGGGGGTCTCAAAAGCGTGCATTCTTTGAGCTGTTTAAAAGACTGATAATTAAAATAAAACCCCACACATATCTCTCTCTATATATCTATATAAATCTCTATGTAAATCTCTCTCTCTCTCTCTCTCTCTATATATATATATATATACAGGAGGGAGATATGTATTTTTATAGAGGGAGAGAGAGAGGAGAGAGATGGAGAGAGAGAGGAGAAATAGAGAGAGAGGGATAGAGGGATATATAGAGAGAGGGAGGAAGAGAGAGAGAGAGAGGGGGAGGGAGATAGAGAGAGAGATGAGAGAGAGGAAAGGGAGAGGGAGGGAGATAGAGAGAGGGAGAGAGAGAGGGGGAGAGAGAGAGAGAAGGAGGAGACAGAGATAGAGATATATATATATATATATATAGAGAGAGAGAGAGAGAGAGAGAGAGAGAGAGGGAGAGAGAGAGGGAGGAGATAGAGAGAGAAAGAGAGAGGGAAGAGAGAGGGAGAGATATATATAGAGAGAGGGAGATAGAGAGATGGAGAGATAGAGAGAGAGGGGGGAGGAGGGGGATAGAGGGAGGGAGGAGCAGCTTCCTGATCTTGGCATGAGCCCAAAGCCCTGGTCAGGTCTTGAGAGCCAACCCCCCCAGCACCCCCACCCCCACCCCACCGCCCACTATACCTTGAACGGTGGTCTGGACGCTAGCAATCCCGATGGGACGATAAACCGAGGTACCGTGTGCAGCATGCACTTAGCGCACAGTACAAAGACCCTACGGCAACGAAAAGGAATGTCGATGGCAATATTCTGAAGAAAAATTACAAGTCTTTACATATATAGACAGACATGTGTGTGTGTGTGTGTGTGTGTGTGTGTGTGTGTGTGTGTGTGTGTGTGTGTGTGTGTGATTGAAATAGCCTGAATGAATGGCACAGGAAACAGAATGATGAATGCCCAAAGGCAGCTGTCAATCGACTGTAGCCAGGTAGGCAGCCTGTTGTGCAAAAAAATGACTCAGTGTTTGTAAAGCGCTTGAGTTTGGTCTCTGATCGAAGTTGGTGCTATATATCAATAATGATATCATTAAGATGATGATGGTGATGATGATGGTGATAGTAATAATAATAATAATAATAATAAAAATAATCGATAATAACGATAATAACGATAATGACAATAACAATGACAATGATGATGATGATGGTGATGAGGATGGTGATAACAACAACAATAACAACAACAATAATAATAATAATAATAATTTTCATTGTCATCATCATCAGAATCATCATCATAACAACAACAACAACAATAATAATAATAATAATCATCATCATCATCAGCATAATAATATTGATAATAATAATAATATTGATAATAATAATAATAATAATAATAATAATAATAATAATAATAATAATAAGAAGAAGAAGAAGAAGAAGAAGAAGAAGAATACACACGAACGCCCATTTATTCATATTGAGGCATTCAGACATACACAAAACACTAACATTGATGCTTGCCAAAGTGGCTGGAGGTCATTTAGTACTGTGGGCGTACGGTGTTTTATTCAGTGGCGCGCGCGCGCGCGCGCGGGGGTGTGTGTGTGTGTGTGTGTGTGACTGTAATGTCTTGATACTTGGTGCTTCGAATTTGTCATGGCTCGAAGATCACCGGGGTATAATTTTGTCTGTTTCTCAAAACCCGTGTTCAGTCAGTTTGTTTTTTCAAAAGACACCCTCTCTTTCTCTCCGTTTCTCCAGACCTTGTGCCAAACACGTGGAGGGATGGCCTAGAGGTAACACGTCCGCCTAGGAAGCGAGAGAATCTGAGCGCAGTGGTTCGAATCACGCCGGCAGTCGCCAGTATTTTCTCCCCCTCCACTAGACCTTGAGTGGTGGTCTGGACGCTAGTCATTCGGATGAGACGATAAACCGACGTCCCGTGTGCAGCATGCATTTAGCGCACGTAAATTAACCCACGGCAACAAAGGGGGTTGTTCCTGGCAAATTCTGTAGAAAAAAAATCCACTTCGATAGGAAAACAAACAAAATTGAAGGCAGAAAAAAAACATACAAAAAAAAGAAAAAAAAAAAGAAAAAAAGAAAAAGAAAAAAAGGGGGGTGATGCTGTCAGTGTAGCGACGCGCTCTCCCTGGGGAGAGCAGCCCGAATTTCACACAGAGAAATCTGTTGTGACAAAAAAAAGGAGTAATACAGAGGAGAGCAAATCATTAAATGGCGAAATGGAGAAGAAGAAGAAGAAGCAGAAGAAGCAGAAGAAGCAGAAGAAGAAGAAGAAGAAGAAGTGGAAGAAAATACGACAGAGACTCTCCGTGGGAATTTTGCTCACGACAATAATCATGCAGACGCTCAGTTCATTATGGGATGGGACAAGAGGAAGTTGTGTGAAGTGATCTTCTTCATTCAAGTGACAAGAAATATCAACTGGTTTTTAGTGCACTGAACAGATGAGGATAAAGTGAGAGAGAGAGAGATACACAGACAGTGAGACGGAGAGAGAGAGAAAGAGAGAGAGATGGGTTGAGAGACAGAGACAGAGACACAGAGACAGACAGACAGACAGACAGAGAGACAGAGAGAGACAGACAGAGCGTCACCTGCGAAAAGAAGGTGGCACAGATAACGTCCTTGCGGAGTGCAGGGGGCCCACAGACCAGGGCGGGGTCATACGACTCCTGTACCGTGGGGTCCGGCCTGCCCAGAAAGTCCAGCACCGAGCAGTTGGGGGCGTTGTACCACCCTCCTCCTCCTCCCCCTCCCCCTTTCTCTCCCTCCTCCCGCCCTCCTCCTTCCCCCACATCAGTCCTCTTCGTCACCAGTCCGGCACGTGCGTGTGGCGGTGCCCCCAGACCCATGTGAGGGGTGTCGAAAGCAGGAAGCGTAATGAGGGAGGACAGCAATGGCTGCAGCTGCAGGAGAACCACCGCCACAACCAGCAGGAACAGCAAGGGCAAGGTCGTTCGGCCAGACAGGCGGCGCTGCAGGCAGGTCAAGGTCAGCTTCATGTCACGGGGGAGGGGAGGATGGTTTTGGGTGGGGTGGAGGTGGGGGAATCTCTTGGTTGGTGTCGATAACGTGGTTTGATGGTCACTTTGACAGCTGCAAAATATAGAATTCACTGCGGTTTTTGTTGTTGTTGTTGTTTTTCCATCACCCAAAAATCATCGTTAGGGAAAATGCACACACACACACTTAGACTCTCCCCCCAACGCCACCCCCACTCCCCCCACCCCCCAGCCACCGACATTCAAACTTCACAGTGTTTCTGAAAGAATAAATGACTAACAAGGAGTGTTACGCATCAATGGTAACACAAAGGCAAGCATTGCTGTCTAGCGCTTCCCATCAGCTCAAGCTGGATAGCCATGATATTGCACAACACCGAAACATCACCGAACGACAGCGAAATGTCACCGACATGACAGCGAAATGTCACCGACACGACAGCAAAACTTCATGACAGCAAAACATCACCGACATGACAGCAAAACATCATGACAGCAAAACATCACCGACATGACAGCAAAACATCATGACAGCAAAACATCATGACAACAAAACATCACCGACACGACAGCGAAATGTCACCGACACGACAGCAAAATGTCACCGACATGACACGAAATATCACCGACACGACAGCAAAACGTGACAGCAAAACATCACCGACATGACAGCGAAATGTCACCGACACGACAGCAAAACATCACCGACACGACAGCAAAACATCATGACAGCAAAACTTCACCGACACAACAGCAAAACATCACCCGACATGACAAGAAAACATCACCGACATGACAGCAAAACATCATGACAGCAAAACATCACCGACACGACAGCGAAATGTCACCGACACGACAGCAAAACATCATGACAACAAAACATCACCGACACGACAGCAAAACATCACCGACATGACAGCGAAATGTCACCGACACGACAGCAAAACATCATGACAGCAAAACATCACCGACACGACAGCGAAATGTCACCGACATGACAGCAAAACATCATGACAGCAAAACATCACCGACATGACAGGAAAACATCACCGACATGACAGCAAAACATCACCGACATGACAGCAAAACATCATGACAGCAAAACATCACCGACATGACAGCAAAACATCACCGACACGACAGCAAAACATCACCGACATGACAACGAAATGTCACCGACATGACAGCAAAACATCATGACAGCAAAACATCACGACAGCAAAAGATCACCGACATGACAGCAAAACATCATGACAGCAAAACATCACCGACATGACAGCAAAACATCATGACAGCAAAACATCACCGACATGACAGCGAAATGTCACCGACACGACAGCAAAACATCATGACAGCAAAACATCACCGACATGACAGCAAAACATCACCGACACGACAGCAAAACATCACCCGATATGACAGCAAAAGATCACCGACACGACAGCAAAACATCACCGACATGGCAGCGAAAGATCACCGACACGACAGCAAAACATCACCGACACGACAGCGAAACATCACCGACACGACAGCAAAACATCACAGACACGACAGCGAAACATCACCCGACATGACAGCAAAACATCACCGACACGACAGCAAGACATCACCGACATGACAGCACATTACAGCAAAACATCACCCGACACGACAGCAAAACATCACCGACATGACAGCAAAACATCATGACAGCAAAACATCACCGACACGATCCGTCAACGACGCAGCATCAAAACGTATGTCACTGACATGGCACAGAAACATCACCGACATCACAGCGAAAGGTCCTCAACACAATAGCGCGCGACATGTCACCGACGTGACAGCGAAGTATCGCCATATGAACAGCGAACCTACACAGCCACGTCACCAACATCGCACCGACATGACACCGAGCTGTCACCGAGACGTCACTGTCACAGTACCGAGACGTCACTGACACAGTACCGACATGACACAGACACGTCACTGACACAGCACCGTGCTGTCACCGAAACGTCACTGACACAGTACCGACATGACACCGAGACGTCACTGACACAGTACCGACATGACACCGAGACGTCACTGACACAATACCGACATGAGACCGAAACGTCATTGACACACTACCGACATGACACCGAAACGTCACTGACACGGTACCCACATGACACCGAAACCTCACTGACACAGTACCCACATGACACCGAGACGTCCCTGACACAGTACCGACATGATACCGAGACGTCCCTGACACAGTACCGACATGACACCGAGACGTCCCTGACACAGTACCGACATGACACCGAGACGTCACTGACACGGTACCCACATGACACCGAAACGTCACGGACACAGTACCGACATGACACCGAAACCTCACTGACACAGTACCCCCATGACACCGAGACGTCCCTGACACAGTACCGACATGACACCGAGACGTCACTGACACGGTACCCACACGACAGAAACGTCACTGACACACTGCCGACATGACACCGAGACGTCACTGACACGGTACCCACATGACACCGAAACGTCGCTGACACGGTACCCACATGACACAGAAACGTCACTGACACAGTGCCGACATGACACCGAGACGTCACAGTACTGACATGACACCGAAACGTCAGTTTCGGTTTCTCAAAGCAGGCGTCACTGCGTTCGGACAAATCCATATACGCTACACCACATCTGCTAGGCAGATGCCTGACAGCAGCATAACCTTGTCAGGCTTTGAGTGCATGCTTATACAGTTGTGCACCTGACAAAGTGGATTTTTAAAAAAAATTTTTTTTTTTACACAATTTTGCCAGAGGACAACACCCTCATTGCTGTGGGTTCCTTTTCAGTGCGCCAAGTGTGTGTTGTACAACACGGGACTTCGGTTTATCGTCTCATCCGAAAGACTAGACGCTCAGTTTGATTTTCCAGTCAAACTTGGGAGAAAGGTCGAGAGTGGGATTCGAACCCGCACCCTCATGGACTCTCTGTATTGGCAGCTGGGACGTCACCAACACGGCACTGACATGACTCCGAGTTGTCACCGAAACTTCACAATACCGATACGACACCGATATGTCACAGACACGAACCGACATGACATAGAGATGTCACTGACACGGCACAGACACAGCATTGACATTGCACCGAAACGTCACTGACACGGTATAGACACAACATTGACATTGCACCGAAACGTCACTGACACGGCACAGACACAGCATTGCCACTGCACCGAAACGTCACTGACACGGCACAGACACAGCACTGACATTGCACCGAAACGTCACTGACACGGCACAGACACAGCACTGACATTGCACCGAAAGGTCACTGACACGGTACAGACACAGCATTGACATTGCACCGAAACGTCACTGACACGGCACAGACACAGCATTGCCACTGCACCGAAACGTCACTGACACGGTATAGACACAGCATTGACATTGCACCGAAACGTCATCGACATGGCACCAACATGACACTGACACGACACCAAGGCGTCACCCACATGGCGAGAACGAGACACAGAAACGTCACAACACGGCACCAAACCGTTACTGACATGGCACCTAAACGCCAGCGACATGGTACTGAAACGTCTCAACTCTGGACTCTAAATCCATGAAAACGAAACCACACAAATGTCTACGCGAACACTGACACGGAACATGGTTTCTTTGTCATCTTTCTTTTGGCTCACGTGTGTGTGTGTGTGTGTGTGTGTGTGTGTGTGTGTGTGTGTGTGTGTGTGTGTGTGTGTGTGAGTGTGTTTGTGTGTGTGGTAAACGTTTCAGAAATTCGCTTTCTTTGAAAATGCTTTTCCTGTCTTTACCAAATGTTGTTTAAACATAGTAAAAACAACTTTTTTTCCACTCATATCAACAACAGGTTGTAAGTCTTCCGGATTAATCCGTATTTCTGCTCCGTACACGGTTTATTCCGTTCCGCCTTCAGATCCGTAAGATTTTTTGGGGGTCGTTCCCAGTTCCTTGACGGAACATGTATTTTGGATTTTAATATGCATGACATTTGATTTATTGTCCCCAGTTAAAAGAAAGGAAAAAGCAAATTATGGACACAACAAACAGAAAGACACTAACAACACCATCCATGTGATTACTGCAAACGATTTAAAAAAAAAAGAAAAGAAATTTAAGAGGGTACTGATTCAACTAGAATGAACACATTGACAGTTTCAGTCAAAGGCAGCCATCATGCCTGAAAAGTCTTGTCACAGTCTTCTCACTTGTGTATTCAATCGAATAGTTCGCCACAATGTATTACTGAAAGAAGGGAAAGGAGGAAACTAGATTCAATTCAGAGAAAGATTCGTCCATTTATATCATCACTAACTGCGTAATGTCCATGAACGACAAAAAAAAAAAAAAAAAAAAAAAAAAAAAAAAATCTGAATTTCATGCCACTATCAAGTCTCAAGTCACACTGCGTATGCACGTATTAATATTTTTTCATGCAATCCAAACTGCGTGCAACGTCTGCCAGTAGTAAGAAAGAAAACAAGTTGTGACGAAGACATGTAAAGTTTGAACCGTTGATAGATCTTTAATACCGTCATGATCATCAAAACAATTAAATGCAGATCGGTATAGGCTGTTTAAGACAGAACTGGTGGGATATTTTTCCAGCTTTTGGTTACACAAAACTTCATCTCTGATGGCGAGCCAAAATATGATTTGGATCGCTTTGCATTCGCATTCACCCATCTCCTTCACTCGACACCCCCACCCCCCACCCCCACCCCCTTCTGCCTTCGGCGTTTTCGATTTTGTTTTCGATTTTGCTGTTGTTGAGCAGCAGGAGTCAGGTAGGCTTTTCCTCTTGTTTGCATAATCATTTTTGATGATTTCATCAACAGCAATGTCAGCGGGGGGGGTAAATTGCAAAGCTCCATTTCAGGGGTGTGGCACAGCATGCGGGAGGATCCGCCATACAATACGCCATGTTTGCTGTTCATTGAGAAAAGAAAAAAAGAATCAAGAAAATAAAAATAAAAGTAAAAAGGGCGGGGGGGGGGGGGGGGGGGGGGGGGGGGGGGGGGGGGCGGGGGTTGGGAGGAGGGGGGGGGGGGGGTTCGGTGGAGGATGGGCAGGAGGGTGTGTGTGTGTGTGGGAGGGGGGGTGTGTGTGAATTACAAAGCTCCATTTCAGGGGTGTGCTAGAACATGCGGAAAGACCCGCCTTGTAATATGTCATGTCTGATGTTTATTGAGGGAAAAAAAAAAGAATAAAGAAAATAAAAATAAAATGGGGGGCGGGGAAGGGGAAGAGTGGAGGGGGGGGGGAGGCAGCAGATGCCACGTAAAACCAACACGCTACGCTCATCAGGCTTTGAGAACCTATCACTGGTTGGTGTCAAACGTAAACATAAAAATGAGATAAATCAACAAAACAGATAAATAAATGAATGAATGAATAGGTAGATAGGTAGATAGATTAGACAGACAGACAGACAGACAGGAAATGGGCCACACTCAGTGAACGTGAGCGCACCCACAAACATGGTCATTGCTGGCTGTCGTGCGAAGCTGACGTGTTTGTCCAGATACCTTTATCGATGAGTTTCCCTGCCCCCGAAAACGGAGTATGGCTGCCTACATGGCGGGGTAAAAACGGTCATACACGTAAAAGCCCACTCGTGTACATACGAGTGAACGTGGGAGTTGCAGCCCACGAACGAAGAAGAAGAAGGAAGAAGGGTCCGACTTGACTCCGGGCAGCATGTACATATGATTATAAGCTTGCATCAAAATCAGTTGTTTCTCTTACTTCCGCTTTGTCACACGGATTGATCCATATACGGTACTCCACATCTGCCGCAAGAAAAACAAGAGAGGCAAGGTCTTCAAGACTCACTTGTGATGCATTTAAAAAAAAATCTAATCGTTAAAATGTGTTCTGTATTTGTTATTATAAAGCTTCGGGTAAAAAAAAAAAAAAAGTCCTAACCAGTTTCGAACCCCGCGTGTTCGGGTGAGAAGAAACTGTCTTACCCATTACACTATCGTGGCTTCTTAACTGACGTTCTAAAATTTAATATCTGAACATACTTTTTTAAAGGGCGATAAATCAATTGCGGTATTCGCAGTGAGAACGCTGTTTAAATCATATTATTCTGGTGTATCTTGGGCATTCAAAAAATCTTTAAGGGCAAAAAAAATTCTTTTTAAGTCTGCGGTAAAGGAGACGTGGCTATCGCCGCAATCGCACTGCAACATTTAGCCGTTTTCTCTAGATCTAGATAGATGTACAAGTTTAGTTACACCCGCCGGGAATGTAGTACGACACGGTCGATTCAATTTCTCTTTTATGTTCATTCTAGTTTTATAGTTTTAAAGTTGATATGAAAATTTAGTATTTTTTAAACTAATAATATGTAGAGCCAAGTACAAGTACTTCTAAACGTCGTAAGAAGTGAAAAGGACTTCATTTTGAGAAAAGTCAAGACTGGAAATTTTTTCGTTTCATCGTGATCAATTCAAGGGTATTAACTCACATGGTTTACAATTTTTAACTGTGAATTCCGATTGATTCTGTGAATATTTTTATGGCAGTTTAAGGCATAATCCAGTAAGTGATGAGGCGTTCACA
>NC_134884.1:42894028-42914028 GCF_041734735.1 Babylonia areolata
CATCACCACCACCTAATCCCCACACCACCACCATCACCACCACCTAATCCCCACACCACCACCATCACCACCACCTAATCCCAACACCACCACCATCACCACCACCATCACCACCACCATCACCACCACCTAACCCCCACACCACCACCATCACCACCACCACCATCACCACCACCATCACCACCACCTAACCCCCACACCACCACCATCACCACCACCTAACTCCCACACCACCACCATCACCACCACCACCATCACCACCACCATCACCACCACCTAACCCCCACACCACCACCATCACCACCACCACCATCACCACCACCACCATCACCACCACCATCACCACCACCTAATCCCCACACCACCACCACCACACCACCATCACCACCACCATCACCACCACCTAACCCCCACACCACCACCATCACCACCACCTAACCCCCACACCACCACCATCACCACCACCTAACCCCCACACACCACCACACCACCACCTAACCCCCACCACCACCATCACCACCACCAACCCCCACACCACCACCATCACCACCACCTAACTCCCACACCACCACCATCACCACCACCACACCACCACCTACCACCCCACCACCACCACCATCACCACCACCTAACCCCACACCACCACCATCCCACCACCACACATCACCACCACCTAACCCCACACCACCACCATCACCACCACCACCATCACCACCACCTAACCCCCACACCACCACCATCCCACACCACCATCACCACCACCTAACCCCACACCACCACCAACTCACCACACCACCATCACCACCACCTAACCCCACACCACCACCATCACACCACCTAACCCCCACACCACCACCATCACCACCACCACCATCACCACTACCACCATCACCACCACCTAACTCCCACACCACCACCATCACCACCACCATCACCACACCACCACCATCACCACCACCATCACCACCACCTAACCCCCACACCACCACCATCACCACCACCTAAACCCCACACCACCACCATCACCACCACCTAACCGTTTCTTAAACAACGCCTGTGTGAAAATGCACACACAACACAGTTTCTGTTAAATAAGTCCTTCGTCTTTCTTCCTCAGTGACGTATCAAGTGAGCAACAACAACAACAAGAGAGAGAGAGAGAGAGAGAGAGAGAGAGAGAGAGAGAGACAGAGAGAGAGAGACAGAGAGAGACAGAGACAGAGACAGAGACAGAGACAGACGTGATGATTTATTGTCAAAGGCATTTACAGCTATTTTGACAAAGGGGGTGGGGGTGGGGGTGGGGTGGGGGCTTACAAAAAATAAATAAGTAAATACAATGAACCACGATTCACCGCAACAACTGTATACAATACAAAGGAAAGAGAAAAAGATCACAAGGACCATCCATGGTCATAAACCATTTACGTTTTATTCACTAATGTATCTATTTACTCATTAGCATATTCTATGGATATGTCTATGTATATCTGTGCACAGTTCACTTTTTTTTTCTCTACTGTCTGCATACTTTCCAGTGTTTTCTGTCTACAGTAAAGTGCTACAGTAAGAAACTTAGAGAAAGCTGTTACCGTGAATTCATTCCCGCTTTTGATCACGTGTTGCATGCGAGTTAAGTCATTCACAGGGCTTAATTCATCAGTGAATGTATATCTGTTTCTGATGTGTGTGTATGCAGGACAATGGAACAAAACGTGAATTTTATCTTCTTTCTCAAAAGCGCACACGCACATCAGGCAGTCACTGATAGCCTCAGACTTGGCATGACACCACACTGACATCCTCAGACTTGGCCTGACACCACACTGACAGCCTCAGACTTGGCCTGACACCACACTGACAGCCTCAGACTTGGCCTGACACCACACTGATAGCCTCAGACTTGGCCTGACACCACACTGACAGCCTCAGACTTGGCCTGACACCACACTGACAGCCTCAGACTTGGCCTGACACCACACTGATAGCCTCAGACTTGGCCTGACACCACACTGATAGCCTCAGACTTGGCCTGACACCACACTGATAGCCTCAGACTTGGCCTGACACCACACTGACAGCCTCAGACTTGGCCTGACACCACACTGACAGCCTCAGACCTGGCCTGACACCACACTGACAGCCTCAGACTTGGTCTGACACCACACTGATAGCCTCAGACTTGGCCTGACACCACACTGATAGCCTCAGACTTGGCCTGACACCACACTGACAGCCTCAGACTTGGCCTGACACCACACTGACAGCCTCAGACTTGGTCTGACACCACACTGACAGCCTCAGACTTGGCCTGACACCACACCACACTGATAGCCTCAGACTTGGCCTGACACCACACTGATAGCCTCAGACTTGGCCTGACACCACACTGATAGCCTCAGACTTGGCCTGACACCACACTGATAGCCTCAGACTTGGCCTGACACCACACTGACAGCCTCAGACTTGGCCTGACACCACACTGATAGCCTCAGACTTGGCATGACACCACACTGACAGCCTCAGACTTGGCCTGACACCACACTGATAGCCTCAGACTTGGCCTGACACCACACTGACAGCCTCAGACTTGGCATGACACCACACTGATAGCCTCAGACTTGGCCTGACACCACACTGACAGCCTCAGACTTGGCATGACACCACACTGACAGCCTCAGACTTGGCCTGACACCACACTGATAGCCTCAGACTTGGCCTGACACCACACCACACTGATAGCCTCAGACTTGGCCTGACACCACACTCTGTGGCTCCTCAGTCTGCACACTTTTAAGTTGGAATCGAGCAATAGAATCGCCGAATTTCTTGGTGGTAATATATGATAAGTCTTTTTTCAGCGCTAAACGTATCTTTAAACATATAGTACCAGCTGTACTTTTCAGTCTGTTCGATTTCCGAATGCCAGTTTTGTTTGTAGCACGAAACCAACCAGTGTTTAAAAACTGATAAAAAGTCAATTTCATATCCAACATCATGATTGATTGAGTAATAGATTGCTTGATAGGTTGATTGATTGATAGATTGATTGATTGATATGCATAACCATACAACACCAGAAATTGATGACTAGTTCGTTTTGTAAATGAAGCGTTTCATAGGTTTGTCTGTTTTTATTTATTTATTTTATTTATTTATTTATTTATTTGTGTAAGCTTATCTATTATTTATTCACCTTTTTTTTTACATTATAATTATTATTTATTTATTTATTTGTGTAAGCTTATCTATTATTTATTCACCTTTTTTTCCCCCCTCAAGGCCTGACTAAGCGCGTTGGGTTACGCTGCTGGTCAGGCATCTGCTTGACAGATGTGGTGTAGCGTATATGGATTTGTCCGAACGCAGTGACGCCTCCTTGAGCTACTGAAACTGAAACTGAAACTGTCTGCTGATTCTAGTTATAGGCATTCTTGTTAACTTGAGCCAGTACTTAAATACATTTCACTGTAGTTTTAATGAATAGAGGATATCTCCCTGTCTCCCCATACAACACAGAGAGAGAGACAAGACAAGACAAGACAAGACAAAAGTCTTTATTTCGAGAATAATAGATAAGCACTGGGGTGCTTTTTTTTTTTTTTTTTTTACATCCAGTCCCCGCCCTGAATAGGGTCTACACTACACAATACCAGATAAAAAAAAAAGCATAAATAAACATAAATACACTACACAATACTAAATAAAAGCATAATAAAGCATAAGAGAGAGAGAGAGAGAGAGAGAGAGAGAGAGAGAGAGAGAGCGAAGTAGGGCGCGCCTGACCATAATTTTATCTTTGCCGATTAGACAGACGACCGGAGCGATCACAAGATCACAAGATAATTTATTGTACTTAAATGGAGGTGCTTGGTGTGGTGGCACACAGTTAAATTCTATGAAGTACAAATATAGACATGCATAAGCCATTCAGCTGATTTGCGTTCGCTCAGAAGCACACAATCTCAGCTGCATCAAATATCCATACATCCGCCATCAGTCTCCATTTCACACTCGTTATAAAAAATGACTAAAAACATGTAAAACGACCTTCAAATATAAACAGGTAGGTTACAACAATAAATAAGCCCCCCAAATCAAGGAGAGTTTATAACATACATGAATAATCCAATAATCAAATACATAAATAATGGCAACAACAATAACAATATCAATAATAGTAATACTAATAATGATGATGATAATAACAATAATAATGATAACCACAATGATACAACCGCGGCCACTGCTACTACCACCACAATCACCACCACCACTACTACTACCAATAATAATAATCATAAATGAATGAATAAATGAAGACTCTTTGTCCTATACTAAAAACTAGGCACACCCTGGGATTAAAATACAACACTCAATACCTAAAAACTAACAACAGTAATAACACTGCAGTATTAAAGAACACACACACACACACACACACACACACTCACACAACATTATCTAAGCTTAAGATGAAGAAGAATAAATCAATAATACACAATGAAAAATAAAATATGCACAGTCGTAGCCACACACATATACATGTAGCATTTTCTAAACAAATTAAGAATAAATTAGTAATACATTATGAAAAATAAGAAAAATAAGCACAGTCAGTATAATGTCAGACTTACAGTTTGAAAAAAATATAAAAATAAGCACAATCTAAAAACAAACATAATCAGCATCTAAGACTTATGGTTAAAGACAAAACATGGTACATGGAATTACTCTCTACATCACAACATAATAGACCAGACCCAAGTTTAAAATTTCCGAAACTAAAATATCAAGCAAACGCACACACACACACACACACACACACACACACACACACATGTTCCATTGTTATCAAACGTGAAGCAAGAGAAAGACGAGAAAACAAGGGGAAGAATGCTGTTCGGGTGAGACGAAGAAGAAACACAACAATGATTATAGGATCTTTTCGTTGATTTCACTGGCACTTAGGTTAAAGGATCATTAAGACTCTAGACTTGTTTATTGTCTTTCCAAAGGTGCAGCTATTCACTGTTTGACATGTGGAGAGAAAAAAAATCACCTTAAACTGAATAAACCACAAACTCTTCTATGTCCCCCCCCCCCCCCCACACACTGCCACCACTCCTACCCCACCACTTCCCAAGAACCACCCTCCCCATTGTCTCTCTGCCTCCACTCCCCCGCCCTCCCCACCCCCTTCATTACACCCTCCCTCACCCCCAACCCGTCCCCCCACCCCACCCCATCCTAACGTTCATTGCACAAGCTCTGAATTTCAATAAGAACACACGAATCAAGATTCACTCTTAATAAAATCGGATACTCACATTAAGTCAGGGGTACACACACAGTCATTCACACGATGTACCCGAATGTTCGCCCGTAAGAACTATCTTTGAAACCGGGGGGAAAAAAAAGACCCACAAAAGAACCAACAACAGCAGCGTTGACCTCAAACCAGAAAAAGCAAGCTCTCGCCTCAGTCGCTGACTGTTTTATAATAAAAATAAAAAACGAATGTAGTGACGTCTCTTCTGCAAGGCCCGATCCGTTCACGCTAGGTAGGCGAGATTCTCGCGAGACATGGTAGTTCAGGAGGGATGTCCATATGTTTGTACCACCACGCGGCAAAGCCCAGGCCAGTGAAAGCGAGGCTACACCTGGGACGTTGACGCTGTTCTTACAACGAGACTTTCTGTGTCTGTTATGACTGGAAGCAACTTTTCGAACAGTTGTTCGTTCGTTCCGTTGACACGATGCGCTTTTTTTTTGAACGTGGTGGTAATTAGCACGTCGCTCTAATGAACGTATAGTGGTAATGGCACGTTGCACCATTTTTTTTTATTTTTTATTATTATTTTTTTTTTAGCACGTAGCGCTAATGAACGAAGTAGGAATGGCACATAGCAATATTGCCACGTAGCGCAAATAAACCTGGTAGTAATATAGAACCATTGGCACTTAGCGCTAATGAACGAAGTAGTCAAGTAAGATAAGATAAGATAAGATAAGATAAGATAAGATAAGAATAACTTTATTATCTCCAACTGGAGAAATTTGGTCAGGTGCATTATCACAACATAGACAAGTAAACAACATGGGGACCATAACTGTAAAAGCCAACAACAGCCCCTACAAATATTACGAAGATACAAATGTAAAAAATATCACATACATCGTTTCATACATACATCCACACACTGCAGGTAATAACAATAGTACTATTGGCACATAGCGGTAATGAACGAAGTAGTAATGTAACTGTAGCACTATTGGCACATAGCGGTAATGAATGAAGTAGTCATGTAACTATAGCACTATTGGCACATAGCGGTAATGAACGAAGTAGTCATGTAACTATAGCACTATTGGCACATAGCAGTAATGAATGAAGTAGTCATGTAACTATAGCACTATTGGCACATAGCGGTAATGAACGAAGAAGTCATGTAACTATAGCACTATTGGCACATAGCGGTAAGGAACGAAGTAGTCATGTAACTATAGCACTATTGGCACATAGCGGTAATGGACGAAGTAGTAATGTAACTATAGCACTATTGGCACATAGCGGTAAGGAACGAAGTAGTCATGTAACTATAGCACTATTGGCACATGGCGGTAATGGACGAAGTAGTAATGTAACTATAGCACTATTGGCACATAGCGCTAATGGACGAAGTAGTAATGTAACTATAGCACTATTGGCACATAGCGGTAATGAATGAAGTAGTCATGTAACTATAGCACTATTGGCACATAGCGGTAATGGACGAAGTAGTAATGTAACTGTAGAACAATTGGCACATAGCGGTAATGAATGAAGTAGTAATGTAACTGTAGAACAACTGGCACATAGCGGTAATGAACGAAGTAGTCATGTTACTATAGCACTATTGGCACATAGCGCTAATGAACGAAGTAGTAATGTAACTGAAGAACAATTAGCACATAGCGGTAATGGACAAAGTAGTAATGTAACTGTAGCACTATTGGCACATAGCAGTAATGAATGAAGTAGTAATGTAACTATAGCACTATTGGCACATAGCGGTAATGAACGAAGTAGTAATGTAACTATAGCACTATTGGCACATAGCGCTGATGAATGAAGTAGTCATGTTACTATAGCACTATTGGCACATAGCGCTAATGAATGAAGTAGTCATGTAACTATAGCACTATTGGCACAGAGCGCTAACGGATGAAGTAGTCATGTTACTATAGCACTATTGGCACATAGCGCTAATGAATGAAGTAGTCATGTAACTATAGCACTATTGCTACGGAGCGCTATTGAACGTGGTGATAATGGTACGTAGCACGACTGACACGTAGCACTAAGGACACGTCGCTCTGTCCACACACACACACTGTCCAGCGAGGCGAATGGTTTATTATAATGACTGCGGTT
Organism: Babylonia areolata; assembly: GCF_041734735.1. Taxonomy (NCBI): domain Eukaryota; kingdom Metazoa; phylum Mollusca; class Gastropoda; order Neogastropoda; family Buccinidae; genus Babylonia; species Babylonia areolata. The sequence goes on from NC_134884.1 coordinate 42,901,446, forward strand.
TAGCAACTAGCCTTCTTTGTAGTTGAAAATGACTCTATAATAACTCGCGAAATTTGGCTTCTGCACACCGACAGCTTGTATTGAACGGAAGGCACACTCCATTTGTATAAGCAGTACAGATTTTTGTTGGGGGTCGGGGGTGCTGGGGGGGAGGGGGGGGGGCGGGCGGAGTGGGTGGGTGGGGGGGGGGGGGGGGGGGCTGTGTGTGTGTGTGTGTGTGTGGTGGATGGGAGGGGTTTAATCTGAGGGTCCCGGATTCGAATATTGGTAACGGCGCCTGTTGGGAAAAGGGTGGAGATTTTTTCCGATCTCCCAAGTCAACATATGTGCAAACCTGCTAGTACCTGAACCCCCTTCGTGTGTATACGCAAGCGGAAGATCAAATATAGCATGTTAAAGATCCTGTAATCCATATCAGCGTTCGGTGGGTTATGGAAACAAGAACACACCCAGCATGCACCCCCCCCCCCCCGAAAACAGAGTATGGCTGCCTACATGGCGGGGTAAAAACGGTCATACACGTAAAAGCCCACTCGTGTACATACGAGTGAACGTGGGAGTTGCAGCCCATGAACGACGACGACAACGACGACGACGACGACGAAGAAGAAGAAGAAGAAGAAGAAGAAATGGCGTGCGAGTGTGCTTGCGAATGAGATATGGACCGGATTAAAGTTTAACTGCCTGTTGGCAACTGCCTTCAATGGTCATGTTATTCCAGACTGAAGCCAGTTAAGGTGGTGTTGGGGTTGTTTGCTCTCTGCCGCGGTCTGACATTGTTGCCTAGAGGGTAGACAGGTGCGTTAAAGAGTTGTGAGGTGTTGGTTTTGGCTGCTGAGGACCGATACGCCTCTTTGCCCATGACTTTATCAGAGTGCTTAATTTCAGGGGCCATGATTCCTCTTTGGTCAGTCACATGCCATGAATCTTTTTTCTTTCTTTTCTCTTCTTCTTCTTTTTTTTCTTTGTTGTTGTTGTTGTTGTTGTAATTTTAACGGGATATTCACAGGTCAAGGTTCACGGCACCGACCTCTTCTTCTTTTTTTTCGTGCAAAACGTGCTGAGTTTATCTTGTTATTTTTTTTTCTTCTGCTTCTTCTTCTCCTCCTCCTCCTTCTTCTTGATCTTCTTCTTCTTCTTCTTTGCGTTCGACAGCTACGCAGTCAGGGTCGAAGTCCGAGGGATGCCACAAACTCGGACGTCCGGTGAAGATCGGCTGCCGTCCCCCAGAGCTTGGTGTTGAGGTCAGCACCCCCAGGCCAGGACTGCTGCCGCATCTTCTCATACAGGGGGCAGTCTTGGAGAATATGGGATGGGGTCTGGTCAGCCTGGCCGCAATCACATAGGGATGTGGCTGCCACTCCAATCCTCTTCAGGTGTGCTTGGAGGCCGCAGTGTCCTGTGCGAAGGCGGTAGATGGTAGTCTGGTGTCTTCTCTCCAGTGTTCTTGATCTTGATCTTCGTCGTCTTCTCCCCCCCCCCCTTCCTTCTCCTCCTCGTCCTCCTCCTCGTCTTCCTTCTCCTCCTCCTCCTTCTCGTCTTCATCCCCCCCCTCCCCTCTCCTCCTCCTCCTCGTCTCCCCCTCCTCCTCTTCCTTCTCCTCCTCGTCCTCCTCCTCGTCTTCCTCCTCCTCCTCCTCGTCTCCCCCTCCTCCTCTTCCTTCTCCTCTTCCTCCTCTTCTACTTATTCTTCGTCTTCTTCTTTTTCTCTGTGCTTCTCTGTGAAGAGTCATTGGAGCGCCACACAGTACAAAATCCCATCTGGAGAGGAATGGACTTCGCCAGAACGGACTTGCCCAAGACACGGCACCAACCAAGCACTCAAAACACGCACAGTCAGCTGGCGCGCAGAGGAAAACTATTTGTATTTTGTAATTCTTTTTATCACAACAGATTTCTCTGTGTGAAATTCGAGCTGCTCTCCCCAAGGAGAGCGCGTCGCTATACTACAGCGCCACCCATTTTTTTTTTTGGGGTATTTTTTCCTGCGTGCAGTTTTATTTGTTTTCCTATCGGCTTTGCTGCAGAAAATAAAACGTGGAATATCCGCGTGTCTTCATTTGGCTCACGCTGTTGAACGCCTGGTTGAATGTCTTTTCAAAGGTGCAGAGATATTCATTGTTTGACATGTACACGTGTATGTGGGGGTGGGGGAGATCGGAAGAGAAATCTCCCTACAGCTCTATCGCATTACACGTAGGAAGATCCACTTTTCTTCAGTTGGCTTGCACTATTAAGCCTGTGACATGGAGGCATCATTCATATTTAGACCCCCTCCCCCTCTCGCAACCATGTGGTCAAACATAATGTTGATTACATCATGAACAAGGTGTGTCTGAGGAATGTCAAAGTTTAGCTGTCACCCCATTTGACTGTAATCTGGCTCTCCGCAAGGTGGGATTTGTGATATGAAAAATCCCCACACTACTGGGCTATCTAATAACATTTCTGTTGGTTTTAAAGCGAGTATTGATAGAAAAATCACACGTCAGGATCATTTTGACAAGGAGAGACAGCAAAACTAATAGTTTAATTATTGTCATTAGTGTCTGGAAACACTTCGAAAGGTTAACTCACTCAGTACGGCCAGCCCTCTCTTCTCCTCTACACAGACCCATCGGATGTCCAATGGGTGTCTGAATGACCCAACCTTTAGCTTCCGTCGTCAAAATTGTGATATTCTTTGTCAACATTCACCTCTTCAGTATAAGAGCCTTCCGCTTGCAATATTTTGATGATGGTAATTGGGGTGAAACGCTGTTAACGTCGTCTCTTTCGCCGTTCGTATGGAGAGAGTTAAGGAATGAAATCTTGTGTAGATCTACAACACATACGAGCCAGTCTACAGCAATTTGAAGGAACAAAATGGTATTGTATTGTATTGTGTTGTACTGTATTGCATTGCATTGCATTGTATTGCATTGTATTGTATTGTATTGTATTGCATTGTAGTCTACTGTACTGTATTGTGCTGAAGAATGACTTGTATTGCATTGCATTGCATTGTATTGTATTGCATTGTATTGCATTGCATTGCATTGCATTGCATTGTATTGTATTGCATTGCATTGTAGTTTACTGTACTGTATTGTGCTGAAGAATGACTTGTATTGCATTGCATTGCAATGTATTGTATTGTATTGCATTGTATTGTATTGTATTGCATTGTAGTCTACTGTACTGTATTGTGCTGAAGAATGACTTGTATTGCATTGCATTGCATTGCATTGTATTGTATTGCATTGTATTGTATTGTACTGCAATGTAGTCTACTGTACTGTATTGTGCTGAAGAATGACTTGCATTGCATTGCATTGTATTGCATTATATTGTATTGTATTGCATTGCATTGTAGTCTACTGTACTGTATTGTGCTGAAGAATGACTTGCATTGCATTGCATTGCATTGCATTGTATTGCATTATACTGTATTGTATTGCATTGCATTGTAGTCTACTGTAGTGTATTGTGCTGAAGAATGACCAAAAAGTGATGGAACGAAGTTTTCAACCTCCAACATGTAAAAACCTCCAGAGAATCCCGCGAATCTTCTGGCCCACTACCTTCTCCACTCAACAACTAGTTACACAGTAACCCTCCCGGTGCAATCAAGAGAACATGGAGATCGTCATCACCATGAGAAGGCGATGCAAACAGAGTGGACACGTCAAGCGAAGCGAACAGGCTAACGTCACCAGTACAGCCCTTCACTGAACGGCAGAAGACAGCCTCGAATGAAGAAAGCCAACAGAACACCTAGCACAGAACAGTCGAAGGAGAATTCAAGACCCTGAAGCACACCCGGGGAACCATTTCGAAACTGTCCCCAAACAAACAAGACTGGCGGTTCTTCGTTGCTGCCTACACGCCAGAAGGCGAAATGGGCAATAAATAAGTAGGTCAATGAGTGAGTAAGTAAGTAAGTCAATAAGTAAGTAAGTAAGTCAATACGTATGTCAATGAGTAAGTAAGTAACGGAAACAGAAACGGAATGATATAGGCCTCAGCCCCAAGAGTAAGTAAGTAAGTCAATAAGTAAATCAATGAGTAAGTAAGTAAGTCAATGGGTAAGTAAGTCAATACGTAAGTCAATGAGTAAGTAAGTCAATGAGTAAGTGAGTGAGTAAGCAAGTAAATAAGTCAATGAGTAAGTAAGTAAATCAATAAGTAAGTCAATAAGTAAGTCAATAAGTAAGCCAATGAGTAAGTAAGTCAGTCAGTCAGTCAGTCAATAAGCAAGTAAGTCAATAAGTAAGTAAGTCAATAAGCTAGTAAGTCAATAAGTAAGTCAATAAGCAAGTAAGCAAGTAAGTAAGTCAATAAGTAAGTAAGTCAATAAGTAAGTAAGTCAATAAGCAAGTAAGTCAATGAGTAAGTAAGTAAATCAATAAGTAAGTCAATAAGTAAGTAAGTCAATAAGTAAGCCAATGAGTAAGTAAGTCAGTCAGTCAGTCAGTCAGTCAGTCAATAAGCAAGTAAGTCAATAAGTAAGTAAGTCAATAAGCTAGTAAGTCAATAAGTAAGTCAATAAGCAAGTAAGCAAGCAAGCAAGCAAGCAAGTCAGTCAGTCAGTCAGTCAGTCAGTCAGTAAGTAAGTAAGTAAGTAAGTAAGTAAGTAAGTAAGTTGTATTGTATTGTATTGTATTGTATTGTATTGTATTGTAAAGAATTTGCCTTCGTCTACGGAATTTGTGAACACCTGAAAAAAATACCTAAAGCTAAATAAACCTTGTCGTTCGCCTATGCAGTCTAGTCGTAGATTTTTGTCGAACATAACTTCAGTTTACGTGCTAATGAGGTGTAAAATGTTTTGTATACAATGCATGGCTCATCCTAAATCTTTTTTTTTTTCTTTCGCAGGAGCTTATATCGGGTATCAAACTGAAGTTTTTTTTAATGTGAAATCAAAAAGGGTGCGTGGCCACATGTGCTTTTGTTACGGCGATAACCAACCACCTGTTGCAATGACTGGCACTCTTCGCATCAGAGAGAGAGAGAGAGAGACGGGGGGACACACACACACACACACACACACACACACACACACACACAGATAGAGAGAGAGAGAGAGTGTAGAGAGAGACAGAATGAGAGAGAGAGAGAGAGAGAGAGAGCTGAGAGAGAGAGATAGAGAGAGGGAGAGCTGAGAGAGAGCTGACAGAGAGAGAGAGAGAGGGAGAGAGAATGAGAGAGAGAGCTGAGAGAGAGAGATAGAGAGAGAGGGAGAGCTGAGAGAGAGAGATAGAGAGAGAGACAGAGCTGAGAGAGAGAGATAGAGAGAGAGGGAGAGCTGAGAGAGAGAGATAGAGAGAGAGGAGAGCTGAGAGAGAGAGATAGAGAGAGAGAGAGCTGAGAGAGAGAGAGATAGAGAGGAGAGAGCTGAGAGAGAGAGAGAGAGAGAGGGAGAGCTGAGAGAGAGAGAGATAGAGAGAGAGGGAGAGAGAGAGATAGAGAGAGAGGGAGAGCTGAGAGAGAGAGATAGAGAGAGAGCTGAGAGAGAGAGATAGAGAAGAGCTGAGAGAGAGAGATAGAGAGAGAGGGAGAGCTGAGAGAGAGAGATATAGAGAGAGAGAGAGCTGAGAGAGAGAGAGATAGAGAGAGGGAGAGCTGAGAGAGAGAGATAGAGAGAGAGACAGAGCTGAGAGAGAGAGATAGAGAGAGAGGGAGAGCTGAGAGAGAGAGAGATAGAGAGAGAGAGAGCTGAGAGAGAGAGAGATAGAGAGAGGGAGAGCTGAGAGAGAGAGAGATAGAGAGAGAGAGAGCTGAGAGAGAGAGAGATAGAGAGAGAGAGCTGAGAGAGAGAGATAGAGAGAGAGGGAGAGAGAGAGAGATAGAGAGAGAGGGAGAGCTGAGAGAGAGAGATAGAGAGAGAGAGAGCTGAGAGAGAGAGAGATAGAGATAGGGAGAGCTGAGAGAGAGAGATAGAGAGAGAGGGAGAGCTGAGAGAGAGAGAGAGAGAGAGAGGGAGAGAGAGATAGAGAGAGAGGGAGAGCTGAGAGAGAGAGATAGAGAGAGAGAGAGAGCTGAGAGAGAGAGATAGAGCTGAGAGAGAGAGATAGAGAGAGAGGGAGAGCTGAGAGAGAGATAGAGAGAGCTGAGAGAGAGAGAGAGAGAGAGGGAGAGCTGAGAGAGAGAGATAGAGAGAGAGAGAGAGCTGAGAGAGAGAGAGAGAGAGCTGAGAGAGAGATAGAGAGAGGGAGAGCTGAGAGAGAGAGAGAGAGAGAGAGAGAGAGCTGAGAGAGAGAGAGAGAGAGAGAGGGAGAGCTGAGAGAGAGCTGAGAGAGAGAGGGAGAGAGAGAGAGGGAGAGAGAATGAGAGAGAGAGCTGAGAGAGAGAGGGAGAGAGAGCGAGAGAGAGGGAGCTGAGAGAGAGAGAGAGAGAGAGAGAGAGAGAGAGAGAGAGAGAGAGAGATTAACTGCATGATGATTATATGGACATTTCCACAGCACCAGTCCAGATTATGCGCTCCAGCCACTTTACAAAAGACAAAGTCATGCATTTCATCGACTCGAACACACACACACACACACTCTCTCTCTCTATCGTGTGAGTGTGTGTGTGTGTGAGGTAGAGAGAGAGGTCTGTCAACCCCGTTTTAATACAATGCATTGTTGATATAAGATAAGATAAGATAAGATAAGATAAGATAAGAATAACTTTATTATCTCCAACTGGAGAAATTTGGTCAGGTGCATTATCACAACATAGACAAGTAAACAACATGGGGACCATAACTGTAAAAGCCAACAACAGCCCCAACAAATATTACGAAGATACAAATGTAAAAAATATCACATACATCGTTTCATACATACATCCACACACTGCAGGTAATAACTAGTATTCTTAATGTAAAAACAGAAAGAATTAAGAAACATTATTTGAATATAATTATAAACATAGCCTACTATACTGCACATTGATTATAATAGACAGATAAGATAAGAATAAAGATGAATTGCGGAAAACCACAACCAGATAATCAGCACACACCCGCACCGCACCCACCCCCCACCCCACCCCACACACGCGGATAACTTGATCAAACAAGAGTAATAAACATATGTTCTCAAATAAAAGCATTTCACATATTCGCTTTTAAAAACATTGCAATTAATTATTACATCGTAATTATTAAACAGAAATATAGATATCTATATATAGATAGATAGATAGATAGATAGATGTAGCCAATCGCTAGGCTGGCTTCACTGACAGTTTACCACACCAGCTATAGCAGACGCTTTTTTCACAACTAACCCCCGGTCTTCAATGACTCAAGCAGAATGTGTGACGCCATTCCCGGTTTAAATGCAAATCCCATTCTAAACCTATTCTCTAAACATCTATTAAATCAAGTCTCTGTATCGTTCACTGCAATGTTATATTTGTTGTGCTTGCATACACGCTTTAATCAGTCAGAAGCATGCTTGATTTCAGCTTAATCATTCGTCAGTGTAAAGATTTCAACTGACGCTATGCCTGCATCATTTTGTGCTTCTTGCCACACAACTCACAACCAGTTCGCTGTACGCTATTGGCTGAGCTGGAATCTGCTCCACCGTATTTAATTACTTTCTCTTTTGTCGGATCAGTAAACTACAAGTATTATATACTGACAGAATCATTGCAATTCCATCTTTTGTTCTGTTCAGTTGGTGTTTGCTTACGTTAAACTGATTTAACGCAGTTTGTAATTTTCCGCGATGAGCTCGCTAAAACTGACCCTTTTCAGGTGACTTAAATTAAGATTATAAATTCATCTTGAATAATCAACACTCCATTTTATACTCATTAGAAAGTAGGTGTTGAGCTCTTTCTTTTGCGTCCTATCCAACGTAAATCGGTTCAGGAATCATTTAGAAATCTATTACTGAACACCTTGTAAGAAACACAGTTCTTATCAGATTTAGCCTGATTTGAGCCAGTCTGCTTCACAGCACACGCGATTGTCTTTGCAGTCCGCTTAACTTGCATAAATTGGCAGAGTGGGTGATCATCTGGTCACTTTCTACCTGGTCAGTCATCTGACCAGTGCCTCTCTCTCTCTCTCTCTCTCCTGCCGTGTCGCAAGTAGTGTGTGTGTGTGTGTGCGTTGCCCCAAAGGCTGACATCTGGCTACGTATCACTGTAAGTACCCAATTTAGAATGTGCTAATGATTTGTAAATCGTATTCTTTGACACAGTGCGTGTGTTCATATGAGTATGTTGATGTTGCTTTGTTCAGTTATTGCTTTGACATGTAGTCACAGCTCGGCTATGATTGATCGAGAAAATCGCCATGTCGTCATATGCCTGGAGCAGTGTTCCATTTGATTCTTCTTCACGTCACAGTCAGTGAGGTCTCTGGACACTGAAAGTTTGTTTGAGAATGTTCTAGTGAGTGCATATGACGCGTTCTTTCTCATCTGCTGAAACTGATGAAGGTTTGGTTCCTTATCCTGCTTCGGCGGAAGAGATTTAAATGTTGAGCACAAGCTTAGCTATGTTGATATTTGGCTTTGATGCCACAGATTACTTGTGTAAGTTCATTCACCACTTAATGGTCAAGCCATGATGTTTCTCACTGACTATCTGGTCACTTAGTTTGCCAGTATTTTATCAAGGCCTGTGCGGGGGGATTCTTGTCTGTCCTATCCTTCAGTAAACAATTATTATTCAGTTAGTTCCCTTGCACCATACCCTTATATATACCACTCTGGCCATATATATATATATATATATATATATATATATATGTGTGTGTGTGTGTGTGTGTGTGTGTGTGCATCTGATGATGATGATGATGACGACGACGATGATGATGATGACGACGATGATGATGATGACGATGATGATGATGATGATGATGTTTCAACAAGAGAAAATAAAAACCTTCAATGCAAGGGACAACAACAACCACACACAAAATAATAATAATAATAATAACAACAACAACAACAACAACAAACCAGCCAATAATTCCACTGCACACTGTTCTCTGTGTCACTGGACAAACATGTTGTACGTGTCGCACGTGCCGTGAAGCCAGCCAGCTGGACTGTGTTATCAGTTGCAGCTGCCAACCATTCTTCACGACTCTCCACGGTTTTCAGATTCAGTTTCTCAAGGAGGCTTCACTGCGTTCGGAAAAAAAACACCAAACATCCATAATTATACTCTTCCACATCACATCGGCAAGGCAGATGCCTGACCAGCAGCAGAAGCCAACTTGATGGTCAGTCCATTGAGGCTTCTGGTCCACAGTATCTTTCTGATCTCATTCATCCTTACATATATATATGATAGTCAGTCGTGTCCGCCTATGCCCATCAGAACAGCAGAGGAGGCAACTGCTGTTCCGACTATCTGGGCTAGAATTTGATTACAGTGGAGAGTGTCTTGCCCAAGTTATATCCCCACTCTCTCGGCCAAGAGGGTTTTAGGACAGTCGGCGTTGTGATGGTTCCTTACATACCCTCACGCCAACACCGCTCTTCTGACACCCGTATGCTTAGGATCCCCCCCCCCCTCCCCCTGCTCGAACCAAAACATATGGCAAACGCAGTTTTTCAGTCCAAGCCCCCTTTCTGTGGAATCAACTTCCTCAGCCTCTCCGTCACTCATCTTCGCTGCAATCTTTCACATCCAGTCTGAAGACCCACCTTTTCCCCTCCTGATTAATTCTCAACAGCTCATCCCTTTCCAGTATGAACTAAAATGACTATTATATTTATGACAGTGAGTTTAGAGAGTTTCACAATTTGTTGGTAGTATTTTTGATTGTGCACTATCTACGATTGTGTGCTATGACTTGTGTGTGCGCGCGCGCGTGTGCTTGTGTGTATTGTGGGTATTGTGTGTATTATGGGTATTGTGTGTATTGTGTGTATTGTGTGTATTGTGTGTATTGTGTGTATTGTGTGTATTGTTTTTATTGTGGGTATTGTGTGTATTGTGTGTATTGTGTGTATTGTGTGTATTGTGTGTATTGTTTTTATTGTGTGTATTGTGTGTATTGTGTGTATTGTGTGTATTGTGTGTATTGTGTGTATTGTTTTTATTGTGGGTATTGTGTGTATTGTTTTTATTGTGTGTATTGTGTGTATTGTGTGTATTGTTTTTATTGTGTGTATTGTGTGTATTGTGTGTATTGTGTGTATTGTTTTTATTGTGTGTATTGTGTGTATTGTGTGTATTGTTTTTATTGTGGGTATTGTGTGTATTGTGGGTATTGTGTGTATTGTGTGTATTGTGGGTATTGTGTGTATTGTGTGTATTGTGTGTATTGTGTGTATTGTGTGTATTGTGTGTATTGTGTGTATTGTGGGTATTGTGGGTATTGTGGGTATTGTGTGTATTGTGTGTATTGTGTGTATTGTGGGTATTGTGGGTATTGTGTGTATTGTTTTTATTGTGTGTATTGTGTGTATTGTGTGTATTGTGTGTATTGTGGGTATTGTGGGTATTGTGGGTATTGTGGGTATTGTGTGTATTGTTTTTATTGTGTGTATTGTGTGTATTGTGTGTATTGTGTGTATTGTGTGTATTGTGTGTATTGTGTGTATTGTGGGTATTGTGTGTATTGTGGGTATTGTGTGTATTGTGTGTATTGTGGGTATTGTGGGTATTGTGGGTATTGTGTGTATTGTTTTTATTGTGTGTATTGTGTGTATTGTGGGTATTGTGGGTATTGTGTGTATTGTGGGTATTGTGGGTATTGTGTGTATTGTGGGTATTGTGTGTATTGTGTGTATTGTGGGTATGGGTGTGTGGTTCGGGGCTGGGGGTGGGGGTGGGTGGCGGGGGTGAATGATTTTCATGATGTTTGGTATCTTGTGTTCAATTTTTCTTTTCTTTTTTGATATTTACATATGTGTTCTATTTGTAAACGCCTAGGGGTTATTTTCAAGATTAGGCGTAAATGCTCATAATAATAATAGCGATGATAATAATCATAATATAATAATAATGATGATGATAAATGTATCATATTTGCGTAACTATCAGTGTCGATTTCTTCTTCAGGATTTTTTTTGTCAGGCCTTGAGTGCATGCATCGTATAATACTTGTGTAACTGCCACTGTACCAGTGTCCATTTCCTCTTCAGGACAGGATTTTGCCAAAGGACAGCATACTTACGTTGTCATGGCTTCTTTTTCACTGCCTTAACTCTCTCCATACGAACGGCGAAAGAGACGACGTTAACTCACTCAGTACGGCCAGTCCTCTCTTCTCTTCTATACAGACCCCTCGGATGTCCAGTGGGTGTCTGAATGACCCAACCTTTAGCTTCCGTCGTCAGAATTGTGGTATTCTTTGTCAACATTCACCTCTTCAGTATAAGAGCCTTCCACTTGCAATATTTTGATGATGGTAATTGGGGTGAAACGCTGTTAACGTCGTCTCTTTCGCCGTTCGTATGGAGAGAGTTAACAGCGTTTCACCCCAATTACCATCATCAAAATATTTCAAGCGGAAGGCTCTTATACTGAAGAGGTGAATGTTAACAAAGAATACTACAATTCTGACGACGGAAGCTAAAGGTTGGGTCATTGAGACACCCACTGAACATCCGAGGGGTCTGTGTAGAGGAGAAGAGAGGACTGGCCGTACTGAGTGAGTTAAAGTTCGCGCCACACACGGGACCTCACTTCATCGTCTCATCCGAATGACTAGACGCTCAAATTTTTGCCGTTTTTTTTTTTCCAGTCAAAGTAGGGAGAAAAGGCGAGGCCAGGATTCGAACCCGCCCAGACCTTCACGAACACTTATTTCGGTTGATCAGTGTCTGGCTTAACCATTCGGTCACCCTCCTACCCCCTCCGACAGACTGTGTCTGATATTGATGGACTCGATATCGAGTTCAGGATGTTGTTTGTTGTTGTTGGTGGTTTTTTTTTTTTTTTTTTTTTTTTTTAGTAACTTAAAAAAAAACCTTTTTATTTTAGTTTTTTTTAAATACTTATTTAAAAAAAAACCCACACCTTTTTTTCCCTTTACTTCCAACAGCTGTTGACGTAGTGTGCGTGGATAACAGGGTGGAGGAGTGGACAGAAGGGTGGGGGTGTTGGGGGCACGTGGGGGTGGAATGGAGGGGGTAGAGCGGATTAAAGAGACGGGGGCGGGGTGGGGGTGGAGGTGGAGGGGGGAAGGGTTGAAGGTGGGCGTGGTGGTAAGGGTGAAAAACAAGAAGAAGAAGAAGAAGAAAGAGGACTAGGCCTATAGGAGAGAAGGCCTAACGTCGAGAAAGGTGGGAGAGAAACAGAGAGAGAGAGAGAGAGAGAGAGAAATAGTATTGGTGGGGGTGGGGGAGGAGGGGGGTTGAGAGAAGAAGAGGGGGAGGAGAGTGATAGGAAAAAGGAGAGAGAGTGAGACAGGGGATATGAGAGAGAGAGAGAGAGAGGCAGGGGATGAGAGAGAGAGAGAGAGAGAGAGGCAGGGGATGAGAGAGAGTGAGAGAGAGTGAGGCAGGGGATGAGAGAGAGTGAGAGAGACAGGGGATGAGAGAGTGAGAGAGAGTGAGGCAGGGGATGAGAGAGAGAGAGAGAGACAGGGGATGAGAGAGAGAGAGAGAGAGTGAGGCAGGGGATGAGAGAGAGTG
>NC_134884.1:42924028-42939028 GCF_041734735.1 Babylonia areolata
TTTCTTATCGATACACAAATTATAAAGATATGTCAGAGTATCTACAATAACAGGGGAAGAAAGCTTTAATATTCGTCCATCTAACCCGTCCAAATCACGTGTGCCAGATTGTTTTAGTTGTGATAGGCTTTGACATACATCCAAGACAGTCATTGGTTGAAGACTAATGGAACATGAATTTTCTTTGAGTCAATATACTGTTTTAGAATGCAGAGGTAATTTTCACTGGTCCTATCGCATGGTATATTTTTTTCAGCAATGGTTGCAAAATGGTTATTTAACTGGTCTGCTGTTACATCAGTGATGCTTTGTTGTCTCTGTGTGTGTGTGTGTGTGTGTGTGTGTGTGTGTGTGTGTGTGTGTGCGCGCGTGCGTACGTTCGTGCGTGTGTGTGTATGTGTGGGTGCATACAAGCGTGCTGCGTGCGTGCATGCGTGCGTGCGTGCGCACATAATTTTTTAAATTTTCTCAGTGTTTTGTGAATGCATGCCTGCAAAACAGTTCTTTTTGTAATACTGAACGAGGTAATTGTCTCTTGCAATGTCATAACGATTTATCTTCAGCTGAATAAGAAGACTCGCTTGATGGCCAATATAAAGTGCCTTCCGGCAAGGAAGGCGGCGGCCTCTTTCAGGATGGCGACCAGCCGTTGCACAGGTCAGCCCGTTGGCTGCCACTCCTTCCCGATCAGCTGAGTGGTGTTGGAGAGTAGTGACAGCTGCTGGGTCGTCCACTTTGACGTCGTTTCACAAAACTGACGGGCGCTGCAGCCCGCCGTGTATCGAATAAACGCAGGTATATACCTACCTGTGTGACTTGTCACGGGCAGTGTCGAGTGTATGGTAAAATATGACTGTGCACTGTCTTCAAAAACAGGAGATGTTAACACACCAGTGGACTGCGCCCCATCTCCCCTAATCAATTAATATCACATTCCTCTGCAGACCACTTTACTTTCGACCAACAGCAACCTCCCACAAAACGATAATTTTCATCAAATACTGATATTGGTCGTCATGTGATTGAAGAAGATGCACGCAGGCAAAAAATATTTTTAATGGGTGGCGCTGTTGTGTAGCGACGCACTCTCCCTGGGGAGAGCAGCCCGAATTTCACACACAGAGAAATCTGTTGCGATAAAAAGAAATACAAGTACAAATACAAATATAAAAGAGCACTGAAATTAGTATTGTTAAAATCGAACTCCTTGACCCCAGTGGACTATAAACAACTTAACATAATTATTATCAGGCTGTACTTCAACAGAGCTATTTGCATGCATAATGTTATGTAAGGAAAATCTCCAAAGAAGATTGCAGGCACTTTTAAAACTAATGAACACAGACACAACCACATGCTCTGCATACCCAGACCAAGAAACAACCTTTACAAATCCAGCTTTCTGTATTCTGGTGGATATTTATGGAACAATCTTCCACTCACTCTAAAATGTATCGTGAATAAAAATGTGTATAAAGAAAAATCTGAAGAATTACCTCATTGAAAATAATTAACAGTAATACAAGTCTTAGTCTAATACTCCTTTTATTATTTGTGAAATGTTTTGTATATGCTTGTGTTGGTAAGGGTTTTGTATCATATGAAGGAATATGTGCATGTGCATGGGATGGGCATGGTGTAATTGTGTGCGTGCATTTGTGTTCAATTGTGTATGTGTGTGTGTGTGTGTGTGTGTGTGTGATTATTGTTGTAGTGGTGATACTGAACGCTGTTATTATTGTAGTGGTGATACTGAACGCTGTTATTGTTGTAGTGGTGATACTGAACGCTGTTATTGTTGTAGTGGTGATACTGAACGCTGTTTTTTTTTGTTTTTTTTTTCTTGCTGCCCCGTAATCTGCGCCTTTTCAGTGGCATTACTCCCACGCCGCTCATTTAGATTCCCCCATACACGGCCACACCCGGGTTCGTCCGTCGCAGTTCCAGCGTCGGCAGTCCACAGGGAACCATCGATGTTAGGTCGCCTGGAGGCCACACACCAGAGGAGACCCTGCACTGCTGCTGAGTCACTTCGGTGGTGTTCAGTGGTGCCTGTTCTGTTTTAACGTACTTAGGACACCACCTACTAAGCCCCCTACTAACGACAATAATGGCTTAGTCGCGGAGCCAGACTGAGTGAGCGTCTCTCCCAGAGTGGAGACCGCCACCACGTCCCTCAAACAACAGCCCTCCCATGAATCTGCCGACACTGACGACATTGACAGGACTCACCCCAAGCACGGAAGTGGAGGGGTATCGAAACTGAGGTCACCGTGAGAGCAGGGCATGAAAGGCCACAGACTCTGAGACTATTTTGTTTATATTGATGACGATGAAGGAAGAGGAGGATGACGATGATGATGACGATGTTGCTATGGAGGTCCATTTTGGTTTGGGACTACGTGACAAGGCTGTATTCTGCGCTTCCTGTCATAATGATATCCCGGCGTTAACCAGGCCCGAGAGATACAGACACTTGCAGTGTTGGTCAGGTAATTAGAGCAACACACCCAAAGACGCATCTTTGAAGTGGATGACACTCGACTGTGTGGTCCCAGTCTCCCCATTTAAGCCCACAGCACACTCAACTCTGGGTAGGAGCCGGCCACGGGCCGAAAAACCCACCTCCGCTGGGATTCGAACCCGCGTCCTCCCAGCCGTCAGTCCGCGACGCTAACCACTTCGCCACGGCGGCTGGTACTGAACGCTGTTATTGTTGTAGTGGTGATACTGAACGCTGTTATTGTTGTAGTGGTGATACTGAACGCTGTTATTGTTGTAGTGGTGATACTGAACGCTGTTATTGTTGTAGTGGTGATACTGAACGCTGTTATTGTTGTAGTGGTGATACTGAACGCTGTTATTGTTGTAGTGGTGATACTTAGCGCTGTTATTATTGTAGTGGTGATACTGAACGCTGTTATTATTGTAGTGGTGATACTGAACGCTGTTATTATTGTAGTGGTGATACTGAACGCTGTTATTATTGTAGTGGTGATACTGAACGCTGTTATTATTGTAGTGGTGATACTGAACGCTGTTATTGTTGTAGTGGTGATACTGAACGCTGTTATTGTTGTAGTGGTGATACTTAGCGCTGTTATTATTGTAGTGGTGATACTGAACGCTGTTATTATTGTAGTGGTGATACTGAACGCTGTTATTATTGTAGTGGTGATACTGAACGCTGTTATTATTGTAGTGGTGATACTGAACGCTGTTATTATTGTAGTGGTGATACTGAACGCTGTTATTGTTGTAGTGGTGATACTGAACGCTGTTATTATTGTAGTGGTGATACTGAACGCTGTTATTATTGTAGTGGTGATACTGAACGCTGTTATATTTATTATTGTAGTGGTGATACTTAGCGCTGTTATTACTGTAGTGGTGATACTAAGCGCTGTTATTATTGTAGTGGTGATACTGAACGCTGTTATTGTTGTAGTTCATGACAGACATCATCAGAGACTTTTTGTTTGCTGATGACTGTGCCCTCAACGCTGGATCTGAAGCTGACATGCAACTCAGCGTCAACAAGTTTGCCACTGCCAGCAGGAACTTCGGCCTTACCATCAGCACGAGGAAAACTGAAGTTCTCCATCAGCCAGCCCCAGGGAAACCCTACGTTGAGCCCAACATCACAGTCAACGGTCAGAGACTCAGTGCGGTGGAGCGGTTCACATACCTTGGCAGCACACTGTCACGAAATGCGACCATCGACGATGAAGTGAATGTCAGGATTGCAAGAGCAAGTGCAACTTTTGGCAGACTCAATGCAAATGTCTGGAACAGAAGAGGCATTAGTCTTGAAACCAAGCTAAAGGTCTACAGAGCAGTAGTTCTCCCCACACTACTGTACGGCTGCGAAACTTGGACAGTGTACCAACGACATGCCAAGAAGCTGAACCACTTCCACACAACATGCCTCAGGAAGCTACTGAACATCAAGTGGCAAGACAGGACCCCAGACACAGAGGTGCTCGCAAAAGCCACCCTTCCCAGCATCTTCACCATCCTGATGCAGTCCCAGCTTCGCTGGGCTGGACACGTGGCGCGCATGCCAGACCATCGGCTGCCCAAAAGGCTCTTCTATGGCGAGCTGCAACAAGGGAAGAGATCACACGGAGGTCAGAAGAAGCGCTTCAGAGATACTCTGAAGGTCTCTCTGAAAGCGTTTGATATCAACCCTGACTCCTGGGAGGAATCTGCAGTGGACCGTAACAAATGGCGCGCTGCTGTGCACAAAGGCGCCAAGTTGTGCGAGGCCAACAGGACTGCTGCAGCTGTTCAGAAGAGGCAGGCCAGAAAGTCACGGGCAAACAAGCTCCCTGACAATGATATGCCTGTCTTTGTCTGCCCCAACTGTCAGCGAACATTTCGTGCGCAGATTGGACTATTCAGCCATCTGCGCACTCACAGATAGACTCATGAGCATCCTTCCCCCCACCCCACCACCACCCTCCCCCATCCCCCATCTGGATGACAACGATGGTCATCATCGATCTCGATGGACACACCACCACCACCACCACCATTGTTGTAGTGGTGATACTGAACGCTGTTATTGTTGTAGTGGTGATACTGAACGCTGTTATTATTGTAGTGGTGATACTTAGCGCTGTTATTGTTGTAGTGGTGATACTGAACGCTGTTATTGTTGTAGTGGTGATACTGAACGCTGTTATTATTGTAGTGGTGATACTGAACGCTGTTATTATTGTAGTGGTGATACTTAGCGCTGTTATTGTTGTAGTGGTGATACTGAACGCTGTTATTGTTGTAGTGGTGATACTGAACGCTGTTATTATTGTAGTGGTGATACTTAGTGCTGTTATTATTGTAGTGGTGATACTGAACGCTGTTATTATTGTAGTGGTGATACTGAACGCTGTTATTATTGTAGTGGTGATACTTAGTGCTGTTATTATTGTAGTGGTGATACTGAACGCTGTTATTATTGTAGTGGTGATACTTAGTGCTGTTATTATTGTAGTGGTGATACTGAACGCTGTTATTATTGTAGTGGTGATACTGAACGCTGTTATTGTTGTAGTGGTGATACTTAGTGCTGTTATTATTGTAGTGGTGATACTGAACGCTGTTATTATTGTAGTGGTGATACTGAACGCTGTTATTATTGTAGTGGTGATACTTAGTGCTGTTATTATTGTAGTGGTGATACTGAACGCTGTTATTATTGTAGTGGTGATACTGAACGCTGTTATTATTGTAGTGGTGATACTTAGTGCTGTTATTATTGTAGTGGTGATACTGAACGCTGTTATTATTGTAGTGGTGATACTGAACGCTGTTATTATTGTAGTGGTGATACTTAGTGCTGTTATTATTGTAGTGGTGATACTGAACGCTGTTATTATTGTAGTGGTGATACTTAGCGCTGTTATTGTCGTAGTGGTGATACTGAACGCTGTTATTATTGTAGTGGTGATACTAAGCGCTGTTATTATTGTAGTGGTGATACTGAACGCTGTTATTATTGTAGTGGTGATACTTAGCGCTGTTATTATTGTAGTGGTGATACTGAACGCTGTTATTATTGTAGTGGTGATACTGAACGCTGTTATTATTGTAGTGGTGATACTGAACGCTGTTATTATTGTAGTGGTGATACTGAACGCTGTTATTATTGTAGTGGTGATACTGAACGCTGTTATTGTTGTAGTGGTGATACTGAACGCTGTTATTGTTGTAGTGGTGATACTGAACGCTGTTATTATTGTAGTGGTGATACTTAGCGCTGTTATTGTTGTAGTGGTGATACTGAACGCTGTTATTATTGTAGTGGTGATACTGAACGCTGTTATTGTTGTAGTGGTGATACTGAACGCTGTTATTGTTGTAGTGGTGATACTAAGCGCTGTTATTATTGTAGTGGTGATACTGAACGCTGTTATTATTGTAGTGGTGATACTGAACGCTGTTATTATTGTAGTGGTGATACTTATTGTTGTTACTGGTGAAGTGGTGATATGGAGCACTGTTATTGTTTGTTGCGTGTTTGGGGGGGGGGGGGGAGGAGGGGGTGCATAATTTGCAAGTTGTCAGTGACTGGAGATTCAGTTCATTTCATCATGAAATGTCCCCATTATAATACTCTACGACATGAATTTATTACCCAACGTTTTCTAGGTCATGTTATAATTTCTGTAGACTGATATCTTCAAATTCGAGAAAAGCGTTGATGTCAGTTTCAAAATTTATTTTTTTAAAATGTAAATATCCGTTTGAAAGACTATAATTTTTCAATTAAGACTATAAGTCCAGGTTCATATCTAAAACTATTTCGACGTGTATATTAATGTAAGAGGTGGTTTGTCGTTATTTTTTTGGAAATATTCCTAGACAGTTTTATAGACTGTTTTTTTGGTAATTTTTTAATATGTGTAAGAATTTAGCGTTGTTTTTGCTGCATGCGAGTTGATAATACAGTTCAGTTATTGATTGCTTTTCATATTTGTTTTGTTCTTTTATTTGTAATCAGTTCCCCAAAAGGGGTGAAAGGAAATTGCGAGTGTTTGTGTGTTTGTGTGTGTGTGTGTGTGTGTGTGTGTAAATATCGTGGTGGTTCCATTAAAACGTTTGCTGATGTGCCACATAATTTGGGCGCAGATTATACGAATCCCAGTGTTGCGTTATTTCCAGTAGGTTCAGTTCTGGGTTTTCTAGCAAACCCAAATAACAACAATGATGGCAACGCCATCAACACCACCACCGACAACAACAAGATCAAGGACGTCAACAACAACAACATCATCATGAACAACTTCATCAACAACAACTGGTTTTGGTGTGTGTGTGTGTGTGTGTGTGTGTGTGTGTGTGTGTGTGTGTGTGTGTGTGTGTGTGTGTGTGTGTGTGTGTGTGTGCGCGCGCGTCTTTTTTTTTGTTTTTTTTTTTTCAAACTGAAATAATGACAATTGAAACATACTGAACAACAACATAAACAACGCCGTCAACAACAACAACAATAGCGATAATAGCAACAACAACAATAGCGATAATAGCAACAACAACAGCAACAGCAAAAACAACGTCAACACCACCACCACCACCACCACCACCACCACCAACAACAAAATAACTGATGAAGACCCGGCTAACACCATATACTATCAGTCTCCTCTGTGCCACCATGACAACAACAACAACAACAAAATAACTGATGAAGACCCGGCGAACACCATATACTATCAGTCTCCTCTGTGCCACCATGACAACAACAACAACAACAACAAAATAACTGATGAAGACCCGGGTAACACCATATACTATCAGTCTCCTCTGTGCCACCATGACAACAACAACAACAACAACAACAAAATAACTGATGAAGACCCGGCGAACACCATATACTATCACTCTCCTCTGTCCCACCATGACAACAACAACAACAACAACAACAACAAAATAACTGATGGAGACCCGGCTAACACCATATACTATCACTCTCCTCTGTCCCACCATGACAACAACAACAACAACAACAACAAAATAACTGATGAAGACTCGGGTAAAACCCATACTATCACTCTCCTCTGTGCCAATGACGCACCGTGTGTTACACACTGACACATTCCCCACACTGGCTATGTAGTGCTGTGCTACCAGTGACACTGGCATGCGATGTATACCGCGGGATTTCCACGCGCGGCCCACTGGCGAATTCTGATACCACAAAAGGAGACCGACTACACGCTGTCGTTCTTCTGACAAGTCAGTCTGTTGGAGGTAGTGGCACAGTTAGTTAGTTTGTATTTGTATTTCTTTTTATCACAACAGATTTCTCTGTGTGAATTTCGGGCTGTCCTCGCCAGGGAGAGCGCGTCGCTACACTACAGCGTCGCCCATTTTTTTGTATTTTTTTCCCCTGCGTGTAGTTTTATTTGTTTTCCCTATCGTAGTGGATTTTTCTACAGAATTTTGCCATGAACAACCCTTTTGTTGCCGTGGGTTCTTTTACGTGCGCTAAGTACATGCTGCACACGGGACCTCGGTTTATCGTCTCATTCGAATGACTAGCGTCCAGACCACCACTCAAGGTCTAGTGGAAGGGGGAGAAAATATCGGCGGGTGAGCCGTGATTCGAACCAGCGCGCTCAGATTCTCTCGTTTCCTAGGCGGACGCGTTACCTCTAGGCCATTTTAGTTAGTTAAGCGTTGGACCTCCGATCCAGTGTTCACCAGTGATTAGAGTTCGAGGCCCCTGTGCCGGCATGGTGGTGGGTCCTTGAGAAAGACAGTTGACGAGGTCCCCTGTGCCGGCATGGTGGTGGGTCCTTGAGAAAGACAGTTGACGAGGTCCCCTGTGCCGGCATGGTGGTGGGTCCTTGAGTAAGACAGTTGACGAGGTCCCCTGTGCCGGCATGGTGGTGGGTCCTTGAGTAAGACAGTTGACGAGGTCCCCTGTGCCGGCATGGTGGTGGGTCCTTGAGAAAGACAGTTGACGAGGTCCCCTGTGCCGGCATGGTGGTGGGTCCTTGAGAAAGACAGTTGACGAGGTCCCCTGTGCCGGCATGGTGGTGGGTCCTTGAGAAAGACAGTTGACGAGGTCCCCTGTGCCGGCATGGTGGTGGGTCCTTGAGAAAGGCAGTTGACGCCGGCGGTGTTTCTTCACTCCACCCACGGGTGTATTTGAAAGGATTGGATTCCTGACTTCGGTTGAAACGGCTGAAAGAAGGAAAGAATCCAGTGGGCCCCGCCTTCCTTTAAACACGGAGCCCATGGCACAGTGAATATGTATTTACCACCCCGACGGCCGATGCTAATTTATTAATCATTCAACCAATCGTTTCAATGCCTGAGACTTAGTTTTCAGAAATTTGCCGTCAGGATCATCACAAGAGAAGGATTTAAAGTAAAAACCTGTTCTGAGGGCGAACAAAATTCAGTAAAATAGAATGCCCGCCCGTATGCACGCACATGTGCGCACTCCTTTTTCTGTGTGTACTCCCACAGCACATTGAGCGAACATGGTGGTGAGCTCATTGGAAAACGATGTCAAGCTGTTGAACACCCAACGGCATAAAAGCTACAAGTCAGATACTCCACAGGAAAATGAGCATCTTGATAGCAAAATCGAACATCTCAACACAAGTAAAGCATAAATTAAAAAAAGATTTAATCAGTAGTTGACGTCTTTATGGTTACTTATGGGGGAGTGGGGGGGGGGGGGGGGGGGGGCGGGGGGGGGGAGAGCGAGCGTGGGGTGGAGGGGGCGGGCTTGGAGGTGAGGGAAGGGAGGGTAGGGGGGTGTAACGTTTACCGACATCACATCAGCGGGGGGGACGAGAGACGTGTCTGTGGCCATTCGCAGCGTCAGTCTGTCTGCGTGGACCGTCAGGGAGTCAGTGCTGTGCCGTCACTGGACTGCAAGGTATGGGGCTCGTTCTGGCTTCACTTGTCTGTCCCCTCTCTGTCTTGTCTGTCTGTCTGTCCGTCTTTCTCTGCATTTCTTTCCACCCACCTCTCTCTCTCTCTCTCTCTCTGTGACTTAATGCACATCCAAGGTGGTTTTACACTGAACCATCCACACTCTCCCCTTGTCCAATGTGTGGGTTCCAAAGGGAAGATGAAATGCATCTTTTATTTAATTGCAAATTATATGATACTATTCATGAAAAATGTGTTGTTTTCAAAACAAGTGCTGCAAGGAGTAAAGAAATCATTAGTGTGTTGAAAACGAATTACTATGACGATACAGTAAGATCACTGGCGAAGTACACTGCTGAAGCCTATAATATTCGCAAGAAGAGTAATTCGTGCCAGTAGCTTAATTACAATGATAGAAAAAGAATGCTTTTGTTTTCATGAACTTGGAAAATGGATGGTTGAGGGTTAGTTTATTTGACTTCGAATATGTTTCTCTTCTGTTTTATTTTGTTTCATTATTTTCATCATTATTGCAGATAGTATAAAAGTATATTGCCCATTGTCATACAAGGAAATAAGTAATACACAAAAAAGAGACTTTTAGAGGTGCTTTCATTCAAGTCTAAAACCTCGACAACTCTCTCAGACTTTGGTCCGATTTTCAGACCAGTTCTGTGTTTAACTCTCAGACTATTATAAAATTCATTATGGACCAAGTACTGTTCTAATGTCAAGTGCATATGCTTTAGTAATCTGACAATAAAGCATAATTTTTGACTGTAGCTCGATGAAGCCTTACGTACACGAAAGTGTGTCTTCACAAGTGACTGAGAACGTTTTTGACTTTCTGCATTCATTATCAGTTGTTTCGCTTGTCAGTTTAACGACTTCTCTTTTACGAAGTCCTCTGAGTTATTTCCTGTAATTATATTTAGATTTTTTTTCTTCAAATTTCGCCCTCATTTCACCATCATTTGCCCAGTTTCCCCCAACTCTCCATTCATTCACATATCCCACCCCATCTAACCGATGTGTGGTTCGTCCGTCGGGATCGACGAGGACCATCTAGTCATCCTGGGGGTGGCTGGGTTGGGCTCTGTGGGTGCGCAGATGACTGGTCAGGCCAATCCGCGCCTGGAAGGTTCTGACGCAGTGTGGACAGGAGATGGTGGCGGCTGTCGGAGACTTGCTGGCACTGCTTTCCCTGGCCTGTCTGCGTTGCTCTGCTGCAGCGATTCTGTTGGCCTCACAGGATTTGGCGCCTTTGTGGACAGCTGAACGCCACTTTAGTCTATCCATTGCATTTAGCTCCCACGTGGCGTGGCTGATGTTGAAGGCCTTCAGAGAAGTTTTCAGAGTGTCTTTGAAGCGCTTCTTTTGGCCTCCATGGGAGCGCTTGCCATGTTGGAATTCGTCATACAGCAGTTTCTTGGGGAACCGGTGGTCTGGCATGCGAACTACATGGCCTGCCCAGCGCAGCTGGGCCTGCATCAAGATGGTGTAGATGCTGGGCAAGTTTGCAAGAGTAAGCACCTCTGTGTCAGGGATCTTCTCTTGCCACTTTATGCCAAGAAGTTTTCTGAGGCTGGTGGTGTGGAAGTGGTTCAGCTTTTTGGCGTGGCGTTTGTAGACCGTCCATGATTCACATCCATAGAGCAGTGTGGTGAGAACTATGGCCTTGTATAGTTTGAGCTTCGTCTCCAGGGTGATGCCTCTCCTGTTCCAAACGTTCTTATGGAGTCTGCCGAAGGCAGCGCTGGCTTTGGCGAGTCTGGCATTCATCTCGTCGTCGATGACAACTGTGCGAGAGAGTGTACTGCCCAGGTATGTGAACTTGTCCACCGCGTTCAGTCGTTGCCCGTTGATGAAGATGTTTGGTTCAACGTAAGGCTTTCCTGGAGCTGGCTGGTGCATCACCTCAGTCTTCTTTGTGCTGATTGTGAGGCCAAAGTTGTCACAGGCAGCAGAGAACTTGTTGACGCTGTGTTGCATGTCAGCGTCGGAGGCAGCGTTGAGAGCGCAGTCATCAGCAAACAGGAAGTCGTTGACGGTGTCTGTCCTCACCTTGGTTTTTGCTTGAAGCCTCCTGAGGTTGAAGAGTGAGCCATCTGTGCGGTACCTGATGCCAATGCCTACGTCAGCGTCTCTGAAGGCATCTGTCAGCATGGCTGAAAACATGAGACTGAACAGGGTGGGGGCAAGAACACACCCTTGCTTGACTCCGTTGGAGACAGGGAATGGTTCTGAAGTCTCTCCGTTGTCTTGGACTCGGGCCAGCATACCATCGTGTAGTTGCCGTATGATGGTGATGAACTTTCTGGGACACCCGTACTTCGTCATGATTCTCCAAAGTCCATCTCTGCTAACAGTATCGAAGGCCTTGGTCAGATCGACATAGGTGGAGTAAAGGTCGGCGTTCTGTTCCTGACACTTCTCCTGGAGCTGCCTGGCAGCAAACACCATGTCTATAGTCCCGCGTTCTTTCCAGAAGCCACACTGGCTCTCTGGTAGGAAACCTTGCTCAAGGTGCGCTATGAGACGGTTGAGGAGCACTCTGGCCAGAGTCTTGCCTGCGTCGGACAGCAGGGATATTCCACGATGGTTGTCACAGGCCTGACGATTTCCTTTGCGCTTGTACAGGTGTATGATGGAAGCGTCTTTGAAGTCCTGTGGAACTGCCTCATGCTGCCAGATGAGCTGGAACAGCTGATGAAGCTTCTCAGTCAGCGCCATACCACCTTCTTTGTAGACCTCAGCTGGGATGGAGTCTGAGCCAGGGGCTTTGCCATTGGATAGCAGATGGAGAGCTTTCTGGGTCTCCTCCAAAGTTGGAATGGCATCCAATGACTCACTGACCTGGGGGAGTCGGTCGATGGCTTCATCATTGATGGTGGAGGGGCGGTTCAGTGTGCTGTCAAAGTGTTCAGCCCATCTCTCAAGGATCCCGTCCTTGTCAGTGATTAGGATAGAACCATCAGCACTGAGGAGTGGAGCAGATCCGGAGGTGGTGGGACCGTAGACTTCTTTCAGGCCGTTATAGAAGTTCTTCATGTCGTTCCTGTCTGCAAAGCCCTGGATCTCATCAGCTTTGTTGCTCAACCAGGAATCCTGCATCTGCTGCAGCTTCAGCTGGATGGTGCTGCGTGCGCTCTTCAGTATGTCTTTCTTTGACTGTGACTTGGGATCTTCAATGTGGGCTCTGTAGGCTTGGCATTTGTCCTCCAGCAGCTGCTTGATCTCAGTGCAGTTCACATCAAACCAGTCTTTGTGCTTCCTGGCAGAATGCCCCAGGCACTCCATGGCAGTGTTGTACACCGTCTCATGCAGTGCGCCCCATGCTGCCTCCCCATTCTGGTTGTCCAGCACGGTGGACTCAAGGCGTTCCTCCAGGGTGTCAGCAAAGCTCTGCTTGATGTTGCCTAGCTCCAGCTTGTTGACGTTCAGGCGTTTGGGTGCTTTCATGCCCTGAGGCCGTCTCTTGGGCTGGATGCGGAGGTTGAGTTTGGAGACGATAAGGCGGTGGTCTGTCCAGCACTCGGCGCCGCACATGACCCTCGTGACTCGTACGTCCTACCTGTCCCTCTTCCTGACGATGACAAAGTCGATGAGATGCCAATGCCCAGAGCGAGGATGCATCCATGACGTCCTGTTACGGGTAGGGAGGCAGAAGATGGTGTTTGTGATAAGAAGGTTGTGCTCGGCACATGTCTGGAGAAGTAGTTGACCATTGCTGTTACAGTTACCAACCCCATACTTCCCAATCACGCCTTCCCAGGAGGTGCTGTCTCAGCCAACTCTCACGTTAAAGTCACCAAGAATGATGAGCTTGTCTGCGTTGGGAACAGTGGTGATGACAGCGTTCAGGTCCTCGTAGAACTTGTCCTTGATCTCATCCGGGTTGGTCATGGTGGGCGCGAAGGTGCTGACAATGGTGGTAAACTTCTTCCCGTTGCATAAGGGGAGTTTCATCGTCATCAGGCGATCGTTCACTCCTTTCAGGGGGCCAGCCAGCTTGCCAACGAGGGTTGTCTTCACTGCAAAGCCAACTCCAGCTTCACGTCTCTCCTCAGGTTTGCGCCCACTCCAAAAGAAGGTGTTCGCCTTCTTCTGCCAGTCTGGTCTCACTTAAGGCAGCGATGTCGATGTTGGCTAGTTCACTCGCAATGAGTGCTGTGTGTCTCTGTGGTCTGTCTGAGTTGCCTCTGTCCAGAAGCGTATGCACGTTCCATGTGCGAATGGTCAATGGGATGCTCCTTGTTTTCTTCTTTCTTTCCTTTGTGTGTCGACTGCTTGAGTAGGGCCCCTGTCAGCCATGGTATGCTGACTAGGGTGGTGTGGAGCAGGCAATGTTTAGGGCACCTTTTCTAGCCCCTTCCTCATGCCATGGAGGTGAACAGTGCTGTCCTGAAGAGAGCTGCCCAGTCGCTCATGGGGCTGCCGATCTCCACCGCTGCTCCAGTCGGTGAAAAACGACCCTATGGCCTGAGCCACCTGTGTGCAGGTCCGCGGCTACGACTGCCAGTGTACCCACACCTGTCGCTTCGTCGCTCGCCTGTCACCACAGGGCTTTGGGAAAATGATGGTATGGGATGAAGGATGACTGATGACTTGCGCGATGACTTTGCTTATAGTGAGGAGGAGTTGCGCACCGTCGACCTCACTCTCTTGTCCGAGACCGTCTGTATCCAGTGGCCAGACGAGGTCAAGACGACTGGAGATGGAAACGGATGCAGTGGATGACCAGGATGTCCTATGTGCCTCATCCTGCCCTCAGCACTCCACAGTGCTCTGCTGCAACCGCCTTCCTCTCCGTTGAACCATGAAGGTTTCTTCCGCAGAGTCCGCCGGATCCAGTCTTCACATGCTTGGGTAGACAAGCCCTAACTCACCGAGGGTTTGAGACCCGTCGGCTACCCTCACCTAGTTTAGCCAGCCTGTCAAAGCCGTTGCCCAGGGGTTGGGCGCTGCCGCATGCTGGCAGCTTCTAGGACCCATAGGTGAGAGCCGTATACATAAATACTTTAACAAAATGTCTTCCATCACCGATATGTGTGACGGGACAGAAAACAAAAAAAATTCCTCCTCCACAAAATATTTAATTATTCAGCCTGTCTGCAGCTATAACCCGCTCTCTCTCTCTCTGTGTCTCTCTGTCTGTAGCCCCAACGGCAAGTCGGTTAACTTTGCCAGAGGAATTGCATTGTTCAGTCACACACCCGATCATTGTTTGACGTAAGTTATCATCATGTTGTCATCATATGCTTGTAGCAGTATTCCATTTGATTCTTTCGAACGTCACAGGCAGTGGCGTTCCCGTTTCCGCTCACTGATAGTTCATTTGACTGTTCCAGAATATTCTAGGGATGATGCATTCTTTCTCAGTTGCTCACACTGAGGAAAGGTGTGCTTTACGTGTCGCGCGTTAAGTGGAGGAAATTGAAATGTTGAACAACGGGCGCAACAGCCGAGTGGTTAAAGCGTTGGACTTTCAATCTGAGGGTCCCGGGTTCGAATCTCGGTAACGGCGCCTGGTGGGTAAAGGGTGGAGATTTTTTCGATCTCCCAGGTCAACATATGTGCAGACCTGCTAGTGCCTGAACCCCCTTC
>NC_134884.1:42944028-43003935 GCF_041734735.1 Babylonia areolata
ATAAATAAAATAAAATAAGATAAATAAATAAATAAATAAATAAATAATAATAATATAATTATAAAAAAAAACCCAATGAAAATAAAATAAATAAATAGATACACTAAATTAGAATAAATAAATAGATAGACAGACAGAGACAGGCACAGGGAGAGATGAGGCGTGGGAGTGGGGTGCTGAGTGGGGGCGGGGGGAGGGTGGGGGGGGGGGACAGAAGGGAGGGGGGGAGGGAGGGAGACGTAACAAGGCAATCGGGAGTCACACACACACACACACACACACACACACACACACACACACACACCGTTACGTGTGTCGGAGAGGTAAGGGCAGGGAGAGATTCGGTTTTGTATCGCTCTCAAGTCTATGCCTGCATGCCTGCCTGGCCTGTCTGTCTGTCTGGCCTGTCTGTCTGTCTGCCTGTCTGTCTCTCCGTCTATCTGCCTGTCTGTCTGCCTGTCTGTCTGCAGGCCTGTCTGTCTGTCTGTCTGTCTACTTGTCTGCGTATCTCCGTCTGTATCTCTGTCTGTATGTCTCTCTCTCTGTGTATCTTTGTCTCTCTCTGTCTCTCTCTCTGTGTCTTTCTGTGTCTGTCTCGTCTCTGTCTTTCTTTCTCTTTCTCTCTCTGTCTCTCTGTCAATCTATCTGTCAACATCTCCATTTCTCAACCTCTCTCAACCTCTGCTTTCTCTCTCTCTCTATGTCTGTCTCTCTGTCTGTCTATCTGCCTGTCTCATTCTCATCCTCTCTCTCTCTCTCTGTCTCTGTCTCTGTCTCTGTCTCTCTCTCTCTCTGTGTCAACATCTCCGTTTCCCAACCTCTCTCAACCTGTTTTTTTTTCCTCTCTCTTCTTTCTTTGTCTATCTGCCTGTCTCACTCTCATCCTCTCTGTCTCTCTCTCTGTCTCTGTCTCTCTCTCTCTCTCTCTCTCTCTCTGTCAACATCTCCATTTCACAACCTCTCTATGTATTTATGTATTTATGTATCTATGTATCTATGTGTCTATCTGTCTATCTATCTATCTATATGCCTCTCTCTCTCTCTCTCTCTTTCTGTTTCCCTCCCTCTCTCTTTCTCAACCTATCTCTCTCATCCTCTTTCTTTCTCAATCTCTCTGCCTGTCTCTCCCTCTCCTTCTCTCTCAACCTCTCTCTGCCTGTCTCTCCCTCTCCTTCTCTCTCAACCTCTCTCTGCCTGTCTCTCCCTCTCCTTCTCTCTCAACCTCTCTCTGCCTGTCTCTCCCTCTCTTTCTCTCTCAACCTCTCTCTGCCTGTCTCTCCCTCTCCTTCTCTCTCAACCTCTCTCTGCCTGTCTCTCCCTCTCCTTCTCTCTCAATCTCTCTCTGCCTGTCTCTCCCTCTCCTTCTCTCTCAATCTCTCTCTGCCTGTCTCTCCCTCTCCTTCTCTCTCAACCTCTCTCTGCCTGTCTCTCCCTCTCCTTCTCTCTCAACCTCTCTGCCTGTCTCTCCCTCTCCTTCTCTCTCAACCTCTCTCTGCCTGTCTCTCCCTCTCCTTCTCTCTCAATCTCTCTCTGCCTGTCTCTCCCTCTCCTTCTCTCTCAACCTCTCTCTGCCTGTCTCTCCCTCTCCTTCTCTCTCAATCTCTCTCTGCCTGTCTCTCCCTCTCCTTCTCTCTCAATCTCTCTCTGCCTGTCTCTCCCTCTCCTTCTCTCTCAATCTCTCTCTGCCTGTCTCTCCCTCTCCTTCTCTCTCAATCTCTCTCTGCCTGTCTCTCCCTCTCCTTCTCTCTCAATCTCTCTCTGCCTGTCTCTCCCTCTCCTTCTCTCTCAATCTCTCTCTGCCTGTCTCTCCCTCTCCTTCTCTCTCAATCTCTCTCTGCCTGTCTCTCCCTCTCCTTCTCTCTCAACCTCTCTCTGCCTGTCTCTCCCTCTCCTTCTCTCTCAATCTCTCTCTGCCTGTCTCTCCCTCTCCTTCTCTCTCAATCTCTCTCTGCCTGTCTCTCCCTCTCCTTCTCTCTCAACCTCTCTCTGCCTGTCTCTCCCTCTCCTTCTCTCTCAATCTCTCTCTGCCTGTCTCTCCCTCTCCTTCTCTCTCAACCTCTCTCTGCCTGTCTCTCCCTCTCCTTCTCTCTCAATCTCTCTCTGCCTGTCTCTCCCTCTCCTTCTCTCTCAACCTCTCTCTGCCTGTCTCTCCCTCTCCTTCTCTCTCAACCTCTCTCTGCCTGTCTCTCCCTCTCCTTCTCTCTCAATCTCTCTCTGCCTGTCTCTCCCTCTCCTTCTCTCTCAACCTCTCTCTGCCTGTCTCTCCCTCTCCTTCTCTCTCAACCTCTCTCTGCCTGTCTCTCCCTCTCCTTCTCTCTCAATCTCTCTCTGCCTGTCTCTCCCTCTCCTTCTCTCTCAACCTCTCTCTGCCTGTCTCTCCCTCTCCTTCTCTCTCAACCTCTCTCTGCCTGTCTCTCCCTCTCCTTCTCTCTCAATCTCTCTCTGCCTGTCTCTCCCTCTCCTTCTCTCTCAATCTCTCTCTGCCTGTCTCTCCCTCTCCTTCTCTCTCAATCTCTCTCTGCCTGTCTCCCCCTCTCCTTCTCTCTCAATCTCTCTCTGCCTGTCTCTCCCTCTCCTTCTCTCTCAATCTCTCTCTGCCTGTCTCTCCCTCTCCTTCTCTCTCAACCTCTCTCTGCCTGTCTCTCCCTCTCCTTCTCTCTCAATCTCTCTGCCTGTCTCTCCCTCTCCTTCTCTCTCAATCTCTCTCTGCCTGTCTCTCCCTCTCCTTCTCTCTCAACCTCTCTCTGCCTGTCTCTCCCTCTCCTTCTCTCTCAACCTCTCTCTGCCTGTCTCTCCCTCTCCTTCTCTCTCAACCTCTCTCTGCCTGTCTCTCCCTCTCCTTCTCTCTCAACCTCTCTCTGCCTGTCTCTCCCTCTCCTTCTCTCTCAACCTCTCTCTGCCTGTCTCTCCCTCTCCTTCTCTCTCAATCTCTCTGCCTGTCTCTCCCTCTCCTTCTCTCTCAACCTCTCTGCCTGTCTCTCCCTCTCTTTCTCTCTCAACCTCTCTCTGCCTGTCTCTCCCTCTCCTTCTCTCTCAACCTCTCTCTGCCTGTCTCTCCCTCTCCTTCTCTCTCAATCTCTCTGCCTGTCTCTCCCTCTCCTTCTCTCTCAACCTCTCTCTGCCTGTCTCTCCCTCTCCTTCTCTCTCAATCTCTCTCTGCCTGTCTCTCCCTCTCCTTCTCTCTCAATCTCTCTCTGCCTGTCTCTCCCTCTCCTTCTCTCTCAACCTCTCTCTGCCTGTCTCTCCCTCTCCTTCTCTCTCAATCTCTCTGCCTGTCTCTCCTTCTCTCTCAACCTCTCTCTGCCTGTCTCTCCCTCTCCTTCTCTCTCAACCTCTCTCTGCCTGTCTCTCCCTCTCCTTCTCTCT
Source organism: Babylonia areolata (assembly GCF_041734735.1). Lineage (NCBI taxonomy): Eukaryota > Metazoa > Mollusca > Gastropoda > Neogastropoda > Buccinidae > Babylonia > Babylonia areolata. The sequence goes on from NC_134884.1 coordinate 42,947,395, forward strand.
CAATCTCTCTCTGCCTGTCTCTCCCTCTCCTTCTCTCTCAACCTCTCTCTGCCTGTCTCTCCCTCTCCTTCTCTCTCAATCTCTCTCTGCCTGTCTCTCCCTCTCCTTCTCTCTCAACCTCTCTGCCTGTCTCTCCCTCTCCTTCTCTCTCAATCTCTCTGCCTGTCTCTCCCTCTCTTTCTCTCTCAATCTCTCTCTGCCTGTCTCTCCCTCTCCTTCTCTCTCAACCTCTCTCTGCCTGTCTCTCCCTCTCCTTCTCTCTCAATCTCTCTCTCCGGACAGCTGTCACGCCAACGGACAGTGTCGGAGAAAGGCGGAGCTATTTATAAAATAATAATGATGTAATAATTCTTTTATAATGTTTGGTATCTTGTGTTCATTTTTTTTCCTTTTTGGTATTTACGTGTGTGTTCTATTTGTAAAACGCCTAGGGTTTATTTTCAAGATTAGGCGTAAATGCTAATAATAATGATAATAATAATAAGAAGAAGAATGATGATGATGTTGATGATGATGATGATAATGATAATAATAAAGGTAAACGTCTCCGCTTTGTCAGCACGAATCAGCTGAGATCCCAGCTCGCTTTCAGATTTTCTTCTTTTTTTTTCAACTCGAAACACGACATTTCCACAACCACACCTCCCTCTATTTTCCCTAGAATTCCTCATCGGCCATGTAAAATGAGGTGGAATGAGGGGCGGGGGGCGGGGGACGGGGGTGTGGGGGGGTGGAGGGAGTGTACAGAAAGCGGGTACCTGATAAGAACGTAACGTCCCCTTTGTTCTGATCTGCCCCACCCACCGCTGAGCCCAGCTCAACACACTTGTTGTCAGCCACAATGGACGCTCGTCACAGTAACCTTCATTAGGCGGACTACAGTTTGTTGACCACCACAAACTCTCATGGGGTGAGGGGGAAAAAAAAAAGATATTGCCAGCTCGAAGACGTTCACGAATACGAATACTGGAGTTCTTTTATTCATCCTCTGTTCATCTGACTCTCAAGGCCTGACTAAGCGCGTTGGGTTACGCTGCTGGTCAGGCATCTGCTTGGCAGATGTGGTGCAGCGTATATGGATTTGTCCGAACGCAGTGACGCCTCCTTGAGCTACTGATACTGATACTGTTCATCTGACGGTTTATACCTCTGATTGTGAATTTCTCCTGTGTAGTCACAGCCAGGTGCGTTCTGTGTGTGTGTTGAGTCTTTGTAAATTGATATCGAGAGTGACTGCGAGTGTTGTTTTTTGTGCAGTTCATCATGTGTCGTTTGATTTTGTTTTCTTTCTTTCTTTCTGTCTTTCTTTTCTTTTCTTTCTTTCTTTTCTTTGAGCAAGTGCCTGTTTGGGGCAAGGTCTTTGGGACAAAGAGGCTCCGAGGGGCAGAATCGCTCAGGCGTTGGACTTGTGGTCCGTCACGTCACCGTCACCGTCACCGATCCCTCAGATTCCGAATCCTTTGGGGCGCCTTTGAAGCTTTGTCAACCACCTTTCTCCAGTCCTCGCGTCTCTCGGCCGCTCTCAGGGTGTCTCTCAGCTCCATGCCTGTCCACTCTCGGATGTTGTCCTCCCATCTCTTCCTTTGTCTGCCTCTTCTTCTTCCTCCCCTCACTGTGCCTCGTAAGATTGTTTTAGCAAGACCAGAGGAGCGTGTGACATGACCAAACCACTTCAGTTTTCGTTGTCTGGGTCCAGTTGTCTGGGTCCACTTGTGGTCCAGTGTTCACCAGTGATCAGGGTTCGAGGCCCTGTTTTGGCATGGTGTTGTGTCCTTGGGGAAGGGAGTTTACTCCGACTTTCCTGACCCCATCCAACGGTATTTGAATGGATAGGGTCTACCTTACTTAGTGGAGTGATGGCCTAGAGGTAACGCGTCCGCCCTAGGAGGCCTTGGAAGCGAGAGAATCTGAGCGCGCTGGTTCGAATCACGGTTCAGCCGCCGATATTTTCTCCCCCCCCCCCCACTAGACCTTGAGTGGAGGTCTGGACGCTAGTCATTCGGACGAGACGATAAACCGAGGTCCCGTGTGCAGCTTGCACTTAGCGCACGTAAAAGAACCCACGGCAACAAAAGGGTTGTTCCTGGCAAAATTCTGTAGAAAAATCCACTTCGATAGGAAAAACAGATAAAACTACACGCAGGAAAAAAAAAATAAAAAAAAATGGCGGCGCTGTAGTGTAGCGACGCGCTCTCCCTGGGGAGAGCAGCCCGAATTTCACACAGTGAAATCTGTTGTGATAAAAAAAAATTAAAAAAAGAAAAGAAAAGAAAAGAAAAGAAAAGGCTGGGGAAGGTTGAAATGGCGGAAGGAGAAGATTGTGCCTCGCCTTCCTGTGGCGAACGTTACATACAGTGGATATGAATTCACTGCCTCCTTGGTGGTAAAAGGAAGTTTATGGGACATTTAACATAGAGTTATATATAAATTAAAAAAAAAAAAAAACCCCAAATAATCACCTGTCCATGATAACCTATCTCAGCCGACGCTGGGGTCGTGGCAGACGAACCCGGGTGTGACCGTGTATGGGGGACTCGGAATGAGCGACAATGATCACTTGTCCACAATAACCCTTTTTTTTTTCTTTTAAAATTTCAATTTGATTACACTTATACACTCAGCATTATTATGTGTTTGAATACATATATAGGATAAGAAAGAGCACATAGTGAGTGAAACACAAAAAGGTAAAGAAACACATGATGACATACATAATGTTATATAGTGAGAATAGGTACTGCAGTTCAAGTAAATAGATCATTTGGATATATTATCATATGTGAAAAAACAAAAACAAAAACAAAACAAAAACAAGAGAGGCAAGGCCTTCAAGACTCACTTGTGACAGAGTAAAACACACAAGCTTTTTTGTGTATTGAGTATAATTTCAAAATGTAATGTTTAAGATGAGAAAGATCAGTTTAAAGCAAATTAAGTCCCCTAGCATTAATTACAGAGTAATTTCCCTTTTTTACTATCTGCACCAAAACGTTTGCAAAATAATAAAACTTCCATGCTTAGCAAAAGAAGTTCTTGTTTGACCAAAAAAATGATTTTAATGACTGTTGTGTCAGAATATCAGATCAAAGCGCCAAGTTTAGAGAATACAAAAAATATAAATATAACAGTAAATGCAGTTTGCATATAATTTGGCTTCTTTTTTCTTTTTTTTTGTGCCCATCCCAGAGGTGCAATATTGTTTTAAACAAGATGATTGGAAAGAACTGAATTCTTCCTATTTTTATGCTTAATTTGGTGTCAACTGACAAAGCATTTACAGAGAAAATGGCAATAATAAAGTTTACCACACACACACACACACACACACACACACACACACACACACAGACAACCGAACACCGGGTTAAAACATAGACTCACTTTGTTTACACGAGTGAGTCAACAAGAAAACGACAACACAAAGCAAAGCCAAGCGCTGGGTTGGGGACAGTGTTGGCATGACCTCAAAGGCTGGACTTTGGACTGGACAGAGCTGGGAGGGAGATAAAGGTTGGAGGGAGGGAGGGGGGGGGGGTGAATGGATGGGGAGGGAAGGGGGACAGAGTGTGAGTGGTGCAGGTGACACTGCCGGCACACTATAACACTTGTAACATGTGAATGCCATGTTTACCTTTCTTTGATATCTCCATCACCAGCTCATTGATAAAGAATGAAAACAAGGGAGTGCTCAGCAAACACCCTTGTCTGACACCACGTGGGCAGCTGAAATAATCTGAATAACTACACTTATCACTTGTCACGAGAAAGAGAGACAGAGACACAGAGACAGAGAATGAGACAGAGAGAGTGTGTGTATCTTTGAAAAGCTGTTCGCCAAATATGCTTTATTTTCGTGTGTTTTGTTTTGTTTTGTTTTGTTTTCGTCGTGGACTTCTTTTCCTTCTTTTTTGAATTCTTGTCTAAACTTTATCGGCACTGTATATCCAACCGATATTTATTTTCATCACAGTCAGGTCTCTCCATCGGTTGCATTAGATCTGCCCCTCCCACTTAACGTCTCTCCAATTTTCTGTCGATCACACACACACACACACACACACACACACACACACACACATACACACACACACATTCCACCTCTCTCTCTGTCCACTCGAGTATAATTATATATCCCAGTTATTGTATGAACACGAACATCACCAGTGACCTGAGCGGTACAATCTGTGTACCTTTGACAGACGGACAAATGGCTTCCGCGCGTCAGTCGGAGGCGAGCCGTTTGAAAAGATAATAGCTCACTCATCTCATTATCCATCATTATCTTCATTATCCTCTTCAGTCCTGCCTCGCTACATGCGGGAACCAGCTGCCTAGAGGTACTGGCTGTGGCCGGTCAGAAGCCACGATTTCCAAACTGACAGAAAAAACACGCACGCACACACATACACACACACACGTACACACACACGCGTACATACACACGCGCGTATACACATACACACGCGTAGACACACACACACACACACACACACACTGAATATGGCTATCCCATTCTTGCTATGCATAATCAAATATTTTCTGTTTAATGCAAGCTCTAAAAAAAGAACTATTTTCACATCTGGTTCACCCAAACTAATAAAAAACCATAAATGCATAAACACCTTCGAATTTGTGATGCCAACATTATTTTCCCTCTGATATGAAGATCATATTGCATTTCACAAGCTGTTGCATGTGTTCTGTTTTGTTCACTGGTATGAATCATTTCAAGCCAGTATCCAATTCATATAACATGTAAATTTAGATAGATTGGGAATCTATACAGTCTGCCATAAATCAAATCAATTGATGTTCGACTATTAACATGATAGAAACACATCATGAGAAATAAGCACAAATTTTTCCCGTCTTGTCCTTTCTCAGAAGCCCCATTGAACCATTGTACTTCGCTGTAAAATAACTCAAGATTGCCTGCCCCCCGCCCCCCTCTCTCATACTGCTATATCAATCCCTCGTTCTCTGCCTGGTGCAGGATTTCAGTCTGCTTGTCGATCTTTTCCCTAGCTCCAAGCACCCACTGAAGCAGGCAGACTGTGGCGGGTCAGCACCTTATTGGCTGGGGGCTGCCCAGCTTGGAGCGGGCGGTAGCTGACCACTGGGACTACGATGGTCCCTCCCACTGTCGGAGGCAGCCCGTAGCGCCTGGACCTACGCCAATCGGTCCTAGCTTATAACTCGTAACTGCTGCCTCCCGTGTTGTTCCTGCCGCTGGGGACAGTGGCACTGAAGTGACCTCTCCAGGGCGTGAGCCTGGGCGAAGTTTAAGGAGATGCTTGGTTTCCCAGTTGTCAGGATCCTCCTCTCGGCCTCACCGATGTCGTCCGAAGGAACGCAGAGCGATACGTTCGGCACCAGCTTGGCTGCAGGAGCTGCTGGAAGAAAGTCAATGCGACGTCCAACCGCCTTAGGGGGCCCAGCTCCGGATTTTTCCTCAGGGTTTACTCCCGAAGCTTTTACCGTGACCGGGTATGCCACAAGGCATCAGAGGTTTGGAGTCAGGGTTTTCCTTCTCCTAGATGAACTGCCTTCCCAGGCTGACGAGCTCCATCTGCCCGAAGCATCTGGTTTTGAGGCACCAGAGACCCGCCTTTTGCCCCTTCTCCTGTCAGTAAAAGCAGTTCCGCCGAGCTTAAAGACTAAGCCACACGGGCAATACCAGGAGTTGGGCTTGGTTGTCAGAGGCTGTTTGAGACGCATGCCTTACGGGAGCACTTTATAGGTGGTGGAAGCTTATCTCCGCTACCGCCCCCGGCTATGACAATCCTCATATTGGATTTTTCTTTTCTTTCTTTTTTCCTCCAGGCCTGACTATGGGATAAACCATTGTGTATATAAACTGCGAGTCCAGTCTCACCATGGTTAACTGCATCCCGATGAATTGTGTCATAGCTGGAGATGGACAGCATTTCGTTTGTCACTTGGGAGTCAAGACGTGTTTCACTCATTCCGAGCACGTGGAGGTTAGGGGGTCCATTCAAAAGTAAACATATATCAGGTAGTTCATTATATAAATGGTAGGCATTTAAGTGAGCAATCCTTGTCCCGTTGGCTTGGTGAAAACGCATGGTGTTTCCATTGGATTCTGACATTGTTGTCAGCGGAAGCTGAAGCTCAGTTATGATAAGAAAACAAAAACAAACAGCATTATAAAGATTACTGTAATATACTTACACAACACACAGGTAGGGAAGGCAAACTTTCTTCAGTCAGAGTATCAAAGGTGGTGTTTTTTTCTTCTTTTAAAAAAAAAATCTTTGCATACTATGTGCAATTAGCGTTGGCAGCAACTTCGCAACTTGTGCTGATATCAAATCACACTGTATCGCAGTTACAGATGATAAGTGTTATGGTTAGTAAAACAAATAAATGAATAAATCAATAAGAATAACAAAAGAAATGGCAACTGTTAAACTGCACTTAAACCAACCGAAAGGGAGATCTAAAACACGACACACACGACACAACCCACCTGCACAAGAAAGAATACAAGTGAACACACACACAAAGGTAAGTGAACCATTGTCCAGTTTGTGCACTTCAAGCATGATTGTTAACGCAGAGAATCAGCAGAGCGTCTTTTCACTGGTTTTCTTCTCACTCACTGATCGTTCACAAATATCAAACGCAGAGAATCAGCAGAGCGTCTTTTCACTGGTCTGCGTTCAGCGATCAAGCACATTCTTTTTTCTTTTTTTTTCATTGAGATTAATCAGGGTCTATATTTCTGTTTTGAATGTTCATTTGATACTGGCAGCTAGGTCCACAAGAAATCACACACACACACACACACACACACACACACACACACACACACACACACACACACACACACACACACACATTGTGTAGAAAGTCCTTAAGGATCCATGCTGTCCATAAGGCGAGGTTGGGGCAACAGGCATGTAACAGGGCCAGTGCCACAGACCGGGTGGTGGGTGCATGAGGAGGCAGAGTGGGGTAGAACATGGGGTAACCTGGGTGGCCTAACTGTGGATGTGACGGGTACTGGCGATGTTCATCCGCAGTTTCCGACTATGGGGCTAACTGAGGGTGTGGGTGGTGGAGGGGAGATGGGGGTGTGGGTGGTGGAGGGGAGATGGGGGTGTGGGTGGTGGAGGGGGGATGGTGTGGGTGGTGGAGGGGAGATGAGGGTGTGGGTGGTGGAGGGGAGATGAGTGTGTGGGTGGTGGAGGGGAGATGAGGGTGTGGGTGGTGGAGGGGGTGTCGGTGGTGGAGGGGAGATGAGGGTGTGGGTGGTGGAGGGGAGATGAGGGTGGTGGTGGTGGAGGGGGTGTGGGTGGTGGAGGGGAGATGAGGGTGGTGGTGGTGGAGGGGAGATGGGGGTGTGGGTGGTGGAGGGGGTGTGGGTGGTGGAGGGGAGATGAGGGTATGGGTGGTGGAGGGGAGATGAGGGTCGGGGTGGTGGAGGGGGGATGAGGGTGTGGGTGGTGGAGGGGAGATGAGGGTCGGGGTGGTGGAGGGGGGATGAGGGTGTGGGTGGTGGAGGGGATGAGAGGTGTGGTGGTGGAGTGGATATGGGTGTGTGGGTGTGGAGGGGGTGTCGGTGGTGGAGGAAGATGAAGGTATGGTGGTGAGGGAGGTGGGGATGGTGTGCGGGAGATGAGTCGGGTGGTGGGGGGGATGAGGGTGTGGGTGGTGGAGGGGGATGAGGGTGTGGGTGGTGAGGGGGGGTATGAGGGTGTGGGTGGTGGAGGGGAGATGGGGTGGGTGGTGAGGGGATGAGAGGGGGATGAGGGTGTGGGTGGTGGAGGGGAGATGAGGGTGTGGGTGGTGGAGGGGAGATGGGGGTGTGGGTGGTGGAGGGGGGTGTGGGTGGTGGAGGGGAGATGAGGGTATGGGTGGTGGAGGGGAGATGGGGGTGTGGGTGGTGGCGGGGAGATGAGGGTCGGGGTGGTGGAGGGGGGATGAGGGTGTGGGTGGTGGAGGGGGGATGAGGGTGTGGGTGGTGGAGGGGAGATGAGGGTGTGGGTGGTGGAGGGGGGATGAGGGTGTGGGTGGTGGAGGGGGAGATGAGGGTGTGGGTGGTGGAGGGGGGTGTGGGTGGTGGAGGGGAGATGAGGGTGTGGGTGGTGGAGGGGGGATGAGGGTGGGGGTGGTGGAGGGGGAGATGGGGGTGTGGGTGGTGGAGGGGAGATGGGGGTGTGGGTGGTGGAGGGGAGATGAGGGTGTGGGTGGTGGAGGGGAGATGAGGGTGTGGGTGGTGGAGGGGAGATGAGGGTGTGGGTGGTGGAGGGGGTGTGGGTGGTGGAGGGGAGATGAGGGTGTGGGTGGTGGAGGGGAGATGAGGGTGTGGTGGTGGAGGGGAGATGAGGGTGTGGGTGGTGGAGGGGAGATGAGGGTGTGGGTGGTGGAGGGGAGATGAGGGTGTGGGTGGTGGGTGGTGGAGGGGAGATGAGGGTGTGGGTGGTGGAGGGGAGATGAGGGTGGTGGTGGTGGAGGGGGGATGAGGGTGTGGGTGGTGGAGGGGAGATGAGGGTGTGGGTGGTGGAGGGGAGATGAGGGTGTGGGTGGTGGAGGGGAGATGAGGGTGTGGGTGGTGGGTGGTGGAGGGGAGATGAGGGTGTGGGTGGTGGAGGGGAGATGAGGGTGGTGGTGGTGGAGGGGGGATGAGGGTGTGGGTGGTGGAGGGGAGATGGGGGTGTGGGTGGTGGAAGGGGATGAGGGTGTGGGTGGTGGAAGGGAGATGGGGGTGGGGGAGACCTTCGCAGGGAACGTGTAGCGGTAGAGGAGGAAAACTTTGCTCATAGTGTTGGTCATGATGGGGGGGTGGGGGTGGGGTGGTGGGGGGGGGAGGGAAGAGGGGGGAGGGGGGATCGGTCGAGGGAGGGGGAAAGGCAAGCGGGTGGTCGTTGGGGACAGCAGGCAATGGAGGGGAGTGTCTTTTGGGTGAAGACACTCACTCTCTGTCTGTCTGCGTCTCTCTCTCTGTCTCTGTGTGTGTGTCTATCTCTTTCTCTCTCTCTCTTTCTCTCTCTCTGAAATCCCCGAGTATCTTAGAAATAGATCTACTATAGCACCTTTCAAAAAAGCGTATCAAAAATATCTTATGCAACAAATGTAATTAGTACCAGCAAAATCAAAGCATATGATGAGATCCTAGTAAGCCAACGTACTTTGATAAATTGTTCTCCAACAGTGTGTAAGCAAGGAAAATCGGCGAGTGTAAGTATGCGTGTGTATCTCTGTGTACTTGTGTGTTCGAGATTATGTGTATAATGCCTGTGTGTGCACAAACGTGTGTGTGTTTGAAGATTTTCATGTGGCAATGTTTTGTATGATTTTCATGTTTCCGTAATTGTAGTCTTTGATTCATCCATTTATGTGACTATTATTATCTATTTGGTTTTTTCTCTGTCATTTATTATTCATACTTATTTCATTTATTACAATGTATGTGTGTGTGTGTGTATGCGTGTGTGAGGGCATGGTGTGAAGAAGCTTCCAGCTTATCCATTTTACCCTCAATAAAACATTTGTCATTGTCTCTCTCTCTTTCTCTCTCTAGTGTTGCATGCCAGAAGTGAATCAGACGTCCCTGCTGGTGGTGTGAGGATAAATCGAAAGTGCGTATTTTTTATATTCACTTATCATACAGTATGAACAACAGAAACACAATTAACGAAAGTAAGATAGCAAACGAACGCACAAACAAATACACACACACACACGCACACGCACGCACACACACACACACACACACACACACACACACACACACACACACACACACACACGCACACACACACGCACGCACGCACGCAACAACAAAACCCCGAGTAAAACAGACAACACCGTTTAATTAGAAACCACGCTCAGGTTGCAGTGAATGTATATACATATATTATTTAATAATGGCCGCATCGCACACATTTTGTAAGTTCGTGGCAGAATTCATGAAGTAACCAAAGCGACACTTCTTCTTCTGCGTTCGTGGGCTGCAACTCCCACGTTCACTCGTATGCATACGGGTGGGCTTTTACGTGTATGACCGTTTTTACCCCGCCACGTAGGCAGCCATACTCCGTTTTCGGGGATGTGCATGCCGGGTATGTTCTTGTTTCCATAACTCATCGAATGCTGACATGGATTACAGGATCTTTAACGTGCGTATTTGATCTTCTGCTTGCGTATACACATGAAGGGGGTTCAGGCACAAGCAGGTCTGCACATGTGTTGACCTGGGAGATCGGAAAAATCTCCACCCTTTACCCACCAGGCGCTGTTACCGAGATTCGAACTCGGGAAAGCGACATAACAAACGTTTAAATGCGGGGAAACATAAATAGATTTATCCAATGAGGATGCAGATGTGACACAGCGCGCCTGCGCAGTTGGGCAAAGAGATGTGCGCGTTTGACTGCGGTGGGCCTTTCTGTTGCTTTTAGCGGTCGGTGTTTTGATCTGCATTCATTTGTAAGTCAAAAGTACTTCACTGATCTTTATAGTCTTCCGAACAGCACCAACATTGACACTCCAAGGGGGGTATCAGTGTGGAGTGATGGCCTACAGGTAACGCGTCCGCCTAGGAAGCGAGAGAATCTGAGCGCACTAGTTCGAATCACGGCTCAGCCGCCGGTATTTTCTCCCCCTCCACTAGACCTTGAGTGGTAGTCTGGACGCTAGTCATTCGGATGATACGATAAACCGAGACCCCGTGTGGAGCATGCACTTAGCGCACGTAAAAGAACCCACGGCAACAAAAGGGTAGTCCCTGGCAAAATTCTGTAGAAAAATCCACTTCGATAGGAAAAACAAATAGAACTGCACGCAGGAAAAAATACAAAAAATGGATGGCGCTCTCCAGGGAGGGCAGCCCTAATTGAACGAGAAACACCAGCGGGCTGAACTCCGGCTCAGAAAGCCAGACGCACAAACCAGCCCAACCTAATTATCTTGTCAAATCTGATCAACAGGAATGTCAAAATCAAATCAGTCATAACACGAAGTAACTAAAACGTTTGGCCTTCAGATAAAGTAACCGACTCGACCAATAAATCCATTTGTCAGTCAGTTCATAAAATGGCTCTTCATTCCATTGCGGAATTTCAAGACGTGTTTAAATATCATATAGGACGTGTGTAAATTGCAGCCTGACAAAGTTCCAAAATTTATTTTTAATGGTGTATGCTAAGCCTTCATTCCATCAATACACACAGGCGTGGAACACGTGCTGTTTCTTTTTAGCACAAGGTAATGTGTGTGAAATATCGATTTCGGGTGCATCCTTTTTTTTTTCTTTTTCTTGTTCCAGCCATATAAACCCTCCCTGTTGCATCCAAAGCTGTCGCTGCACATAAAATATCTTGCATAACACGGATATCGACAAGGCTTTCAGTGGTCAGCTTAAAGTTCAGATAGACAGGTACATTGGCCGTGCAAATAACGATTCCGCCGGTAAGCGGCGATCTTTTTTCTTTCTCGTTTTTGATTCACTTGTGTAAACAAAGTGAGTCTATGCTTTAACTCGGTGTTCGGTTGTCTCTCTGTGTGTGTGTGTGTGTGTGTGTGTGTGTGTGTGTGTGTGTGTGTGTGTGTGTCCGTGGTAAACTTTAACATTGACATTTTCTCTGCAAATACTTTGTCAGTTGACACTAAATTTGGCATGAAAATAGGAAAAATTCAGTTCTTTCCAGTCATCTTGTTTAAAACAATATTGCACCTCTGGGATGCAAAAAAAAAGAAGCCTAATTATATGCAAACTGCATTTACTGTTATATTTATGTTTTTTGTATTCTCTGAACTTGGCACTTTGACCTCTTATTCTGACACAACAACAAGAGCAGTCATTATTATCATTTTTTGTTCAAACAGGAACTTCTTTTGCTAAGCATGGAATTTTTATTTATTTTGCAAACGTTTTGGTGCAGACAGTAAAAAAGGGAAATTACTCTGTAATTAATGCTAGGGGACTTAATTTATCACAAGTGAGTCTTGAAGGCCTTGCCTGTCTTGTTTCTTTTCTTTTTTTCATACGATGTGTTCCAACAGTGTGGTCGATGATATGTGAGGGTGGACATCAGTATGATGATGTCAGCCACATTGATTAAACTGTAAATGTCTGCAACAACAGATAAAGACAGTGATTTATAGCTGTACTGGAACATCAATAAAGGACCAGGGCTGTTTGAGAGTATCAACAGAGTGCTTAAGCCCTGCACGTTGGGACATGACCCACATGGATGTCATCGAAAATGGGTTTATTGGCTTTCAGAACAAAAGGGAATCTTCTTCTTCTTCGTTCGTGGGTTGCAACTCCCACGTTCACTCATATGTACACGAGTGGGCTTTTACGTGTATGACCGTTTTTACCCCGCCATGTCGGCAGTCATACTCCGTTTTCGGGGGTGTGCATGCTGGGTATGTTCTTGTTTCCATAACCCACCGAACGCTGACATGGATTACAGGATCTTTAACGTGCGTATCTGATCTTCTGCTGGCACTTCTGCCTGGGGTTCAGGCACAAGCAGGTCTGCACATATGTTGACCTGGGAAGGGTCTTTCAGTCTTAAAAGCAATGGCAACCAAAGGTATCGAAAAACACCACCTCTTCCTGCTATATGAATCACTCGTTCTCTGTGTGGTCGACTACGGACTTTGGCTAACAATACCGTCTTAAAGCAGCCTCCTAAAATTAGAAAGAGTTCAGAATGAAGCTATGAGGCTGATCCTTGGAACAACAAAAGACACGCCCACGGAAACCATGCGATACGTGCTTGACCTTCCTTCAGTGCAGGCCAGAAACAAGTTAGAACAGGTTAAGACCTACTTCAGAGCATTAGAAAACCCTCAAAACCCACTGCATGACGCAGTCAAAGAACCAAAAGGCAGCCGTCTAGGACGAGGAAGATCTTGGATGGGGCAAGCAGAAGACACAATCCAGCTAGTATGCCGACTACAAGACCTGAAAGAAACAATAGAATGGGAGAAAAACCCCGAAAACCTCAATCATCTAATCAACACAGCCATTTCACCCACTCTAGGAGGACATTGTCGGGAATGGCCAGAGGGCAAAACTGATGCAGAAGTGAAGCTACTCATAGAAGAAAACAGTAAAGAAGAGGACGTTATCATATACACAGATGGCTCAGTCACCAAAGGCCAATCCGAATGGGGATTCACTGCGAAACAAAATGGAAAAACAATTAGGGAAGAGAATGCTGCCTACAAAGTCATAACCTCCAGCCTAACGATGGAAGTTGAAGCTGTGACACATGCCCTCCAGTGGCTATCATCTATCCATATGCCCGGAAACCAACATACCATGATTCTAACGGACTCAATGAACCTCATACAGAAAACTGAAAGTGGAATGGGAAGCCCAGAGTGGCATGAGGCAATGCGCAACTTTCAGATTAAAAAACTTACATGGTCAAACTGCCCGGGACATGCAGGTGTTAAGGGAAATGAGCGAGCTGACAGACTTGCTGATAACGCAACAACAACGAGCGGCCTACATCTAGAAAAATCGGAAATCCTCAGAAAAGTCAAAGAATACCAAAAAGAACAGGTACAAGGCCATCACACCATCGATCGCCTCAAAGAAATAAAGGTAGAGAGAGGGAGCGGCCGTAAGTCAAGCATGAAAGGCAGAGCACGATGCTTTGCAAATCAAACGAATATCGGCATCATTTTCAAACCAACATTGCGCAAATTTCTTCAAAACGGAGCAGAGTCTCTGTGGGCTTTTCCTAATACAGTAGACTGAGCAACACACTAGACGCCACGTTCTTGGCATCAGAGATCTTTTCCCACCCCTCTTGCGGCCAATCAGTGGCAGCCTCTGTGCGTGTGTGTATGTGTGTGCTTGTGTGTCTGTGTGTGTGTGTGTGTGTTCGTGTACGTGTGTGCGTGCGTGAGGGTGTAAGTGTACACATGTGTCAGGAGAGCTATGTGCACGTGCGCGTGTGTGTGTGTGTGTGTGTGTGTGTGTGTGCATGTCTACACTGTGGGAGCAACGGAATATTGGAACGTGCGGGTGTGCATATATATGTGTGTGGGGTTGGGGGTGGGGGATATGAGCGTATGTGTGTGTGCTTGTACAAGTAAATGTGCGTGTGTGGTGTATGTCTGTGTGTGTGTGTGTGTGTGTGTGTGTGTGTGTGTGTGTGTGTGTGTGTGTGTGTGTGTGTTTGCCGTGGAAGCTGCGATACGTAGCCTAGAAATCAGTGTGTGGAAGAGGAGGAAGGGGAGTGGGGGGGGGGGGGGGGGGGCAGGGTAAAGTGTGTGTGTGTGTGTGTGTGTGTGTGTGTGTGTGTGTGTGTGTTGGGGCTCATGTACGTTTATGTGTATTTGATTGTGCTTTCGTATCTGTGAAACTGCATGTTTGTTGCACATGTGGCGCTTCGCGAGGGGGCGACACGCTGGTGTTTGTGCTCTGTGCTTCATCCGTGTTTTTGCTGTCCTCGCCCTGTCCTTGTACTTTGATATTGTTTCAGAGTGGTGTGCAAGGTGTTCAAGATGAAGAGTGTGATTGTTTCAGAGTGGTGTGCAAGGTGTTAAAGATGAGTGTGATTGTTTCAGAGTGGTGTGCAAGGTGTTCAAGATGAAGAGTGTGATTGTTTCAGAGTGGTGTGCAAGGTGTTCAAGATGAAGAGTGTGATTGTTTCAGAGTGGTGTGCAAGGTGTTCAAGATGAAGAGTGCGATTGTTTCAGAGTGGTGTGCAAGGTGTTCAAGATGAGTGTGATTGTTTCAGAGTGGTGTGCAAGGTGTTCAAGATGAAGAGTGTGATTGTTTCAGAGTGGTGTGCAAGGTGTTCAAGATGAAGAGTGTGATTGTTTCAGAGTGGTGTGCAAGGTGTTAAAGATGAAGAGTGTGATTGTTTCAGAGTGGTGTGCAAGGTGTTACAGATGAAGAGTGTGATTGTTTCAGAGTGGTGTGCAAGGTGTTCAAGATGAAGAGTGTGATTGTTTCAGAGTGGTGTGCAAGGTGTTAAAGTTGAAGAGTGTGATTGTTTCAGAGTGGTGTGCAAGGTGTTAAAGTTGAAGAGTGTGATTGTTTCAGAGTGGTGTGCAAGGTGTTCAAGATGAAGAGTGTGATTGTTTCAGACTGGTGTGCAAGGTGTTCAAGATGAAGAGTGTGATTGTTTCAGAGTGGTGTGCAAGGTGTTCAAGATGAAGACTGTGATTGTTTCAGAGTGGTGTGCAAGGTGTTCAAGATGAAGAGTGTGATTGTTTCAGAGTGGTGTGCAAGGTGTTCAAGATGAAGACTGTGATTGTTTCAGAGTGGTGTGCAAGGTGTTCAAGATGAAGACTGTGATTGTTTCAGAGTGGTGTGCAAGGTGTTCAAGATGAAGAGTGTGATTGTTTCAGAGTGGTGTGCAAGGTGTTCAAGATGAAGAGTGTGATTGTTTCAGAGTGGTGTGCAAGGTGTTCAAGATGAAGAGTGTGATTGTTTCAGAGTGGTGTGCAAGGTGTTCAAGATGAAGAGTGCGATTGTTTCAGAGTGGTGTGCAAGGTGTTCAAGATGAAGACTGTGATTGTTTCAGAGTGGTGTGCAAGGTGTTCAAGATGAAGACTGTGATTGTTTCAGAGTGGTGTGCAAGGTGTTCAAGATGAAGAGTGTGATTGTTTCAGAGTGGTGTGCAAGGTGTTCAAGATGAAGAGTGTGATTGTTTCAGAGTGGTGTGCAAGGTGTTCAAGATGAAGACTGTGATTGTTTCAGAGTGGTGTGCAAGGTGTTCAAGATGAAGACTGTGATTGTTTCAGAGTGGTGTGCAAGGTGTTCAAGATGAAGAGTGTGATTGTTTCAGAGTGGTGTGCAAGGTGTTCAAGATGAAGAGTGCGATTGTTTCAGAGTGGTGTGCAAGGTGTTCAAGATGAGTGTGATTGTTTCAGAGTGGTGTGCAAGGTGTTCAAGATGAAGAGTGTGATTGTTTCAGAGTGGTGTGCAAGGTGTTCAAGATGAAGAGTGTGATTGTTTCAGAGTGGTGTGCAAGGTGTTACAGATGAAGAGTGTGATTGTTTCAGAGTGGTGTGCAAGGTGTTCAAGATGAAGAGTGTGATTGTTTCAGAGTGGTGTGCAAGGTGTTCAAGATGAAGAGTGTGATTGTTTCAGAGTGGTGTGCAAGGTGTTCAAGATGAAGAGTGTGATTGTTTCAGAGTGGTGTGCAAGGTGTTCAAGATGAAGAGTGTGATTGTTTCAGAGTGGTGTGCAAGGTGTTCAAGATGAAGAGTGTGATTGTTTCAGAGTGGTGTGCAAGGTGTTCAAGATGAAGAGTGTGATTGTTTCAGAGTGGTGTGCAAGGTGTTAAAGATGAAGAGTGTGATTGTTTCAGAGTGGTGTGCAAGGTGTTCAAGATGAAGAGTGTGATTGTTTCAGAGTGGTGTGCAAGGTGTTCAAGATGAAGAGTGTGATTGTTTCAGAGTGGTGTGCAAGGTGTTCAAGATGAAGAGTGCGATTGTTTCAGAGTGGTGTGCAAGGTGTTCAAGATGAAGAGTGTGATTGTTTCAGAGTGGTGTGCAAGGTGTTCAAGATGAAGAGTGTGATTGTTTCAGAGTGGTGTGCAAGGTGTTCAAGATGAAGAGTGTGATTGTTTCAGAGTGGTGTGCAAGGTGTTCAAGATGAAGAGTGTGATTGTTTCAGAGTGGTGTGCAAGGTGTTCAAGATGAAGAGTGTGATTGTTTCAGAGTGGTGTGCAAGGTGTTAAAGTTGAAGAGTGTGACAATCGTGAGGCTGTTTGTGGTGGTGCTGGCTGTATTCCGGACTTGTGTTGTTGTTGTTTTTTTTGGTGTTTTTGTGTCACCGGGTAGTTCAAATGTGTGAATGTGTGTCTGCATGTTTTACATCATTATTCTCTCTCTCTCTCTTGTTGTTGGGTTTGTTTGTTTTTTTGTTTGTTTTTTTTTTTGCTCTTAGAGTTGACTTCATCAAGATTTTGCGCCTTATAAATATTATTATTTTTTTGGTGTATTTATCTGTTATTTTTTATTCATTTTATTTTATTTTATTTATTTATTGATGATGTCTTTTTTTTCTTCTTTTTCTTCTCAAGGCCTGACTAAGCGCGTTGGGTTACGCTGCTGGTCAGGCATCTGTTTGGCAGATGTGGTGTAGCGTATATGGATTTGTCCGAACGCAGTGACGCCTCCTTGAGCTACTGATACTGACCTGGGAGATCGGAAAAAATCTCCACCCTTTACCCACCAGGCGCCGTCTCCGAGATTCGAGCCCGGGACCCTCAGATTGAAAGTCCAACGTTTTAACCACTCGGTTATTGCGCCCGCAAAACAAAATGTGAATCGAATCTTCCATCGTGGTGGGTTCGGGTACCGATGAAGCAAACCCTTTGTCGGAAAACTAGAAACAATCACAGGCATGACAGTTATTCAGTTAAGATCCCGTTGTGGCAATACAACTTCCAATTCGACAAAACCAGGTAATCTGGTATGGGATGCAATATCTCCCCTTTTAGAAAACTGCAAACTGTCTGCTACGAGGGATCACTTCGTGACAATATAAATTATACAGTGCACAACAATGAGCCCCCATTCATTCTTCTACCCTTCTTCTCCAACGGCCACAAGGTGGTTGTGAAGACTCAACCGCGGCAGCCAGTAATACAGAAATATCGACTCCTCGCCAAAGGCTACATTTGTATTTGTATTTCTTTTTATCACAACAGATTTCTCTGTGTGAAATTCGGGCTGCTCTCCCTAGGGAGAGCGCGTCGCTACACTACAGCGCCACCCATTTTTTGTGTATTTTATGTTTGTGTGTTTTATTTGTTTTTCTATCGAAGTGTTTTTTTCTGCAGAATTTTGCCAGGAACAACCCTTTTGTTGCCGTGGGTTTTTCTACATGCGCTAAGTGCATGCTGCACACGGGACCTCGGTTTATCGTCTCATCCGAATGACTAGCGTCCAGACCACCACTCGAGTTCTAGAGGAGGGGGAGAAAATATCGGAGGCTGAGCCATGATTTGAACAGTGCGCTCCGATTCTCTCGCTTCCTAGGCGGACGCGTTACCTCTAGGCCATCACTCCACTACCACTATTATATAACAGTATTATAATATAGATATATATATATATAACATTATACATAACAATATTCTACCTGCTGTTTTTTTATATCTTAGTTTTTTTGTTTTTTGTTTTTTTGGGGTTTTTTTTTTCATGAAGACTTTGACTCTCAAACGTGGAGGCAAGATGGCACTGGCTCTCAGTGCTGCAGACTTGTGTGCTAGTTGGTCTTTGGGGACCATCCCGAAGTGGTCTGTTCTATAGCCCTCTTTGCCGAAAGTGTGGGAGTGTAACTTGGGCAAGACACTGTACACTATAATTAAATTCTGGTCCAAATGGTCTAGAAAGCTGTTGCCTCCACTGCCGTTCCGATGACCGATGGTCATAATCGGACACGACTACCATGCATACAGATACTGCCAGAAACTCCCAACAGATGTTAACCCAGCTTACCAAAACCTCTCGACCGAACACGAAGATGACTTCTTCCTAAAGCTGGTAACCTACTGGAAAAGACTGTTCAGTTTCAGAACAGTAGGTGTGTATGTACGTCCGTCCGTAACTGACCATTAGATGTATACGTACTTACTGACTGCCCGTTACGCTGTCTGGCAAGTGGGGCAGCACTACATGTGTGCAATGACTATACATGTTTAAAAGTGATTTTTTTTCCATTGGTGCGCAACGTTGTCCTTTTGAAAAAACAACAACAACAAAGAACATTGAACACTGTCAATGGTCATGTGTGTTGTCATAGGAACCAGCTGTGCTGACTGACCGTGGACGTCACATGGCCTGGGGTGTCGCCTTGGTTCCGCTCAGGGGCCGAACGGTAGCGGGTCTGGCAGCTCTTGTTGTCATAGCAACGTTCTGCTATGCCGTCCGCCTTTCTGCCATCCATAATGGTAAGAATGTATCACGCGAGATCGCGCGTATTCAGGTACGTACACTCGCAAATGGACATGCATGTATAAATATGCGCGCGCACACACATACTCACAGTGTGTGTGTGTGTGTGTGTGTGTGTGTGTGTGTGTGTGTGTGTGTGTGTGTGTGTGTGTGTGTGTGTCTGACTGTCTGTCTGTCTGTCTGTCTGTCTGTCTGTGTCTATCTGAGTTAGTGTATGCATATTTGTCTGCGTGTCTATCACACACACACACACACACACACACACACACACACACACACACACACACACACACACACACACACACACACACCTCCCGTTGTTGTCTGAGTCATGCGGTCAAAGGATCCTAAATCTGAGAAAAGAAAAAAGCCAAATATAATTATATGGATTCATTCTATTGATGATCAGGTGTGTGTGTGTGTGTGTGTGTGTGTGTGTGTGTGTGTGTGTGTGTGTGTGTGTGTGTGTGTGTGTGTGTGTGTGTGTGTGTGTGTGTGTGTGTGTGTGTGTGTGTGTGTGTGTGTGTGTGTGTGTGTGTGTTCAAGGGACGCCTCTCAGTCTGTCTTCACCAAGTCGTCTTCAGAACTCACGCCTGGCTCTCAATAAAACGGTCAGTCTGTCTGTCTGTCTGTCTGTCTCCTCATCTGCAGGATCATGCGACATGTTTGCAGATGACTCTGCTCTTCATACAGCTGTAGTAAAGTTAGAGCACATTAATGGTAGATTGCAAACAAGCCTAACTGTGTCCAACTGGTGTACAGAAAATAATATGCTCCTTAACCCAGAAAAAACAAAGAGTGTGATTGTAGCCACTCGCCAAAAGCACCAGCGTGGCTCAGATCCGCTCACTTTGTCAATTGATGGCCAAGCTATTGAACAAGTTACAGAACATCGACACCTTGGGGTCGTTATTGACAACCAGCTAAAATGGGAGGCGGGTATCCGTTCTTTATCAAGGTCAGTTGCAAAAAATGTTTACCTGTTATCCCGTTTAAAACATGTCGTCAGTCCAGAGGCTTTCAATTTCTTTTTCCATTCTCACATCACGTCTGGAATTAATTACGTTTTCAAACGTTTGGGACAACTGCAGCGAAGTGCACATGAAAAAACTAGATTCTGTACACAGACGTGCTGTAAAACACATCAATGGTGTTTTACGAAATACGCGCAGTCATCAATATCAACTGCCAGCACCTCTTCCCTTGACTAAGCATCTAATATTGAATAAGTGCGTACTTAAGCATAAAATCATATTCGGTAAATGTCCTACGTATCAGCACCAAACCACTGTCTGCTATGATATTCGCAACCCTAACTCCCGATATGCGACACTTATTCTACCCAAGCCAAGAATAGATCTTTATAAATCGAATTTGGCATACTCCGCCACGCACTGCTGGAACAATCTCCCCAAACACCTCAAAGAACCTTTTTCCACCACGACATTCAAAGAGAAACGTGGACAGTACATGTGTGCCGAAAGCCAGACCTAAAATCTGGTATAATATTTTCATTGGCAATCCTTACAAACTATGTCGAAATGCGTCAATCTGTTGATAACGTGTCGCGCCATAGCGAATTGTTTTCAAGGATCTGAATGTGTTCTCCTTATAGTGGACATAAACTAACGAAAACAAACTCTAGTTTGGTCATGTCTACAATTCTATATACTCACATGTATTACAAATTGTGAACCATCCTCACCCAGCTCTTCTTTTCTTTTTCTTTTTTTTTTCCTTACTGATTTCGCACTGACATATCTCTTTCACCTCTCTCTCTCTCCCCCCCCCTCTCTCTCTCTGTGCTCACTCTCTCTTTCTTTCTCTCCCTTCCCCCACAAAATGTGTCCATCTGTCCATATCCCAATTACCCGTCTCCTTATTTGTTTGAGAACTATGTATGTGTTTGTGTGTGTGTTTGTGTGTGTGTTTGTGTGCGCATACTAGTGTGTGCGCTTTCATGTGAGTACGCGTGAAAATACGTGCATAATAGGCTGTACTTTAATTTCTAAAACAATTTTTAGCGTAAAATACATGACAATGTTTATCATAAATGTGCAACACGTACGATGAATGTGCAATGCGATATGCCTAGTGTCAACGTTCATGTCTTAAAACCTATTTCTGTTGAGAATCACGATGTGATAATTATTGATTAGAATATTTTTAAAGCGAATATGTAAAATGCTTTAATTTGAAAATTGTATGTTTATTACTCCTGTTTAATCAAGCAATCTTTAATGTCTCTCTCTCTCTCTCTCTCTCTCTCTCTCTCTCTCTCTCTCTCTCTCTCTCTCTGTGTGTGTGTGTGTGTGTGTGTGTGTTCTGATTGTCCAGTTGTATTTTGCCGCATCTGCAATCACTCTTTGTGATATAATAAGGTTTTTCTTGCCTTGTCTTGTGGTGGAAATGTTTTTGACATTGCTGGGCTAGCAAACTGAATAGTACTATCGATTTGAAACATATAAATCCTTTTATTGGGTATTGCAACCCGGAACATACGTATCCGATCTTACCATTTGTACATTTGGGTCTGATTTCATTCATCTCTGCTTTGGTGTAAATGAACTGAAAATAAATCAGATTTATCGAAATGTAACTAAGTTAGACACACTGACAGTGTGTCCGTTACATGACGATTCAAGAAAGAAATATGTATCGAAATATAAGTAAGTGCCAGAATCCCATTGTTATACTGTCTGTTACAAAATGAAAGCTACACTGTGACCAGAGGTGTTACCGTATGTATTTTCTTTCCAAGTGGGACTACAACGCAGTCAGCCCAAAAATTAAAACACCATTCGATACTTTTATTTCAAATTATCTCCTCACGAGACAAGGTAAGCCTAGAGCTTGTGGTTGATTTTCTCTTTTTAAATTTTTTTTTTTTAATATCTTTTTTTTTGTCTCGTCTTTGATTAAGACATGTGTACAACATGCACACCATCCATGTAAGATGATGAAATTGATGTCAACAGTAACAGATAAAAATCATATTTACAATCAGTTCAAAAGCTAAGTCGTTTATAAACAATAGGAATTAGGAAAAGAAAGGGAATACAAACATCTCCTTGACCGACACCGTATGTAGAAAGATATTGTTTTGATAGTTTCAAAATTTGTTGGTTGTATTTTTGATTGTGTACTATTTATGATTGTATGCTATGACTTGAGTGTGTGCGTGCGCGCGTGCTTGTGGGTGTGGGTGTGTGGAGGGATGCATAATCTTCAATAATGTTTGGTATCTTGTGTTTAATTTTTCCTTTTTTGATATTTATATATGTGTTATATTTGTAAACGCCTAGGGCTTAGTTTCAAGATTAGGAGTAGATGCTCATGATGATAATGATGATAATGACATTGTAGCAACCTTATCCCCATACCTCTCGTTCAAACGTTGTCTGGGAAAATGAAAAGGACGTTTGGTTACACACGTGTCTTTTCCTGAACCGAAACATTCAACGTAATCAGGAATAGAGGCTTGTTTTCCTTTCGGACCCTCATTCAGTTTCAGTTTCTCAAGAAGTCGTCACTGCGTTCGGACAAATCCATATACGCTACACTACATCTGCTAGGCAGATGCCTGACCAGCAGCATAACCATATGCGCTCAGTCAGGCCTTGAGTGCATGCACATAATATTATAGTTGTGTACATATAAGAGTGGGTTTCGTCCACAGAATATTTGCCAGAGGACAACACTTTTGTTGCCATGGGTTCTTTTTTTTAGTGCGCCAAGTGTGTACTGCACACGCAGCCTCGGTTTATCGTCTCATCCGAATGATTAGACGCTTGGTTTCATTTTCCAGTCAAACTTAGGAGAAAGAGCAAGAGTGAGAATCGAACTCAGGCCTTCACGAACACTGCAAATAACAGATAAGCGTCTTAACCATTCTGTCACGTTTCTCCACCTCATTCAGCTAGCTTCGTGAAAATAATGCAAGTTTTCCTTTTTTTCCTTCTTTTTTTTCTTTTTGCATTTACTTATTTATTTAGTTGTTTATTTGTTTGTTTGTCCATCCTACATGGTGCCAACGGCTGCAGCTGTTGGACAGGTTTGGAAATCGGCGTGTTCGTGTACAGCGGGAATGTCAGGCCAGACCTGATGTCTACTACAGGAGGAAAGTCGTGTCGGTAAGTTGTCGATGTTTTGATGCCTGTCTTATCTACAATACATAGCACAACTCAAGTTAACAACAACAGCAGCAGCAACAATAACAGCAGCAGCAATAACAACAACAATGGCAATAATAATGATAATAATAATAATAATAATAGTGAGAAGTAATGATGATGGCAACAATGAAACATTTCCATTGCATACTCCTCCGTAACAATTTGAATTCTACGAGCTTCACAAAAAGTGTTTATGATAATGCGCAGAAACACGACATAACGACGGATCTACACCCCCTCCCCCTACACCCACCAACCCCCCTCACACAGAGGTATACCCCTGCTCTCAACCCGCCCAGCCCCTACCCTCTCCCTCCCCCCTCCACACACACAGATAAATATAAGCCGGTGTGCGCACCATAGATTCAAACGCATTTTCCAAACGAAACCTGCTTAAAGTCTTCCAGCTGTTTCCATTTGGGACATCTGTTGTGTTAATTTGTAGGGCTACAGTTTTACAGAAAGAAAAGAAAAGAAAACAAGAGAGGCAAAGCCTTCAAGACTCACTTGTGATACTCTGAAAAAAAAAAAAATCTAATCGTTAAAATGTGTTCTGTATTTGTTATTATAAAACTTCGGGTTAAAAAAAAGAAGAAAAAAGTCCTAACCAGATTCGAACCCCGCGTGTTCGGGTGAGAAGAAATTGTCTTACCCATTACACTATCGTGGCTCCTTAACTGACGTTCTAAAATTTCATATTTGAACATACTTTTTTAAAGGGCGATAAATCAATTGCGGTATTCGCAGTGAGAACGCTGTTTAAATCATATCATTCTGGTGTATCTTGGGCATTCAAAAAATCTTTAAGGGCAATAAAGAATTCTTTTTAAGTCCACGGTAAAGGAGACGTAGCTATCGCCGCAACCACACTGCAACATTTAGCCGTTTTCTCTGGATCTAGATAGATGTACAAGTTTAGTTACACCCGCCGGGAATGTGGTACAACACGGTCGATTCAATTTCTCTTTTATGTTCATTCTAGTTTTATAGTTTTAAGGTTGATATGAAAATTTAGTATTTTGTTAAACTAATAACATGTAGAGCCAAGTACAAGTACTTCTAAACGTCGTATGAAGGGAAAAGGACTTCATTTTGAGAACAGTCAAGACTGGAAATTTTTTCGTTTCATCGTGATCAATTCAAGGGTATTAACTCACATGGTTTACAATTTTTAACTGTGAATTCCGACTGATTCTGTGGATATTTTTATGGCAGTTTGAGGCATAATCCAGTAAGTGATGAGGCGTTCACAAATCTTTCTCTGAATAGATATTTAACGGTCTCATTCTCCAACTTTCCATCACATGTTATCGTGTATTGTCGATTGAATATAGGATTGAACGGGCAGGTCAACAACTTGAAACAAAATGGCGTCGTTCGCGTTCGCGAAGAATATGAGCACGCGCTTTGAATGTGTATAAATATGTGTATGCAATTGATTTTTGCCCATGACCTTCAGGGCTCAGCCAATAGATCTGTAAAATCCACTCGTCGTATTGATTTTAGTATTTTCCGAAAAAGACCACTTGGGCGAGTGAACATAGTGAAAGCCCTGTACACTGAGAGTAAAACACACAAGGTTTTTATGTATTGAGTATAATTTCAAAATGTAATGTTTAAGATGAGAAAGATCATTTTAAAGCAAATTAAGTCCCCTAGCATTAATTACAGATTAATTTCCCTTTTTTTACCTCTGCACCAAAACGTTTGCAAAATAAATAAAACTTCCATGCTTAGCAAAAGAAGTTCCTGTTTGAACAAAAAATGATAATAATGACTGCTCTTGTTGTTGTGTCAGAATACCAGATCAAAGTGCCAAGTTTAGAGAATACAAAAAATTTAAATATAACAGTAAATGCAGCTTGCATATAATTTGGCTTCTTTTTTATTATTTTTTTGTGCCCATCCCAGAGGTGCAATATTGTTTTAAACAAGATGACTGGAAAGAACTGAATTTTTCCTATTTTTATGCCTAATTTGGTGTCAACTGACAAAGTATTTGCAGAGAAAATGACAATGTTAAAGTTTACCACAGACACACAGACACACACACACACAGACACACACACACACACACACACACACACACACACACACACACACACACACACACACACACACACACACACACACACACACACACACACACACACACAGACAACCAAACACCGGGTTAAAACATAGACTCACTTTGTTTACACAAGTGAGTCAAAAAATATTAAGCATATCTGTTTCTAAACAAATCTGAAGGCTAACTGTTTGAAAACTGCAAAACATAATGAATGAATGAATGGATAGATAGGGAGAAAATGGACGTAATAAGTATGTACACTAGAACAGTTGATAATTGTTTTGTTGTTGTTGCTTGTTTTGGGGTGTTTTGTCTGTTGTTTTTTTTTTGCTGCCCCATCATCTGCACCGTTTCAGTGACATTACTCCCACGCCGCTCATTCCGAGTACCCCACACACAGCCACACCCGGGTTCGTCCGTCACAGTTCCAGCGTCGGCAGTCCACAGGCAATTATCGATGTTAAGTCGCCATGTAGCCACACACCAAAGGAGACCCTGCACTGCTGCTGAGTCACTTCGGTGGTGTTCAGTGGTACCTGTTCTTATTTAATGTACTTAGGACACCACCTACTAAGCCCCCTACTAACGACAATAATGGCTTAGTCGCGGAGCCAGACTGAGTGAGCGTCCCTTCCAGAGTGGAGACCGCCACCACGTCCCTCCAACAACAGCTCCCTATGAATCTGCCGACACTGAAGACATTGACAAGACTCACCCCAAGCACGGAAGTGGAGGGGTATCAAAACTGAGGTCACCATGAGAGCAGGGCATGAAAGGCCACATACTTTGGGTCTGTTTTGTCTATATTGATGATGATGAAGGAAGAGGAGGATGACGATAACGATGTTGCTATGGAAGCCCATTTTGGTTTGTGACTACATGACAAAGCTGTACTCTACGCTTCCTGTCATGATGACATCCCGACGTCAACCAGGCCCGAGAGATACAGACACTTGCAGTGTTGGTGAGGTAATTAGAGCAACACGCCCAAAGACGCATCCTTGAAGCGGATGATACTCAACTGTGTGGTCCCAGTCTCCCCATTTAAGCCCACAGCACGCTCAGCTCTGGGCAGGAGGCGGGCGCGGGCTGAAAAACCCAGCTTTGTTGTTGTTGCTGTTGTAGTTTTTGTTGTTGTAGTTTTCAGCCACAATTAGATTAAAAAAACATTTTGTGTGTGTGTGTGTGTATCGTTATATGAATTCCTAGTCTGAATCTAAGGGGGTAAACCATAAGAAAAAGTGATTAGTATATAAAATACGTACAACCAGTCCGTAATCTCATTCCGTTGTAAAATAGACACGTCAGCTGGTGGAGAGATTAGATCCTTTCGCTCCCGCGTCTGTCAGGTCAAGGGAGAGAAACACATTCCCCCATTCACGTCCTGTCGAACCAAGGGAGATAAATGTAGTATCTCAGGTACGGGTTTGTTGTATTCACCAGTTGTGGTCCAAGCGATGAGATTTCACTTCGCTCCCGCCCTGTTGGCTGATGGAAAAAAGACTTGTTAAGTGTTTGGCTGTGCGAGTGGGGATATCCATGGAGGGGGTTTCCCTTTCGCTCCCGTTTGGTTGTGGCAGAAGTTTAATTTTTTCAGGGGGAGGGGGGGGGGGTGTGTGAAGAAGGATGGCTTTTCAAGAGAGAATCAGTATCTTTGTTGTTGTTTTTCTGTGGTGTGTGTGTGTGTGTGTGTGTGTGTGTGTGTGTGTGTGTGTGTGTGTGTGTGTGTGTGTGTGTTTCTAAAGTTATTAAGGAATCTAGCCAAGTGGACACTTTCTTCTTCTTCTTCTTCGTTCGTGGGCTGCAACTCCCACGTTCACTCGTATGCATACGAGTGGACTCTAACGTGTATGACCGTTTTTACCCCGCCATGTTGGCAGCCATACTCCGTTTTCGGGGGTGTGCATGCTGGGTATGTTCTTGTTTCCATTACCCACCGAACGCTGATATGGAGTACATGATCCTTAACCTGCCTATTTGATCTTATGCTTGCGTGTACACACGAAGGAGGTTCAGGCACTAGCAGGTCTGCACATAGGACGTTTTCCAATGACTGTTTCTTGTTAGAAAGGGATGTTTCTTCTGTACGTTCTCCCCCCCCCCCACCCCCCCTTTTTTTTTCTTTTTGATTTCCGAACAAAAATGTGGGTTTTTAAAAAAAAATTAAAAAAATTTTTTTTTTAGTTCATGAGTCAAAAGTATGTTGAAAATTTATCTAATGTTCACATCTACAGGTTGTCGGATTGAATTTCAATTTTAAGTTATCTGTCCTGATTTTGAAGATCAGTTTTGTGAGATGAAATGGGAGCTTGAAATAGAAGCCTAATACCAGTCGTGCACACTGGCGTTTTTTCCGGGAATGGTTCGGGAATCGTGTTTGTTACCTTTTTGTGTGTTGGCGTTTTCTTTGGCCTCAGGTATGTAAATCCAGTATTGGTCGTCTGGCGTGGCTATCCCATGGCTCATTGTGTGTCCGCTTTGTCAGCGATTCCAGCTCCGCCTGAGTGGGACAGTGACAGTCCCACATTAATGCAGTATCAGTCCCTTGGATGACAGTTCGGAGCATTGAATTATGTGTTTCTTCTATTATTTCATTTCTGTTGTAAGAGTTGTTCTGAATGACTAAGACTGATGACTGAGAGAGAGAGAGAGAGAGAGAGAGAGAGAGAGAGAGAGAAAGCAGACGGGCGTTCGCCAGATACACACTCGCAAAAAGACCGACAGGTTATCACCTCGTTCCCCTGTACATGGTGTACACGAGTCACACAACGGCAGCCAGTGTCCCCACGTGCTGTGCACAGCCAGGGACGTAGACTGCACTCTTTCTGCCCTTGTCCAGCTGACAGAATGGTTGAGACGCTGATCGGCCTGTACAGTGTCCGTGGGGGTCTGGGTTCGAATCCCGGTCTCGCCCTTTCTCCCACGTTTGACTGGAAAAATCAGACCGAGCATCTGGTCATTTGGATGAGACGGTAAGCCGAGGTCCCGTGTTCAGCACGCACTTGTTGCACTGTAACAGAACCCATAGCAGCTCAAGTGGCGTCCTCTCGCAAAAAGTATGTAGAAAAAATCTACTTTGATAGGAAAACAAATATAATATATATGCATGCACACAAGGCCTGACCAAGCACATTTGGTTATGCCGCTGGTCAGGCTTCTGCCTAGCAAATGTGTTGTAACGTATATAGATTTGTCCGAAGGCATCGTCACCTCATTGAGAAACTGGAACTGTCTTTGTCTGTTGGCAGAATCCTGAGAACTTCCTTCTGGACGATGTGCATCACTTACTCTTCTGTTTCATCCCCAAAAACGGCTGCAGTTTCTGGAAGAGAGTCTTCGCTATCATCGACGGCAGTCTCCAGGGAAAGAGCGTCTTCAACCTGTCCAGCACGGGCATACACCGAAGAGCTAAAGCGTTTGACACGCTGGCCATAGGCAACAAGTCACTCATCAGCATGTACCATCATCTACAGTCTTCCAAGAAAGCCTTCTTCGTCCGTGACCCATATGAGCGGCTCTTCTCTGGCTACATTGATAAACTGTTCTGCCCTTGTATTTTTCAAAAAGTCTCTAAGACCATCCAAAACCATTTTCGAAACTCGTGGGAGACGGAGACACATTGTCAGCGTGGGATTAATTTCACAGAATTTCTGCAGTATGTGACCAACGAGCGGTCCATACCGGTCAACAATCACTTCCGACGACAGTACACGGCTTGTCACCCTTGCCACATTGACTATGACTTCATTGGCAAGCTGGAGACGTTCCACGAGGATGCTGACGTCATCCTGCAGGCAGTCCACCTGAACCCCTCCAAGGTGTTTGGACCAGAGGAGACGTTTGAGGAGAACAGTGACATGAACATCATGAAGGACGTTGTCAGTAGGACGTGGTCAGGCTGTGGCGACAACAGCTGTGTGCCCCGATACAACATGTTGCTTCGTCTGTGGATTGTGTTTCAGGTTGGTCTTCTCTGTCTCTGTCTGTCTGTCTGTCTGTCTCTTTCTCTCTCTCTCCTTCTGTCTCCGTCTGTGATCATTGCAAGTCTAGTGTGCCTTCATGTGTTTCTTGTGTGTGTGTGTGTGTGTGTGTGTGTGTGTGTGTGTGTGTGTGTGTGTGTGTGTGTTTGTCATCTTGTTACTTTTGACCATTGAACTCTGACGTTCAGTTCCAATATCTCCATACAAATATTTTCAATTAACGAAAAATATATACCACCCTGTCATTATCGCTGATGGTGAGTGAGAAAATGTCACATTATTTACCCCCCTTCCCCGCACTCTCTCTCTCTCTCCCCTTCCAAACATATGCGAAGCAATGGCGATCACACACTCACTTTGTATGCACAATGTGGGTGGCACAGACATAATTAACAGACCGATGACCGATCATCATCCGTAATAACTCTGTTCACACACAGGTCCGTGGCTTCCTGTCGGTGCAGCGAACGTTCCCACTGTCCAGAGAAGAAGCCAGCCAGACGACACAGGAGCAGTTCGTGGCCCTGGTTCTAAATGCCTACAGGCACTCTGGGGACCGAAGAGCTGTGAAGCACCAAAGGCAGCAGGCTGTGCAGGAGGCTTTCCGCAGCGTGTCTCCAGACCTCCTGGCCAAGGTGGAGCGATACGTTCACAACGACTGCCGTCTGTTCGGTTATGACTGCTCCATCCTCTCCCGCTTTCACCTGGACTCTCCCAAGCCCCGCCCCCTGTTTCATATGGATGAGGCTTTGGTGGTTTGATTGACAGCTGATATAGGGGGAATAGTGTGGGGAACGTTCATACTGAACACAGTTGTACACAATTACTACACTAGTCAGCCAGCAAACTAACTAAGAAACTAACAAAATAAATAAATAAATAGATGAATAGATAAATAAATAAAGGAGTAAATACACTAAAAGACGTACGTGCATCTCACAGTCAGCTGTGTGTCTGTGTTCAGTACGAACATCTCTCACTGTCTCACTTGACAGAAATGGACAATTCACACATATCTTCACTCAGCAGTGTTTGACTGTGTGGCAGGTCGTGTCGGCCGAACGTGTGCTGGAAAAACAAAACAACGATGTGTATACAAGGCAGATGCAGCCCTGGGATTTGACCAACTCCTCTTCAGCAGCACTTTGTTTTTCATTGGAAGCAAGATTCTCTCCTTCCACCAACCGCCGTGGCGAAGTGGTTAGCGTCGCGGACTGACGGCTAGGAGGACGCGGGTTCGAATCCCAGCGGAAGTGAGCTTTTCGGCCCGTCGCCGGCTCCTACCGAGAGTTGGGCTTAAATGGGGAGACAGATCACACAGTCGAGTGTCATCCACTTTAAGGATGCGTCTTTGGGTGTGTTGCTCTAATTACCTGACCAACACTGCAAGTGTCTGTATCTCTCGGGCCCGGTTAACGCCGGGATATCATTATGACAGGAAGCGTTGAGTACAGCCTTGTCACGCAGTCCCAAACCAAAATGGACCTCCATAGCAACATCGTCATTGTCATCGTCCTCCTCCTCCTCCTTCATCATCATCAATATAAACAAAACAGTCTCAAAGTATGTGGCCTTTCATGCCCTGCTCTCATGGTGACCTCAGTTTCGATACCCCTCCACTTCTGTGCTTGGGTTGAGTCCTGTCAATGTCTTCAGTGTCGGCAGATTCATAGGGTACTGTTGTTTGAGGGACGTGGTAGCGGTCTCCACGACTAAGCCATTATTGTCGTTAGTAGGGGCTTAGTAGGTAGTGTCCTAAGTAAGTTGAATCAGAACAGGCACCACTGAACGCCACCGAAGTGACTCAGCAGCAGTGCAGGGTCTCCTCTGGTGTGTGGCCTCCTGGCGACCTAACATCGATGGTTCCCTGCGGACTGCCGACGATGGAACTGTGACGGACGAACCCAGGTGTGGCCGTGTGTGGGGGAATCTAAATGAGCGGCGTGGGAGTAATGCCACTGAAACGGTGCAGATGATCGGGCAGAAAAAAAAAGAAAAAAAGATTCTCTCCTTCCAATATTTTGATGGATCACAAAAACCACACACGGATGAATGTAAGCTGACGACGAATGCTGGTTGTTTTTTTGTGTTATGTTAAAGTAAAATTAGTAAAAGACTCGTTTTCGTTTACAAATGTCTTCAGTCAACATCTGACACACAGTTGAGATGGTAGTTCAGATTACTGTTAAGAATTCCGCCAACAGGCAGATATTTCATTCTCTGTAAAGCCATCGACTCACCCCTATGTTCATTTTGTGACAAAGAAAAAGAAACGGTTGTACATTTATTTTGGAACAGTCATGTTACTGATACTGTCTGGAGTTCTCTTGAAGGTCAATGAAGACTACTTGCACCAACATAACATTTTCAGAAGATTTCATTCTGATTCGGGTGAAAGAAAAAAACAAACAAACAGATTTGATTAAACAAGCCTATTTCTATTTCACTTTTATTTCGCGATATTCCTGTTTACATGACAATCATATAGGTATTTTTCAGATGAGGCATAGTTTTCTTTCCAGAGAATGCAATATATATATATATATATATATATATAAATTCGACGGGTCGACCTCTTTATTGTCTCTCTCTTTCTCTCTCTCACACACACTCTCTCTGTCCTCTATCTCTTTCTCTCAGTCACTCAATTTCTCTCTGTCCTGCCCTCTCTCTCTCTCTTTATAATAGTGTTACAATGCCTGTGGTAAATGTGTACAAGTATTCAGGGATATTTTTTTACTACGCGTTTAAGCTTTGTTTCAGCTTACAAAGATCTCGCTTGTAGGGCAAAAAGGTATCATGAAAAGACTGTCTTTATTAAATAACACTTCCATGAAATTGTTTCTGAAAATGTTTGACTTTCAAGTGCAGCCAATTGTGCAATATGGTTCAGAGTTGTGGGGTTTAAACAATGCTGCGTTTCATTATGAATCTGTGCATCTGTTTGCTTTGAAGAAGTTTTTGGGTCTTGATGTGCGCACCCCCAATTACCTTGTATATGGTGAAACTGAAAGATACCCAATAGTTGTAAATTCTGCTGTTCAGTGCATACGAAATTGGCTTACATTAGTACAAATGGATGAAATTTGGATACCGTTGAAAACTTACAAAATGCTGTTTGATTTGGATTCTAGAGGAAAGAAAAATCGGGTAATTGATGTACGCATTTGTTTGTGTGAAAATGGTTTTGGAGAAGTGTGGTTCAATCAAGGCGTGGGTAGCATAAATGATTTCATTAAAACTTTTCGGTAACGTTTAATTGATTGTAGATGGCAAGCATGGAATGAGCATGTTCAAAACAGCAATAGCTTTAGTATGTATAGAACTTTTTGCGGACTACATGATATAAAACCTTATTTGACGTTAAACATGGACAAATATCTGAGAATAATAACCACAAGATTTAGGTTGGGTGTGTCGAGTTTGGCTGCACATCGTTTCAGATACAGGAAATCTGATGTTAATGATTTGATTTGCCCATTACGCCAGAAAGAGAAAGAAGACGAAGTGCATTTTGTTTTGAGCTGCTTAGATCTTAAAGGGTTAAGAGAAAGATATATCCCAGCTAGATATTTCCGACAACCTTGTACATTCAAGTTGTGCTTATTGATGTCGTCCAAGAGGCAAAATGATATATGGAATTTGTCCATTTTCCAGCATAAAGCGTTTAAATTTAGAGAAATTGCAACCTCGTAATATGTTTTGCAGCTGTACCTGTGTTTATGTGATTTTGGTTTTCTTGTGTTTATCCAAACAAATGCGACGCAACAAACGTTGTTTGTGTACCCCTTCATAGGGGCTATGGCCTGATGAATAAATATCTGTATCCGTATCTGTCTCTCTCTCTCTGTTATCCATGTCTTTCTCCCTTTTTTTCTGTCTCCAGCGTGCTCTTTCGTAGTACATGTATTGTATTATATATTCCTACATCCCCACTTCCCCCCCCCCCCCTTGTCTCGAATAAAGGGAATAATATGAACGTGTCTTGACTGATCTTGTAACCAATGCACACAGATAAAGTTCATTGTCACCATCTGCTTCGACAAGGGGTGACTGACAAGCGAAGTGTGCCAGTTTAAGAATTAAAGAATTGCTTTTGTGTAAGAAAGTGGTGTTTTTTTTTAAATTTCTATTTGAATGCACTTTGCTGTTGTACGTGTAATTCGGTGCCTTGCTTTGTTAAGCTGGCTGCGAAAGATCAGTCTCTTTTTTTTGGCGCATCGCCACATCACGTTTTGTAATGCAGTTGGTCTTCCATGTATAATGTTGCTCTTGTAGTCATGTACTCAAATGTATGATTAAAGAAAACGAAATCGTTTATTCGTTCGTTATTTCTGTATGTCCGTATTTATAAACTCTCTCTCTCTCTCTCTCTCACATACACACACACACCACCCCCACCACCACCACCATCGTCATTATCAACGAAAACATCGTCATCATTCTTCGCCATTTCCTTCAGAGAAGCCAAGGAGAACATCTCGGAGGGAGTTCACATCTGGTTCCGCACGGATGGCACTCCTTTCAGTCTGTTTCGCCGTCTATCGCACACCGAAACTTCAGCATTCTCAAACTGCTCTTTGCCGATGACTGTGCAATTATAGTCTGTATAGAGGAAGCACTTCAGTGCCTGGTGGATGTCCTCTCAGAGGCGACTTATGCCATCAACTTCAGGTTGAAGAAGCATACATGCTTGTGTGTGTGTGTGTGTGTGTGTGTGTGTGTGTGTGTGTGTGTGTGTGTGTGTGTGTTGTTATCCTTTTTCATTTTGTTCATTTTCACACACATTAGATAATTTAGATTATCTGCCACCAGCAGTGACATAAAATACTATGCACCAGACATATGACAGTCTAATAGATCTCTCAGTGCCAATGAAGTCCTGTAAATACCATACAACAAGAACTGTGTGTTTTCATTTTGAACAAACAACTCTCCACTTTGTCTCTACAAAGTATCTCACTGGCACACTAGCAATGGAACAGTCATTACCATGTTCAGTCTGTCTCTGGTAAACAGCAAACCACATGTATCATACATAGGACTGACTCTCAGTGCTCTTAGTGTTTCACAACTTATCACCCAAACTACAATGTATTTTCCCACTTTGATCAAAACATACCACTGGTACATAGCACAACTACTATACGTGTGATCACAACTACCAACTAGCCAAATATGTGTCCAGTAACAATTTGCTGTCACACCCATGTGTACACACGCACACACACACACACACACACACACACACACACGAAAAATCCTCAACACACACTAACACAGTGTTAGCCTGTAGATATCTTCATTTCAAAATTGACCATACAATACAAAGATGATAGGTAAAATCTCAATACCAACTTCAGGAGCAGCACAAATAAAACACTGTACACAGCTGCTACACAGATACAATCTCTGAGGCTTCTCATAATTCACTGCTTACACTGTTTCAACTGTATGTCAACAACTGACAACTGGGGGGGGGGGGGGGGAGGGGGGGGGGGGGTAATCAAGAAATATAGGCCAATACTTCTCTTACTTTGTGACTTCGTTTAACCTTGACCTCTTTTCCTTTCAAACACCACTCACAAGGCAGATCATTACTAGCTGCACTTGACACAAACCATGATTTCTGAACCACACACATGCTTGGTCCATTTAACTGTGCATTACCACATCAGCTAAAAGGGTGCCTCAATACTCTTGTGAAATAACACCATAATTCCTCTGACACAAAACTGTTTCCAAACAGAACTGCACCATGTCAGCTAAAAGGATACCTCAATATTCTTGTGAAATGACACCATAATTCCTCGGACGCAACACTATGTTTCCAAACAGAACAGTTATCAACAAAACATAAAACAATTTCAAGCAATGTACGTACAGTCCCAGATCAGTCATCAAAGACTGGCCTTGTATCTCATCTCCCATGGGGCATGCAGCCAGGACCTGCTTTACCTCCACGATGAAGTCCTCAGCCGACATCTCACCTGGCTCACCAGTAAACACTGGTAGTGTGGGTGCCACACACCACCTCATGAGAAAATCCTGTGCCATGGTAGCTGGAGTCATCTCTGGGCTGCTACTGGGCTGTGTTGCCTGGCTGCGTGCTGCTTTAGACCTACTGATGGAGTCTCCCGTCGGACCGACGGATGAGTAGGCAGGCAGGCTTATCTGTCAGTGTGTCCTCATATGGGAGAAGAGGCCGATTCTGGATGTGCAGCACTTCCCACAGGTGTTGCAAGGGAAAACGTCTCCAGAAGTTGAGCCCTGCTTCCTTCGCTCACGCTTCTCCTTAATAGCCAGCGTTCTCTTGTTTTCAAACGTCTTTATGCCACCAGAGCACAGCATCCTCCAGCGAGAGTAGTCAAGGGCATCAGCTTCCAGGAAGGGATGTCTATGTCACAGGCTTTGAGGTTTGTCTTTAAGGTGTCCTTGAAGCGCTCACAGGGTCTTCCAAGTTCGTGGTGGCCTTCCTTCAGTTGGCCATACAATAGCATCTTCGGGATCCTGCTGTCTGTCATGCAGACAACGTGTCCTGTCCAGTGTAGCCGGCACTGGATCAGCAGGCTTTCAATGCTGGGCAGGCCGCTCCTCTCTGGGACCTGGAGGTTGGAGACCCTGTCTTGTCACTTTATGCCAAGGATCTTTCATAGGCATCTCTGGTGAAACTGCTCAAGTTGTTGAATGTGACGGCGATACAGTCTTGCTGAGGCTGATGTTGAGTCCAAAGTGCCTGCAGGTTGACAACCTGTCCATAATGAACTGCAAGTCCTCATGGGTCTGTGCTTCAAGCATGCGGTCATCAGCGAAGAGGAACTCTCTCAACAGTGCCTCCAACACCCTGGACCTAGTGTGGAGTCGCCACAAGTTGAAAAGTTTGCCATCTGTGTGAAATTGAATGTAGATGCCCCAGTCACAGTCTTGGAAGGCGTCAATCAGCATGGCAGAGAAGAGAATGGAGAACAGTGTGGGTGCCAGGACGCAGCCCTGCTTCACTCCATTTACCGCAGGGAACGGATCTGACATGTCAGTATTTTCCTGTACTCTCGCCTGCATGCCATCGTGGAAAGATGCAATCAGCTGGAGTAGGCTCTCTGGGCAGCTGAACTTCAGGAGGATCTTCCACAGACCACGGCAGTTCACCGTGTCAAAGGCATTAGTCAGGTCTACAAAGACCATGTGCAGCTCCTTGTTCTGCTCACGGCACTTCTCTTGTATCTGGCGTATGGCAAACACTATGTTACATGTTCCCCTGCCTGAGTGGAAGCCGCACTGTTCTTCGGGATGACTGTTTTAGAGACATGGTCAACCAGTCTGTTCATTATGATGCGGGCGAAGATCTTGCTGGCGATGCAGAGGAGAGAGATTCCACCATGGTTATCGCAGGATGTTTTGTCTCCCTTCCGTTTGTAAATGTGGACAATTGAAGCATCCTTGAAATCCTGGGGGACCTCCCTTCCCTCCCAGATAGACTGGAACATGGCGGTCAGCTTGTCTGTCAGCACGTCGCCTCCACACTTGTAGATGTCAGCCTGGATTCCATCTGCTCCTGGTGCTTTTCCTGACGTTGTCAGCTTCAGGACCTTCCGTGTCTCGGCCTTGGTGGGAGGGGCAGCTAGTGAGTCATTGACTAGTAGCTGTGGGAGGGCTGCAATTACCTCGTCAGATACGGACGAATCCCTGTTGAGGAGGGTGTTGAAGTGCTCTTCCCAGTGGGCAGGGATGTCTTTCTTGTCTGTCAGGAGGGTGGTCTGGTCCAAGGCTCGGACAGGGGTTGATCCTGTGACTCTCAGCCCATACACAGCTCAGAGACCATCATGGAAGGTCTTCGTGTCGTGAGCATCAGCAGCGGGCTGAAGCTTTTCAGACTTTCTCTCCCACCAGGTGTTCCTCATCTCACGCAGCCTCTTCTGTACGAGTTGCTTGGTTTGCAAGTACTGGTTCTTCTTCCTCTGGCAGTCTTTGTTGGAAATGTGATCCTGATGCCGTATATGCAGTGTATCCAGGAGCTTGGAGATTCCAGAGTCGTTCTTGTCAAACCAGTCTTTGTGGCTCCTCTGTACAAAGCCGAGTGTGTCAGCTGCTGCTGTGTACACAGCATCTCTAAAGGTGCTCCATACCTCTTCTACATCAGTTGATGCAGGAATTTCTTGGAGAGCTGCTTGGATTTGCTGCTGCAGCACGTCCTTGGTGATAGTGAGGTGGTGGGTGGATGTTCAGCTTCCTAGGGGGTTTCTGCCTGGCTGGTTGGAGCTTGTGTGCAAGTCTGATGTTCATCTTGCTGCATACCAGGCAATGGTCCGACCAACAAACTGCTCCTCATGCAGCGTATAATGGAAACATCACCTTTGTCTCTCTGCCAAACAATCACATAGTCCAGCATGTGCCACTTCTTGGAGCGGGGATGCATTCATGTGTTCTTGTACTTGTCCACTTGTTGGAAGAGGGTGTTGGTGATGGTCAGTCCATGCTGCGAGTAGGAGCAAGAGCAAAATCAGTCCGTTGGAGTTGCACTTGCCAGTGCCATGCTGTCCTGCGACTTTTGGATATGAGAAGTCCATGCCGACATGGGCACTGAAATCCCCAAGGATTATCAGCCTGCCTTTCTGTCTACCACTGAAATGATGTGGCTGAGCTCCTCGTAGAAAGCTTCTTTGATGTCATCAGGGTTGGTCATCATCGGGGCATAGCAGCTGATGACTGTGGAGAAGCGATCCTTGGACAGCTTCAGACGCAAGGTCATCAGCCTGTCGTTTATCCCACGTGGAAGACTGTCAAGCTGTCATGCAAGTTTGGTTCGTATGGCAAAGCTCACGCCCGAGTTTCTTGGGTTGCCATCTGGCTTCTCACTGCAGTAGAAGGTGTAGCCCCCTCCAACTTCCTCCAGCTGGGTTTCACCGGCAAACCTGCTTTCACCCAGTGCTGTTATGTCCACCTGGTAGCAATCAAGCATTCTAGTAATGAGCGCTGTGCACTTTTCTGGTCTGTCGTCTCTGTCCAAAAGGGTGTAAACATTCCAGGCACCCAGAGTGAGGGCGTGACTCCTGGTTCTTTTCTTCTGTTGTTTTTGACCGCTAGTGTTGGATGTTCAAGTACGTGCGGTCAAAAACAACAGAGAGGACTTCCAGCCAAGGATATGAGCTCCCCCTGCCCTTGGTCATCCTCTTCTGCCTTCACAGCCGTTGGGAAAGGTTTCCTCCTCCACCTGGTCAGTCATTGGGAGACTTCACATGCGACAGGTAGTACTGGGATACATGGTACCAGTAGCAAGGGCCCCTGACCTGACACCTACTAAACACTTTAGTAGTAGTAGGCCTCCTTCGGTCATGGCTGACCATGGATAGAGTATATCCCACCTAATGTCTAATTGGGCTGTCTGCTTGGACCACTTAACAATAATAATATATGTATAGTGCTGAATCTTGTACAGACAACTCAAATCGCTTTCACACCAGTCATTCACACCGCATGCATTACTCTAAACCACCTTCCTATTGTGTCAGTAAAACACTCAACCTGCCTATCCTGTCAGCGACGCCAAGTTGTAAAACTGGAAGGCTTGATCAATGATGTTGCACACACTTGCACTCTTGTCCTTCTGGCCCTGTAGCAGTCGATTTTGCCGGCAAGAGGAAAAAATCATTTTAATAATAGTATCTTGCCGACAAATCGTCATCTTCAGTCAGAATGTGATCGATTCAATATAAAGTTTATTGATCACTTCACTATATTCGCCTCAGATGCTGACCTGTACTGAAAAATTCCACAACACCGTTTTTATCACAACCAACCAGGATTCAGATCCTCACCACCAGAAGAAATTAGACCTTACAGAGGATCTAAATCTTTGGCAGATTTTCCTGGTTGTTATGAAATTCATCACGCTGACCTCAATGAGCTAGTTCACCAAAATAAAGATCAGCTATCCAATCCTCTTCCACCACCTCTGCACTCTTCCTATCACTACCCACCTCTAAATAAAAATTCCAGATCCCAGGAATTTGCTGTCCCTCCCCCACAAAGAAACACTTCCATTCCTCCCCCTCCACACCCTCTCATGATGAATCCCGCTCATTGTCCACGTCAGCAAGACAGTTTTACGGACAGGTACAGTGCCCCTCCCCCCACTTTCTCTGGACTAGAAATGTTTGAGGTGCCAAATTCCTTTCATACGGATAGACACAATGACTCTTCCCCCGCTTTCTCTGGACAAGAACTGTTCGGAGCGTCATACTTCTGTCATGCGGACAGGTCCAATATCCCTCCCCACACCTTCCCCAGTCGTGAAATGTTCGGCACGTCCAATTCAGCATCACCTTCCCAGTTTCACCCCGATGCTGAAAGGCTGTTGCTGATGGCCTCCAAGTTACTGAGGCAACAAGATGGTTTCCCTTCACATCCAATGCATAATGAACCTCGTGTTTACTGTTTTGTTTGTTCCTTTGGGATACACATCACTGCTGTTGTTCGCATGTGTTCATGATTATGCGAATATGTTTTACACAATAGGTGTTTGGTTGGTTGAGTGAATGGGAGTGTACAGTGGTTAAATATTGACCAATGTGCAGCTATGAATGTAAAAACTAATGCGCCAGTCATGAATGCTAGAACGAATTCCTTATTCAACAGTTGGTGATCTTTTGCCTGCTGCCATAGTGTTCGTATTGGTCTTTCCTTTTTATCGACTTTTTTCTTTTTTTTATTTTTTTTAACTTCGTTACAGTTTCTGAAAGAACGAACTGTGTTTTTGGCTTAATTCACTCGTTTTTATTAGATTTTGATTAAGCTTATCACTGAGCTTTGCGTTGGAGTTTTTGTGTTTTGTTGTTGTTGTTTCTTTCAAGTTAAAATAACAATGAATTGTAGTGACTTTGTTTGGTGCCACTGGCACCAGTTTACCTTGTGTAAACAAAGTGAGTCTATGTTTTAACCCAGTGTTCGGTTGTCTCTGTGTGTGTGTGTGTGTGTGTGTGTGTGTGTGTCCGTGGTAAACTTTAACATTGCCATTTTCTCTGCAAATACTATGTCAGTTGACACCAAATTAGGCATAAAAATAGGAAAAATTCTGTTCTTTCCAGTCATCTTGTTTAAAACAATATTGCACCTCTGGGATGGGCACAAACAAATAAAAAAAGAAGCCAAATGATATGCAAAGTGCATTTACTATTATATTTATATTTTTTTATTCTCTGAACTTGGCACTTGGATCTGATATTCTGACACAACAACAAGAGGAGTCATTATTATCAGTTTTTGTTCAAACAGGAACTTCGTTTACTAAGCATGGAAGTTATATTTATTTTGCAAACGTTTTGGTGCAGATAGTAAAAAAGGGAAATTAATCTGTAATTAATGCTAGGGGACTTAATTTGCTTTAAACTGATCTTTCTCATCTTAAACATTACATTTTGAAATTATACTCAATACATAAAAAGCTTGTGTGTTTTACTCTCAGTGTATGTTCACTATGTTCATTCGCGCAAGTGGTCTTTTTCGGAAAATACTAAAATCAATACGACAAATGGACTTTACAGATCTATTGGCTGAGCCCTGAAGGTCATGGGCAAAAATCAATTGCGTACACATATTTATATGCATTCAAAGCACGTGCTCATATTCTTCGCGAACGCGAACGACGCCATTTTGTTTCAAGTTGTTGACCTGCCCGTTCAATCCTATATTCAATCGACAATACACGATAACATGTGATGGAAAGTTGGAGAAGGAGACCGTTAAATATTTATTCAGAGAAAGATTTGTGAACGCCTCATCACTTACTGGATTATGCCCCAAACTGCCATAAAAATATCCACAGAATCAGTCGGAATTCACAGTTAAATATAATAAACCATGTGAGTTAATACCCTTGAACGTAAAAATTTCCAGTCTTGACTTTTCTCAAAATGAAGTCCTTTTCACTTCATGCGACGTTTAGAAGTACTTGTACTTGGCTCTATATGTTATTAGTTTAACAAAATACTCAATTTTCATATCAACTTTGAAACTATAAAAGTAGAATGAACATAAAAGAGAAATTGAATCAACCGTGTCAACCGGGTGTAACTAACTGAAACTTGTACGTCTATCTATATCCAGAGAAAATGGCTAAATGTTGCAGTGTGATTGCCGCGATAGCCACGTCTCCTTTACCGCGGACTTAAAAAAAGAATTTTTAATGGCCCTTAAAGATTTTTTGAATGCCCAAGGTACACCAGAATAATATGATTTAAACAGCGTTCTCACCGGGAATACTGTAATCGATTTATCGCCCTTTAAAAAAAAAAGCATGTTTAAATATTATATTTTTGAACGTCAGTTAAGGAGCCACGATAGTGTAATGGGTAAGACAGTTTCTTCTCACCCGAACACGTGGAGTTCGAATCTGCCGTTTGGACTTTTTTTTTTCTTTTAATCCGAAGCTTTATAATAACAAATACAGAACACATTTTAACAATTAGATTTTTGTTTAAGTGTATCACAAGTGAGTCTTGAAGGTCTTGCCTCTCTTGTTTTAGGTTTGTATGTATCACTGCTGTTAACTTTAAAGAATACTATCATCCGTAATCAATTTTGATCTCGCAATACTTTGAACCATGTCAGTTTCATCTGATTCATGGCCAAGCAGGGACTTCGTGTAGGCAACTTAAATATAAACAATGCAACAAACAAGAAGGAAGATATTGCTACCATCCTTCATAACTCTGGTAAACACTTTCACCTTTTCTGCTTTGCTGAATCTCGACTATCTTCGCACATTTCAGATGCTGATATGAACATGCAGGATACCACATTATTCGGTCAGACCCAACGAAACCACAAAACTACAGGTTTACTTATATATTTTGCGTCCTCGCTAAATTGTAAACGACTGAGTAGTCTTGAAGCTTATAATGTCGAATCAGTCTGGGTTGAAATTAAGATAAATGGTAATAAACCTCTTTTAATAGGATTTGTATATAGAAACCCGTCAGAGAATACAGATTGGGAGGATAGGTTTAGTTCTGTTATGGATGAAGTGATTATATTTGATTATGAAACTATTATTCTGGGAGACCAATTTAGATTTACAAAAACCCAAACCAAAATGGTATCAGA
This sequence comes from Babylonia areolata, assembly GCF_041734735.1. Taxonomy (NCBI): domain Eukaryota; kingdom Metazoa; phylum Mollusca; class Gastropoda; order Neogastropoda; family Buccinidae; genus Babylonia; species Babylonia areolata. The sequence goes on from NC_134884.1 coordinate 42,989,631, forward strand.
GCTACTCCATGCATGGCCTTGAACAGTTGATAGACAGACCAACACGTGTAACTGAAAGCACACCCACTTTGATGGATCATATTTATACAACTACAAAACAAAACATTGTCGAAGTCTGTATTCCACCATGTGGCTGTAGTGATCATTATCCTATTTGTTTTACATGGTTAAAAAATAGTGATAAAATTCCAAAGGTTGGGCATAAAACTAAATATTATAGAAATTTTAAGAATTTCAAAGATGTTTTTCTTTTCGAAAACTCGCCTTTAGATTACATATACCAGATAAGAGATCCTGATCAAGCAGTTGAATTCTGGATAAATACATTCTCTTCTGTATACAACAAACACGCACCATTTGTAAGGAAAAGAGTTAGACAAGAAACAAAACCACCATGGATAACAAAAGAAACTGACATTGAAATACATTTAAAAGATTATCTGAATACCTATGGAACAGGGGACAATTTAAGAAACAGAGAAATATGGTAAATGCAAATGAAACGTAAATCTAAATGTAACTTTTTTCAAAATATGTTAGTTTCTACAGACGATTCTCGTGAAATCTGGAACGCTATTAATATGTTTTAAACAATAAACATGTGTCAAGAAACCAACATATTATCACTGATATAACAGCAGACCACTTAAATGATCACTTTACAAACATTGCCGATAAAATTATATCAAACAACAGAACCAGCGAAAATTACCTTTACAGTTTAAAACAGTATGTTAATTCAAAAGAAATCAATGTTCCATTTTGTCTCCAGCTGATGATGGTCTTAGATGTTTGTAAGAGTTTATCATTGCTAAAACAGTCTGGCACTCGTGACTTGGGCGGGTTGGATGAAAGAATATTAAAGCTTTCTTCTCCTTTTATTGTTGATTCACTGACATATCTTTATAATTTGTATATTGATAAGAAGTATTTTCCTTTAAGATTCAAGCAAGCTAGAGTTATTCCTCTCTACAAGTCAGGTGATTCTTCTGATTCATCAAACTATAGACCAATATCTTTTTTGTCTGTTCTATCAAAACCTATAGAAAAACACTTGCAAAAAGTTTTGTATAGTTGTCAAAAACAAACTAATCCACGAAGATCAGTCTGGTTTTCGTGAAAACCATTCTTGCCACACTGCTCTCATACAACTTACTGACAGTATTTTCCATACCATTAATGACAATAAATTCACATGTCTTCTTTTTTTTATATAGATTTTGAAAAAGCCTTTGATGTAATCAGTCATCCGTTGTTAATTCGTAAATTAGAAGTGTATAATTTAACACCAGATTTTACTCGTCTTTATGGAATCTTTTTTTTCGGACAGGAAACAGTAGCAGTAAATAATCAAACCTGAAAATTTAAATCAATCAAACATGGAGTACCACAGGGATCCATCTTAGGGCCAATATTATTTTCTGTTTATCTTAATGAATTGCCTTGTTCTATGACATGTAAATGTGAAATGTTCGCAGATGACACTTCCCTGCATTCAAGCAATTCAGATGCCTGTAACCTCACAGATGATCTTCAAGACAACACTCAGTGACTTAGTAAATGGACACAATTAAATCAAATGTCTTCAAACACACAGAAAACTAAATGTATGTATGTAGCAGCACAACAAAAAAGACAAAGAATGGAACACATATTCAAACCACTTTACCTAGGAGTAAACAGAACTGAAGAGGTAGAATCACATAAAATTTTCGGTGTCTTTATTGACAAAGATCTCTCTTGAACTGACCATATAACTTACTTAGGAAAACGTCTTTCTAGCAAAATACGTCAGTTAGCAAAAATAAAAAAAGATCCTTGATGTTCGTTCACGAAAGTTATTTTTTTCTGTGCTCATGTTCTGCCAATCATCGATTATGCATCAACTTTATGGGACGGCTGCAGCAATACAAACTTCAAATTTTTTCATCGTATGTATAAAAAAAGCATTAAAATTAGTATTGTTGAAGCCAAGCTCCTTGACCCATATGGATTATAAACTATTTAATGTATTATCTTTCCACAACAGGCTGTTCTTTAACAATTAAGGCTGTTTGCATGCATAATGTGATAAATGGAAATGCTCCCCAAAAGATAACAGAAACTTTTAAAACTAATGACCGCAGACACAACCATATGTTATGTATACCTAAACCTAGAAACAACCTTTATAAATCCAGCTTCCTATACTCTGGTGGAAATTTATAGAATAACCTTCCACTCGTTTTAAAAGATATAACGAATAAAAATGTGTTTAAGAAAAATATGAAAAATCATCTTAACTGTCCAAAAAATGAACAATAATACAAATATATATTTGTTAGTTTCCAAATTCATGATTTTGGTGTTGTAAGAGGCTGTATGTGTATGCGAAACGGGATGTGTTGTAGATGTGTTGTAAATGCTAATGCGTATTTCATTTTCACACGATTCGTGTATGCACGTAACTATATTTCTGGTACTTTTGTGTGTTTTGTTCTATGTATCTCACCACTTTTTCTGTTCTTTTTCTCTCTCTTTTTTCTTTTTTTCAGATGGCTTGATGTAAAAAACAAAAAAAGCAGTCGTTGCTTACTGAATTACCATCTTGAAATAAAAATTTTGACTTTGACTCTCTCTCTCCTCATACCAGTAGCAGGATCACATGGAGTGGTTTTTAACGAGTGTTTACTTTTACCTCAGTATAACCTGCACAGGCACAAAGCAGTTCACCCTATTTAGCACACCTTACATAGCATAAGCAACACACAGCCCTACATAAAGCACATCCTCCATAACGCAGCACCTACATAAAGCAGCACACAGTGAATAGTTCACCCTACACCTAAAGCAGCACACCTGGAACACAAACACAAAACCAAAACCCAGGTCAGAAACAATTTCAAAATATCCTGGACATCACTGACATGAAAGGCCTATACACTCTCAGCACCTTTCACAACATGTCAACAGTATGCATTCCTTTCACACATAGATCTAGGTGAGGTAAAACATGCTTCATTAAGCTTACTTGCCATCAGCAGTGACATACAAAACTGCACCAAACATGACTGACCAATACAACCCTGAGTGTTATGTTACCCATCATACAATAAAACTGTATGCTACCATTACCAAACAAATATCCTCTTTGTCTCCACAAAGTATCCCACTGACATAAGTAAATGTAAGGAAATCATTACTACCAACGTATCTCTGGTAAACAGCAATGTGCAACAACATGGCATTGGCCCTCAGTGCTCTCATTGTTTGCTCACTCATTAACCACATTACAATGTGCTTTTCCACTTTGAACAAAGTAAACCACTGACACATAGCACAACTCCTGCACATGTTATCACAACTACCAACAAGTCAAACATGTGTTCCACAACACTTGCTGCTACCCCCATGTGCAAACACACATGAAAAATCCTCAACACACACTGACAGTGTTAACCTGTAGATATGTTCATTTCACATGTAACCAACACTACCTAAGATATAAAACAAGTAAATAATATATCAAAAGTACATCAAAACCCGCTGTAGGTGTAGCAAAACCAAAATACTACACACACCTGCTACACACATACCATCTCCATGGCTTCTCATCTCTCAATGCTTGCATTGTTTCATCAGTCAACAACTGACAATAAACTGAAATATCACTATTACCATTTGTGTCAAAAATCAGAACAAAATACCTGTAACAAAATAGTGGGGGGTTGCGAGGGGCGGGAGGGGGGGGGGGGCTCAAAAGATACGGGCCGGTACTTCCCTCACTTAGTGGCTACATTTCACACATTAACCCTTTTTCTTTCAACTAGCCACAGGATCAACTCACACTGGCTGTTCACAGGCATAAAAATGGTTTTCCAACACAATTAAGTTATCAACATAACATAAAACCATTACAAGTCATGTACTCACAGCCCAAGGATTCCCTTTCACTTCACATCAGTCAGCCTGTGTCAGTGTTCAGTTCTTCTGGGAGACAGCTGAGAACTAGCTGTGCTGACTGGTTTTATTCCCTCCCACAACATACTGTGCATACTAATTACGAAGCATAGCTTTTCCAATAGGTTAAACCAAAGTAACCAAATTGACTTGTCCTAGTGATGGCAAGTGAATGACTGACAGATTCATTGCTTAATCCTGATTCATCCAAGTCAACAGTTTGATCTGATTCGCTCATTTCAAAACCTGCTGTTGTATACACACTGTGACGACAAGTTTGACATACTGCGTCACAAAGAGAGGGGGAGAGGTAAGGGAGGGGGGGGGGGAAGGAGGGTGACTCGAAAGACTGACCGCCATACTGGAATGTTCCGACGTGCCGACATTAGCATGTTTCGGACATGCCGACAACTTCTTCAAACCATGACAAAGTGTGAATCCCGAGGAAGGAAAGACGGGGGAAGGGGAAGGTGGGGCGCCTCAAGAGACAGACCGCTGTACAGGGAAACGTTCACGCATTGGGATTAGTTGTGTCTGTCGCACTTGACCATGCTGTGCCGGCTAGCTGGTTATGCCATCACTGCGACAAGTGACAAAGCCACCGACCAAGACAGAGGGGTGGGGAGGTGGGGGTAGGGGTTAGGGGGGTGGTGGAAGAGAGTTTGGGTTTGGGACAGTGTTGGCGCGACTTTGGACTGGATGGAGCAGGGAGGGAGATAAGAAAGGAGGGAGGGGGGCAGTCCAGGGCAGATACAAAAATGGTCAAAATGTCTGCAACAAAACCGTTCTTTTCACGATAGAATAAATCATACTGATCACGCTGATATAAACTTGACCGCTGTTGGTGGGCGGGAACATGGTTAGATTTTGATTTTTAATAATTATTTCTCACACATTTGGCCATGAGAGAAGCACCTTACAAAGATCTGCAAGGCATGAGCAAGCCAGGGTTACGCAAGCGCGGTATAAGGGGTCGCCAGGGGAAAGTGTTTAGCGCGGTACAGTATTTGTGGCTGACTGCTGCCGCACTGATGCTGTCCTATACCTCTGTTAGTAGGTCACTGCGGCAGATGACAGATACTGTACAGAAAATAAGAGAACTCTTTGGGGTCAAAAGGAAACAAAATTTTTAATTTCATCTATTATATACTAAATTGGTAGAAAACGCAAATTTGCTTTTATGAATGTTTTACAGTTTCTTACCAGTCCTGACATTTCATAAAGAATGAAATCAGTATTATACCGACTGCAAAGGTGAATTTATGAAGGCAGTACGGGGACATTTTGTGACATGGCAATGTGTCTAAACATGAAGTGGTCAGAAACAAATAAGTACAAACCTGATTAAAATCAGTACATACAGACATGATCTATATTCATTCGTTGTGATAATAAAACATTGATCATCAGTAAAAATGGTACATTAAATTTGAAATATTACGCAAAAAACCCGCGTGACAGACGTAAACAACCCGTTCCTCTTGACGTATTTTTATTCATTCAAAGGCAAGCACATTCATGAATACACTACACGTTCTTTACTTGCAACAGGTGGTCAACAGATCTATCTTCTGCAGCACATACACTCGTTTTCTGAAAAAAAAAGTGTATTCAACTATTTAAATGCAACCGACATCGAATATTAATTTTCAGTTCTGCTTTTCTGTGTTACTTCTGTGCATGTAAACGACCCAATAAAAATATACATGTAAACAAAATTAGAACCGTTTCCACATAAATCGTGTGGATTCATCGCGGGAAAGCATAAATCGGTTAGACAAACACCCTTCAATCATGTGTGTTTGAACACAGATTCAGAGAATGTGTTGCTTCCGACAACGTGTGAGATGTACATATTTACACTGAAATCTCCAATATGGTTCATTCGCACCCCGTGGTTGCTATATTAAAAAACAACCAAAAAACAAAACAAAACAAAAAAACAACAAAAAACAAACAAACAAACAAAAAAACAAAAAAAAATCTGTGTATGTTAATTTCGTCGTTGTTATGGTTTGTTTGTACATTTATCTCTGATCCGATTAAGTTTAGACACAATCACTATTTCTGACACATGGCGAGATGTGGTAATATACGGATACTGGCGTAAGATTTCGAACCAAGTCAACGCATGTAGTTCAGTAAGACTGTTTTCAGTTGAAGACTTGTTGCATCAAAAGTTCCAAACAACAAAGTTCAAAGTAGAAAATCACCCCCTTAAATTACGTTGATTTTAGCTTTTGCTGTCTGGTGAAGTTTTATCACGAAATGATGTAGTTTATCAGTTCACAAGACAGACGAAGTGTGGAACGAAAATTTGTTGTATCCGAAACATGCGCTTAATGTTTTGCAAAATTTGATTAGAACAGCCACATTTTACATCACACAAGTTCTGAAAAACCAAAGTATACACTGATTGTGAATGAATTTCTTAAAATTAATTAAGTTTGAAGCATTTCACGTTTAGTAGTGCTTGAGATGAAGTCAGGTGTCACATTCGGACATGGAACACATGTTCTTTGGTTCTGCTTTATGCAGATAATAAAATTCCTTATTTTTATTTGTTATTTGTTGTTATTATTGTTGTTGTTTGGATTTGTTTTTTCTCAAAGTCTTACTTTTATTACAATTTGTTTTTCTGCAATCCTACATATTTGTTCACTATGAAGATAACGCTAATCAGTTTTCTGTTGACTGACCGAATAGAAAGATGCAAAGAATCCGGTGTTTTGAGCACAATTCTTCAGATAAAGAGGAAAACGTTTGTCAAGTGATATAAATAATACAATTCCTATTTCATGATAAGATGAACAGTAGTACTTTAAACAGTTAAACACTGGGGAGAATTGATGTGAAAATGGAGTGCCTGCAGTGTTTCTGAAAAACAAAATCATCCAAGGTGGGGGATAGTTTAGGTATTTTGGGTTCCATGTTACATATGTCATAAGGTTTTAGGTAATCATTAATAAAATACACAATTTTGCACAGGCTTTGTTTGAATGCATTGCATTGGCTAAGGATCGCATGATAGATTCATTACTATCATTATTATAAATCCAGTAATTCGAACATCTGCGTCGGGAAAGTTAGTTTAGGTAACTTGGATTCAATGTTACACGTGTTACAACAAAGTTTTACATAATCATTAATAAAATTTATGATCCATTGTTATCATTATGATTATTTATATCCCACGCTAAAACGACGTCTACTGCACCAGGGTTCTGAGTCACATTTGCAAACACTGGTTCATTTCCAAAGAAAAATATGTATTTCATATACCGTTCTTTTCACATCAAGACATGATGTTCAATTTTGCCATCATCTGCCCTCCATACTTTCCCAGTTTATTGTCTTGACAGAGCGCCGATAATATTCATTGAAACCGAACCGGGTTGACACATATTTAGATACTTATATTCTACACGTTAATAAGCGGAGCATGGAGTATATCCAAGTTGTGCATTGCGTAAAATATCAACAAAATTGTACTTACGAACTAAATGATCCCGTGCTGCCTTCGTAAATTCACCTTTGCAGTCGGTATAATACTGATTTCATTCTTTATGATATGTCATGAATGGTAGGAAACTGGAAAACATTCATAAAAGCGGATTTGTGTCTTCTACCACTTTAGTATAAAATACATGAAATTGAAAATGTTTCTTTCCTTTTGACCCCAAAGAGCTCTGTTCCTAGCTTACTGTTCAGAATCAGTTGTCTGCCGCAGTGACCTGCTCACAGATCAGCATCAGCGCAGCAGCAGTCAGTCACATGTACCGTACCGCGCTGAACGCTTTCCTCTAGCGACCCCTAATACCGTGCTTGCGTAACCTTCGCCTGTGCTTGCGTTGCAACTCTTTGTAAGGCGCTCTCACACAGGCAGAAGTGATAACAATATTCTATTCTGGACATTAAAAATCAAAATCTACGTATGTTCCCGCCCCCCTATAGTGGTCAACTTTATATCAGTGTGATCAGTATGATTTATTCTATTTTATCGTAAAAAGAACAGTTTTGCATGCAAATTTTAATCTAAATTCCCTGGCCTAGAGTGGGTGGGGGGCGGGGGGTTAGGGGGGGGTGGGGGGTGGGGGGGGGATGTTGAAGATGGAGCTGGCAAGTTCTCAGGCCCGCACCTACAAGCTGCACGCATTGTTGTTTTGTTTCCCAGTACGGGTACGGCTGACACGACCGTGACACACAGTCAGACACTGCTGAGTGAAACCATGTGTGAACTGTCCATTTCTGTCACGAAAGACAGCGAGAGACGTTCATACTAAACACAGTCTTTCATTCATTCATTTATGTAATTCATTTATTCATTCATTCACTTATTCATCTATTTATTTTGCTCACTGTCTAATCCAGATGGGCTGAATTTGTTTATCATTTTCTGTGAGACTTATATGCAACGACATAATCCTATAGAGGCTGCTCATAGTGATTAAGATTAGTACTAATAGTAGGACCAGTATTACAATCTACGACATCATCGACAAAACATGGTAAAACTTTGCTACTGAAGATCGAATGGTATGTCATTAATAGGATGATTTCTGTACATTTATTCTGTTTTTTGTAAAGGGGGGCGGGGGCGGGGGGTCGGAGGGGGGACAGACAGATGTGATATTAGTTTCTTCAGTGTACAGACAATCGACGCTGCTGTGTACAGAGACAGCCCCAATATCAGCTGTCAATCAAACCATCAAAGCCTCATCCATATGAAACAGGGGGCGGGGCTTGGGAGAGTCCAGGTGAAAGCGGGAGAGGATGGAGCAGTCATAACCGAACAGACGGCAGTCGTTGTGAACGTATCGCTCCACCTTGGCCAGGAGGTCTGGAGACACGCTGCGGAAAGCCTCCTGCACAGCCTGCTGCCTTTGGTGCTTCACAGCTCTTCGGTCCCCAGAGTGCCTGTAGGCGTTTAGAACCAGGGCCACGAACTGCTCCTGTGTCGTCTGGCTGGCTTCTTCTCTGGACAGTGGGAACGCTCGCTGCACCGACAGGAAGCCACGGACCTGTGTGTGAACAGAGTTATTACGGATGATGATCGGTCATCGGTCTGTTAATTATGTCTGTGCCACCCACATTGTGCATTCAAAGTAAGTATGTAATTGCACTGCTTCACGTATGTGTGTGTGAGGGGACAGAGGGGCGAGAGTGTGTGTGTGTGTGTGTGTGTGTGTGTGTGTGTGTGTGTGTGTTGTGTCTGTTTCTGTGTGTCTTTCTTTGTGGGGCGGGGGAGAGGGGATGTAGGGGTGGGGGTGGGGGGGGGGGGGGCAGTGAGGGGGGGTTAAAATGTGACAATTACTCTCTGAACATCAGCAATAATGATAGAATGGAACACATTCAATATCAATTTTTCTATTTATTTTTATGGAGATATTGCTATTGCAATCGAAGGTGATAGTTTATGAAGGTTAAAAGTGATAAAATGATATAACAAAAAGCTAGAAGGCATACTAGTCCTGACACCTTGCAACCAGACTCGGGGCTAAAGTAACGATCACAGTGAGAGAGAGAGAGAGAGAGAGAGAGAGAGAGAGAGAGAGAGAGAGAGAGAGAGAAAAGAGAAGGAATGAGAGACAGACAGACAGACAGACAGAGAGAGACAGAGAAGACCAACCTGAAACACAATCCACAGACGAAGCAACATGTTGTATCGGGGCACACAGCTGTTGTCGCCACAGTCTGACCACGACCTACTGACAACGTCCTTCATGATGTTCATGTCACTGTTCTCCTCAAACGTCTCCTCTGGTCCAAATACCTTGGAGGGGTTCAGGTGGACTGCCTGCAGGATGACGTCAGCATCCTCGTGGAACGTCTCCAGCTTGCCAATGAAGTCATAGTCAATGTGGCAAGGGTGACAAGCCGTGTACTGTCGTCGGAAGTGTTTGCTGACCGGTATGGACCGCTCGTTGGTCACATACTGCAGAAATTCTGTGAAATTAATCCCACGCTGACAATGTGTCTCCTTCTTCCACGACTTTCGAAAATGGTTTTGGATGGTCTTAGAGACTTTTTGAAAAATACAAGGGCAGAACAGTTTATCGATGTAGCCAGAGAAGAGCCGCTCATAGGGGTCACGGACGAAGAAGGCTTTCTTGGAAGACTGTAGATGATGGTACATGCTGATGAGTGACTTGTTGCCTATGGCCAGCGTGTCAAACGCTTTATGTTTTTGGTGTATGCCGGACAGGTTGAAGACGCTCTTTCCCTGGTGGTTGCCGTCGATGATGGCGAAGACTCTCTTCCAGAAACTGCAGCCGTTTTTAAAGATGAAACAGAAGATCAAGTGATGCACATCGTCCAGAAGGAAGTTCCAAGGTTTCTGCCAAACAGAAAGGAACAGTTTCAGTTATCGAGAAGGCGTCACTGTGTTCAAACAAATCCATGTATGCTACACCAGATCTACTTAACAGATGTCTGACTACAGCATAACCCAACCTGCTTTACCAAGCCTGGAAATGCATGCACGTGTATTTGTGAACCAATCAGAGAATCTTCTGCAGAATTGTTACTAGAGTTTAACATTTTTGATGCCACTGGTTCTTTTTCAGTCTGCCAAGTGCGTACTTCATGCAGGACCTCGATTTGTCGTCTCATCAGAATGACTCAATGCTCAGTTTCATTTTCCAGTCACCCCCGAAAACTGAGCATGGCTGCCAAGATGGCGTGGTAAAAACGGTCATACACGTAAAAGCCCACTATTGTATATACGAGTGCACGTGGGAGTTGCAGCAAACGAACGAAGGTTTTTCAATCAAACTGGGGAGACAGGTGAGAACACAGACCCTCACGAACACTGTGTGGCAGGATATTTTTTTGTCCGATTTGAAATGTGATTTGATGCATCACTTTATGTTGCGATTGTCCAGAACCAGTTAACGAAATGGGAGTTAATCACACTTTTACATGGTATTCTCCACAGTAGTTGCCTTTTTCTTAGAATGAATTAGTTTCACAAAGCACGTGCAGTGGGGTTGTTCAGTATTAGCTCAGCTCAAGTTGACGAAGCTTGTTCCTGAAATTCACTTCACTTGTGCCACTGGTGTTGGACAAGTCGGGAGCATTCTTAGTTTGCTGCTGCTTTGTGTCCCGTGTGTCCTTTCACCACACTGTTGTGAGACGCTCGTGTTGGATTTGGTGTCGGAACCTACGAGTTCGGCAGTACCTGTCCAGCCTGCTTTATTCCCCTTGTCCTATTTTGCGGTTCCCTTTTCCCCACCCTCCTTCCCTTAGGGTTGTGTGACACGCGTAATCATGCACAGGAGAATGAGATGTATTTGTATTGTATTTCTCTTTTTTGTCACAACAGATTTCTCTGTGTGATACTTTGACTGTCAGTTTGTCTTGTTTTGTTTTGTGGGTGGGTGTCTGGCCTATGGCCACTTGCTCCCTCTCCCTCTCTCTGTTGTCAGAATGATTTATTTGATACTGTCGAATGATGAGACAAAGTGTGCGAAGACCCCTGAAAATATTTAACAAAACATCAGGTAAAAGACGATACATAAAATTGTTACGTAGATCGAAAAAAGATTTTTAGCAGTGAGTCAGTTATGGAAACATTCTGTACACATTCAGCAGGTATTCTGTAAAAAGAAACCAAAAGACTGAGAATAACGTTACCATAAAGGAACGGCATTTTCACTGTAATAGCGTGTCACAAGTAAGTGTCGATCATCACGACAGCGACGAAATATTTGATTTGGGGATGAATACACTGGGAATCTTCGTCGACCAATTGCAGAAGAAGAAATTATGTCTGCGATTAGAAAGTTAAAAATGGCAAAGCCCCAGAGCCAGATGGATTAGTAAGTGAATTTCTCAAACATTTTATTGGTTATGTCATTAACTTCTCAGTAAAATTGTTTAAAGCTCTGTTTGTGAAGTGTATATATCCCGAAGACTGGAATGACGTAATAATCTTGCCCTTGTATAAAAAGATTATATAAATTATATAAATAACTATAGAGGAATGAATCTGTGTAATTTTGGTAGCAAACTATACAGTACCATTACATATATCCAGAAGATTGAAATGAGGCAATAATCCTGCCTTTGTATAAAAAGGTGATGTGAATGATAGAAATAATTATAGAGGAATAGATTTGTGTAATGTTGGTAGCAAACTATACAGTTCATTATAAGTTTGAGGTTGTTAAGTAGACCTGAATTGTATGACATAACAAGTGAACGTCACTCAGGTTTTAATTAAGAGAAATTAGTTTACCATTGACCAAAATGTTTACTTTCTTGGGAGCAGTGCAGAAACAATTTGCAAATAATCGTAAGTTACGTGTAGCTATTTCGTGTATATTTTGAAAAGGCATTCGATTCCATGGCCAATTCTTGGAGAGAAACAAAAGTGGATGACAGGGAAACTTTATTGATGTACAGAAAATATGTATAAAGATATCAAGGCTGAAATCAGATATGGATCCAGAATGAGTGATTTTGTTAGATGTACAAGAAGAGTAGTCCCATTTCATCTTCACTGTTTATAAATGAACTAGCATTGGAAATTATTGAAAATGGCAACGGAGTAAGATTTGATCTGGCAGATTTATTGTGGATGCCACGAACGTTGCAGTAACTGCATGTTTACCACGTTCGTGTGCAGCTGAATAGATACGGGCCGAATCAAGTCGAGCTGACATGCTGTTGCATGAGTTTTGCATGTGGAAATCGTTTGGGGCTTGTTTGTGTGTGGATTGATAAGGTGAGTGAGTTGGGAAGTGCTAATGCACAGGTTGTGCAGCTTGAGATCAGCAGACTACCATCAGCCTGAGATCGCAAAAAAAATTGGCAGCTCAAAGCTCGTTCGGCAGAGAACAACCGTAGGTTGTTTGTTTTTTGAAGCGAACCTGTCCACGGACGAGGCGGTTTAACCTTCTGTTGGTTGAGGGTGCTCCCCACGTGGATCTACTATAGAATGGAAGTATTTTCCGAACAGCTAAAGACAAGCTCTGCGCAGTGATGATGGCTGAAGTGTTCTTCGTTGCGTTTCGTCGTCTTCACTTTACAGGTTACAGGAATTACAAGATTGCCGTATCTTTGAATCTTTGAATGTGTGTGTGTGGGTGTGTGTGTGTGTGTGTGTGTGTGTGTGTGAAGAAGAAGACATGTTTTGGGAAGTTTTGATTTTGATAAATCCAAAACTATGGTAAACAGCGTGAACATGGCCCATGCCACTATTTTCATGAATGGAGAACAACTGGAAGATGTCGGGAACTTCAAATATCTAGGAGCAACCCTGACAAAAGATGGAAGCAGCAAAGCAGAAATAAGAATTCGCATTGACACAGCCATTGCAGCCATGACCAAACTGAACAGAGTGTGGAAAAGTAACATCCGATTCTCCACAAAATTCAAACTCTACAAAGCCCTGGTAGTCTCCATTGTACTGTATGGCTGCAAGGCATGGACACTGACGGCCAAAACTGAAAGGAAGATCCAGGCCTTCGAGAACAAATGCCTGAGGAAGCTCCTTCAAATTCCCTGGATCGAGCACAGGACCAATGAACATGTACGGAGCAGAATTGAGAACCTTGCTGGACCTCAGGAACCTCTCCTTTCAACTGTGAAGAGACACAAGCTGATATGGTTTGGACACAACACTCGACACACCAGCTTGTCCAAAACAATCATGAAAAGCACCATCGAGGGCGGGAGAAGAAGAGGAAGACAGTGGAAGAACTGGCATGAGAACATCAAACAATGGACCGGACTCCACACACGTGAGCTGCTGCCAGCAGCTGCCGACAGGGACAGATGGAGAAGGGAGGTTGCGTCTGCGGTCCTCAGGCTTCCCCCAACTACTTAGTAGTTATGGGCCTGAGGTTGAGGTTGAGGATTTTGATGTGTGGCTTTCACTTCTTGCCAATGTCAGCACAGCGATCAAGCTACGAGTTACACGAGATTTTGTGTTGGTTGAGTGAGTTTGATTAAAAAAACTGATGTCGTTTTTTATTTGAAATGGAAGAGCACAGTGTGTCGAGATCGTCCGCTGACGAAAGTCGTTGTCTCCACCTGTCAAGGTCGTGAATTGCCAGCTGATTCGGTAAGTGAACTTAGAATATTTTTGCTGCCATGGATCGCATGAGAAAACTTTTGTTTTCTAAATGAGTTCAATGATTGTAGTCAAACTTTATCATTTCTACTTTCGGTTGTTTTTATTTCAAAATTCACCAGATTAGAATCGGAAAATGTGTGGTGAATCAAAATTATCAGTTTGATTGAGATCTCGATTTCGAACCCAACCAGTAGTAACTGAGTTTGATTAGAGCAGAGACAACCTTTGTTGTTTCTCTTTGTCTCAGATCAGCTTCTTCTTCCCCTTCTCCATCTCCCCTTCGTT